>NC_053494.1:44458165-44800350 GCF_905171775.1 Rana temporaria
TTGTATCGTCTGTTTTGTTTGTTTTCTGGTACCATTCACCAAACTTTTTAGACACACCTCGTATATGCATTCCCTGAAATGTAGGGACACCTAATAACATGTCCATTTTTTCATGGTCTACAAGAATCAGCACTGATAAACATCTATTCTGGTTCTCTTTCATCTCTTTAGTTGTTTTCCTGGAAATGCCCTTTAAAACTTCTCTCACAAATAAATGATAAAAAAAGAAAGTCTACCTAATTATAATTTTCATGACCAACAGTAATCCATATATAGCCAAATCTTCCACAGTCAATTTATTTTCATTCTAAGATTTTTTTTTAGCTTATTAAAAGTAATGATGGCAAATTAACTGTGGAACATTATTTTCTCTGGCTGGCATCAAAAAAAGGAGACCAATGTATGATAAAATGATTGACATCCCCCTTTTCTTTAGGGCCATTAGGAATGACAAAGGCCCAGTCCTTACAGGATCTACCTAAATAATAACACATAATTAATAGCAAATATAATAAAAACTGAAACATCACCGTGGGAGTTGTTGTCCAGCATGTGTACTGGCCATCTATGCAGCATAATTTAATTTGTTTTACAATTAAACATAATGATTTGTAAGTACTTTATTAAGTCTTTTTCTGCAATAAGTAGATTAAAAGAGCTTCTCCCTGCAGTGAATATGTTACCATGAAAATAGAATTACAATAAAAGTAGCATTGCAATGAGCCATCCTATGATATTAAAAAATGTTTTTATATTATATCATCTGAAATTACCTGTTTTTATAGCAACTGTAAAAAAATTGTGTAAATATCGACTTTACTTTTAGAAGTGATTTTTCCAAAACTGGAAAGTTATGTTTGCCTAAATACAATGACATCATCACCCTGCCCGCATTTACCTATAACTGAAATTCAGTTTTGAGTGGACCAGCTCTTTAAATGTGTTCTTTGTTATATTATTATTATCATCTAAACCACTTTTGCCTTAAAGGGGTTGTAAAGGTACAATTTTTGTTTCCTAAATAGCTTCCTTTACCCTAGTGCAGTCCTCCTTCACTTACCTCATCCTTCGATTTTGCATTTAAATGTCCTTATTTCTTCTGAGAAATCCTCACTTCCTGTTCTTCTGTCTGTAACTCCACACAGTAATGTGAGGCTTTCTCCCTGGTGTGGAGTGTCTTGCCCGCCCCCTCCCTTGGGCTACAGAAGAGTCAGGACGCCCACTAACACAAAGCTCCTTTCTCTATCTGCAATGTAGAGAGCGTCCTGACTCTCCTGTTGGAGGCAGCACGAAAAGAGTCCCCGTAGCTTGCGCTACACTTTTAGTGTAGCGCCAGTCTTGGGGCGGACTGGGCCGGGAGGCAAATCAGTCTAGTGCCCCCATAAAGCAACCGCACTACTGTCAGTATAATAATACTGGCAGGGCCACCATCGGGGGGGGGGGGGGACAGCCCATACACATGGAGGAGGCTAGGGAGTCAGACCCCAACCAATGAGTTTTTGTGTGGGTGGGTGGCGTTCCGCAACTGGGGGGGCTTTGCGTTGCTTCTAGTTTTGACTGTCCCATCATAACAGTGGACCTCCCACCTGAGTTCTCAGCTAGAGAGAGACAGATGCCATGTCGAGAGGCTAAAAACTGTCAGTCAGCTGACGGGCTCGATAGCAAGACAGGAAGTCAGAGTAAATCCCTGCAAATTAGGGGACTCTACTGCCTCCCCAAGGCCCTAAGAACTAGTGTCCCCACTGGAAAATGTCAGGGCAGGTCTTAAATGGGGGTGTGGCCTTGACAGGAAAGGGTGGGAAGCTGTGGATCATATTTAAATTAGGGGGGTGCACGAGTTTCGCTATGTCTACGGCAGCACAAAACCTAAATACACCACTGGGTATAGGGTTGGTATAGGTGCAGTCTAGGTTTGGAATAAGTGCGGCATATAGTGCAGTATGGGTGCAGTATGGATTGGATACACTTGGTGTCCTGCTCTCAGTGGCTTAGTCACTGCTAGCAGTATCAGCAAAGTGCAAATAGCCTTCTCAGTAGTCCCTGGGATGCTGATGTGACCTCTCAATGTAGAAGGGAGGCCTCCTCGGTCTCTCCCAGAAAGCCTCCTGTGATCAGTGGTCAGACGCTATTGTCAGGGATCTGCCAGTAGAGTCCGACGTGCGCCCATGCGCGCGCACACGACCGCTCAGGATCAACAGCAGTGGCTGTCTGTGCCTGTGCGCCGGTGCGCGACGAATGTGACGGGCGCGGCGGGAGCGCGCACATTAACACTCGATTGGTGCCATTTTGCCTTTAAAAGCTCAGCAGCTACAGTGACACTTTGCTGTCTGATCTGCAGCGTTGTACCAGTAATCTGTGACCCTGTTTAGGTTTCCATACATAACATATATATATATACACACATATATATATATAGATATATATATATATATATATATATATATATATATATATATATATAGATAGATAGATAGATAGATAGATAGATAGATAGATCTATATAGATATATATAGATATATCTATACAGTGGGGATCAAAAGTTTGGGCACCCCAGGTAAAAACTTGTATTAATGTGCATAACGAAGCCAAGGAAAGATGGAAAAATCTCCAAAAGGCATCAAATTACAGATTAGACATTCTTATAATATGTAAAAAAAAAGTTAGATTTTATTTCCATCATTTACACTTTCAAAATGACAGAAAACAAAAAAATGGCGTCTGCAAAAGTTTGGATATATAGATATATATATATATATAGCTATATAAATATATAGGCCCAGATTCACAGACACCTACGCCAACGTATCTTCTGATACGCCGCGTAAGTGCACTGATGCGCCGTCGTATCTCTGCGCCTAATTCTTAATAGAAGATACGCCTGAATTTTGGCCTCATCCGACCAACGTAAGTCTCCTACGCCGTCGTATCTTGGGCGCATATTTACACTGGCCGCAAGGGGCACTTCCATTGATTTACGCATCGAATATGTAAATGAGCAAGATACGCCGATTCACGAACGTACTTACGCCCGTCGCAGTAATCTACGCCGTTTACGTAAGGCGTACGTCCGGCGTAAAGTTAAACCACCATATAGGAGGCGCATCCCATGCAAAGGTATGGACATCGGAACAGCCGTCGTATTTTACGTTGTTTACGTAAGTCGTACGTGAATCGGGCTGGGCGTAGGTTACGTTTACGTCATAGGCATTGAGCCGTCGTATCTTAGGGAGTATATGCGACGTGATTCTGAGCATGCGCGCGCATTCGCCGTTCGTTCGGCCCTTCATTTACATGGGATCACGCTTCATTTTAATAGATCACGCCCACTACCTTCCTACTTTGAATTAGGCGGGCTTACGCCGGCCAATTTTCGTTACGCCGGCGCAAGTTTGGGAGCGAGTGCTTTGTGAATACTGTTCTTGCCTCACTGATTTACGGCGGCGTAGCGGATATGAGATGCGCTACACCGGTCTAAAGATGGGCCGCTCTACGTGAATCCGGGTAATACAGTATATATTATATTAGCAGTATATAACTATTATAAAAAACACTTTCAGAATGCTTGTTCTTTCCTCTTTCCTCTTTCTTCTACCCTTTAAATGGTAAACATTTGAAACTATTCCATATAAGGCCCCGTACACACGACCGGATCTGTCCGCTGGGATTTATCCGCGGATCAGTTCCAGCGGACAGATCCGGTCGTGTGTAGGCCCGAGCGGACATTTTCCAGCGGATAAAAATCCAGCCGACGGATTTCCAGCGGATAAAAATTTCTTAGCATGCTAAGAAATCTATCCGCTGGAATCCTGTCCTTCGGACTTTTCCGGTCGTCTGTACAGACTCACCGGATAAGTCCGCCCGATCCCCATCCCTCGCATGCGTCAAAGTGATTTGACGCATGCGTGGAAGTATTTACCTTCCAGGGTCGCGCACGTCGCGGCGACGGCATGGCCACGTCACCTCGGATGTTTTCCGCAGGGATTTTGATCTGATGGTGTGTACAGCCATCAGATCAAAATCCGCCAGCGGACATATCCGATGGAAACGGTCCGGCGGATCGTTTTCATCGGATATCCGCTCGTCTGTACGAGGCATTAGACATTTTCTGCTATTTTAAGCCATTCTCTTTAGAAATGTAAATACAAGTCAGCATAGCTAATGAGGGCATTACAGTTTTTTTCTGCTATATGCCTGTAAAGGGGAAAATGAAATTCTTTCCATTTGTCCCCAACCTTTAGATAGAAATACATTGTATAGTATATGTGCATTTAATATTTATTTACTCAGTTCTACATTGGCCTGAAAACTAGATCTGATTGTTGTTTCACTATTTCAGTGACCCTTGGTTCACACCCATGCATTTTTAAGTACGTTTTGCAGGAACGCACTACAGTCCATTTAACATGGTTTCCTATGGCTCTAGTTCACACCTATGCGTTTTGAGCCAGTGCGTTTTTTGGAAAAGGCCAGGGATCTTTTTCCCGCAGCAGATTGCCTTTTGTGTGTAATAGACTTCAATGGACCGTGCCTAAAACGCAAGTGTTGCGTTTTTTATGTGTTTTGTTAGTTTTTTTTGGCTTATAGGTAAGTATGACAGTCCTGTTCAAAGTTGCATGTTAAGGTTAGGGTTAAGGGCTAGGGATAGGGTGGAATTTTAGGGTTAGGGTTAAGGGTTAGTATTAAGGGATAGGATTAAGGTTAGGGGATAGGGTTAGATGCTAGGACTAAAGGCTAAGGTTAGGGTTACATGTTAGTGTTATGCCGCGTACACACGATCATTTTTTGGGTTGTAAAAAACGATGTTTTTCAGGCTCTACAACACGTACGGTGACGTACAACACGTACGACGGCACTATAAAGGGGAAGTTCCATTTGGATGATGCCGCCATTTGGGCTGCTTAAGCTGATTCCGTCTTATAACTTGCTTCTGAGCATGCGCAGGTTTTTCACGTCGTTGAAGCCCACACGCGATCATTTTTTACAACCCGAAAAACGTCATTGTTTAAAACGTAGTGAAAAAATAGAGCATGTTTGAATTTTTTTTTGCCCGTTTTTCAGAACCCGAAAAATGCTCTGAAGCTCACACACGATCATTTTAAATGACATTTAAAAAAAAATAAAAAATGTTACAACCCGAAAAATGATCGTGTAAACGCGGCATTAGGGTTAAGGGCTAGGGTGAAATGTTAGGGTTAAGGGCTAAGATCAGATGTTAGGGGTTAGGGTTAGGAACAAATGTTAGAGTTAAGGACTAGAGTTAAGGTTAAGGGCTAGGCTTAGATGTTTGGGTTAGATGTTAGGGTTAAAGGCTAGACATGTGCACACTGAAATATTTAGTTTCGTAATTTTGTTTTCACCCGAAAAATAAATGTATTTAGTTACTCCCGAAATTCGTTTTTATTTATTTTGTTTTTCGTTAAAAAAATGCATTCGTCCGAAAATCCAAATTAAGGTCGAATCTGTCATTGAAGGCTTATGGTGTCTGTCGAATGTTCTAAAAAAAAAAACAAGATTCGACAGAATCTTAAAAAAAAACAAATAAATTTGACTCTACGGCCTAGATTCTCAAAGGGCTTACGACGGCGCAACGCCATGTACGCCGTCGGAAGTCCTAATCTGGGCCATCGTATCTATGCGACTGATTCTTAGAATCAGTTACGCATAGATATCCATTAGATCCGACAGGCGTAAGGCTCTTACGCCGTCGGATCTTAAATGCAATTTTTATTTTGTCCGCTAGGTGTCGCCTCCGTCGTTTTCCCCGTCGAGTATGCAAATTAGCTAGATACGCGAATTCCCGAACGTACGCGCGGTCGACGCAGTGAAGTTACAACGTTTACGTTAGGTTTGCCCGGCATAAAGTTGCCCCTGCTATATGAGGGGCAACCAATGTTAAGTATGGCCGTCGTTCCCGCGTCGAAATTTAAAAATTTACGTTGTTTACGTAAGTCGTCTGTGAATAGGGCTGAACGCCATTTACGTTTACGTCGAAACCAATGACGTCCTTGCGACGTCATTTGGAGCAATGCACCCTGGGATATTTTCCGGACGGCGCATGCGCAGTACGTTCGGCGCGGGAACGCGCTTAATTTAAATACAACACGCCCCCTAACCGCCTAATTTGAATTAGGCGGGCTTGCGCGGGGTGATTTACGCTACGCCGCCGCAACTTTACATGCAAGTGCTTTGTGAATAAAGCACTTGCCTGTAAAACTTGCGGCGGCGTAACGTAAATGAGATATGTTACGCCCGCACAGTTTTGCGCGATTCTGCGAGAATCTGGGCCTTCATGTCTCTCTATGTCGAATCTTCATGTCTCTCTATGTCGAATCTTCATGTCTCTCTATGTCGAATCTGTCATTGAAGGCTTAACGAAAATACCTGAAATTCGGACGAAAATGCATTTGGACGAAAACGAATGCACATGTCTATTAAAGGCTAGGGTTCTGGTTAAGGGCTAGGGGTAGGGTTAAATGTTAGGGTTAAAGTTAGGGGCTAGGGTTAAATGTTAGGCTTAAGGGCTAGGGCCAAGGTAAAGTGCTAGAGTTAAGAGCTAAGGTTAGGGTTAAGGGCTAGGGTTAGGTGAAATGTTAGGGTTAAGGTCTAAGGTTTTGGATAAATGTTAGGGTTAGGGGCTAGGTTTAGGGTTGAGGGCTAGGTTTAGGGTGAAATGTTAGGGTTATGGTTAAGGACTAGGGTTTTTCCCTTGGATACAGCCCAGCTCCGATCAGGGTAAAGAGCCAATGAAATTGGCTCTTTACCACGTGACCGGCTGTGTCCAATCACAGCCGGTCACTAAATGTAAACAAAACACACCATTGTGTGTAATTTACTGTTGCTGGGTTCTCCTCTTCACACACCGATCCAGTGTGAGGAGGAGATCAGCTAACAGTGAGTTACACATATGTTATACACTACATATGTACTACTGTGCCCAGATTGCCCCCCTAAATAAAGAGTACCCACCTCCAGAGTACCTGCCACCAGAGTACCCGCCACCTCACCAGAGTACCCGACACCAGAGTACCTGCCACCAGAGTACCTGCCACCAAAGTATCTGCCACCAGAGTACCCGCGACCAGAGTACCTGCCATCTCACCAAAGTACCTGCCACCAGAGTACCCACCACCTCACCAGAGTACCTGCCACCAGAGTACCCGAAATCTCATCAATCAGAGTACCTGCCACCAGAGTACCTGCCACCCAACCAGAGTACCCGCCACCAGAGTACCCGCCATCTCACCAGAGTACCTGCCACCAGAGTACCTGCCACCAGAGTACCTGCCACCTCACCACCTGCCACCAGAGTACCTGCCAGCAGAGTACCTGCAACCTCACCACCTGCCACCAGAGTACCTGCCACCTCACCACCTGCCACCATAGTACATGCCACCTCACCAGAGTACCCGCCACCAGAGTACCCGCCACTAGAGTACCCGCCACCAGAGTACCCGCCACCTCACCAGAGTATCCGCCACCAGAGTACCCGCCACCTCACCAGAGTACCTTCCACCAGAGTACCTTCCAGAAACCAGTACCTGGTTGACAAATGAGATGTGTAATTTATGCTTGTAGAACGCCTGACAGTGCTACTTCAATGTTGGACCTCTGTACGTGGCCAGGCTGTGTAAAAGTCTCACACATGTGGTATCGCCATACTCGGGAGGAGTAGCAGAATGTATTTTGGGCTATCATTTTTGCTATGTACATGCTATGTGTTAGAAATGTCTTATAAATGGACAACTTTGTATAAAAAAATGCGTTTTAATTTTTTTCCCACATATTCCAAAAACTTCTGGAAAAAAATGAACCGTTCAAAAAAATCATTATGCCTCTATGATAACCTATGATAGGTTGTCATCAAATGAGATGTGCAAGTTATGCTTGTAGATCGCCTGATGGTGCTACTTGGATGTTAGACCTCTGTATGTGTCCAGGCTGTATAAAAGTCTCACACATGTGGTATCACTATACCGAGGAGGAGGAGGAGCAGAATGTATTTTGGGGTGTCATTGCAAGTATGCATGTGCTGTGTAAGAGAAATAACTTGTTATGACAATTTTGTGAAAAAAATAAAAGTAAAAAAATGTATTTCCCAAGAATTGTGAGAAAAAATTACAACTTCAAAAAACTCACCAGGCCTCTTACTAAATACCTTGGAATGTCTACTTTCCAAAAAGGGGTAATTTGAGGGGTATTTGTACTTTCCTGGCTTGTTAGGGTCTCAAGAAATGAGATAGGCATTCAGTACATTAGGTGTGATCAGATGTGATCATTTTTCAATGATTTGCACCATAGCTTGTAGACTCTATAGGCCTAATCCTCAAAAAGCCGGCGCAACGTAACTTTTTCTATTTAAGTTACACCGCCGCAAAATCTCTAACTAAGTGCCCGATCCTCAAAGCACTTACCTAGAAATTTTGAGCGGTGTAACTTAAATCCGGCCGGCGTAAGGCGTTCCTAATTTAATGGGGCGAGTCCCATTTAAATTAGGCGCGCTCCCGCGCCGGTTGTACTGGGCTTGCTCCCGACGTCATTTTCCCGACGTGCTTTGCGCGGTTTTACGTTGCGCCGGGTTTTGAGAATCGCGACAGGCGTAAAAAAAAAATACGAGTTGCGGCGGGAAAAAAAAATTTGAAAAAAAAAGACAGCGACGCGGGATAGAAGGGTCTACTTTTACAAGGCCTAAACAGTTTAGGCCTTGTAAAAGCAGCCCTAATATTGCGACGGCAAACTAATACTTACGGAGAAAAAAAACGAAGCGTAAAAGCTTCGTGGATCTCCGTAAGTGCTAATTTGCATACCCGAATCGGCATTTAGATGAGAAATGCCCCCAGCAGCGGCTGCGGTACTGCATCCTAAGATCCGACAGTGTAAGTCCCTTACACATGTCGGATGTTCTCCCTATCTATGTTAAACTGATTCTGTGGATCAGTTCCATAGATAGAAACAGGGATACGACGGCGTATCAGTAGATATGCCGGCGTATCCCTTTTGAGGATCAGGCCCTATAACTTTCACAGAGACCAAATAATATACACTTTTTTTGGTTATTTTTACTAAAGATGTGTAGCAGTATACATTTTGGCCCAAATGTATGAAGAAAAATTACTTATTTGCAAAATTTTACAATAGAAACTAATAAAAGGTGTTTTTTTTTTTTCAAAAATGTCTCTCTTTTTTCGCTTATATTGCAAAAAATAAACAACCCAGCAGTGATTAAATACCACCAGAAGAAAGCTCTATTTGTCAGAAAAAAATGATAAAAATTTGGTTTGGGTTCAGTGTAGCATGACTGAGTAATTGTCATTCAAAGTGTGAGAGCGCTGAAAGCTAAAATTTGGTCTGGGAATGAAGGGTGTAAAAAAGCCCTGTATTGAAGTGGTAATATCTCTTTAAGCAGAGAGAATTACTCAGGATTACAAAGGTCTACACAATGTTGTCTGCATTTTATGAATAGGGTACTAAATGTTTGTTGCAATGTGAAAACAGCAGCATAGCATATTGAAGATCAGATAATTCCACTCCCTATTATAAGTAAGCCACTACGTTTATTTTCTATGTTGAATCTGAATCATACAGCTTTATGAATTCTGTTTTGGCACTTGTTCCTAATTAGCACATATGCATAAGAAGGGAGACTGTCACTTAAATACAGCTGCATGTTTAACAGATTTCTGAACAGATGACCTACAACTGAACATATGTTATTACTGCAGTTTGTTCTATAGACACCTTTTACATAGGACTATATGAAGACAAGTGTCCTGTAACAAGAGAATGTTGCCCATAAGCAAGAATGATAGGTTGAATAATATCGCACATACCGTACTGTACTCGTTGTGTTCTGAGAAAATTTACCAGCTAGTTTTAATTATATCCTCATTATTCAAAAGGTCGATCTACAAAAAAAAAATAGATGTAGTCTTTTGGGCTGAGTCACCCATTAACGTAATGTCTTAGATCTCTTGGGGATTCCAGCAGCAAGGATTTATTGCCACAGCTCCTGTTTATGTTTCAGCACACCTTGGAGTTTAGATTGAATGAAGAGGGAGATAAACTCTATAGAAATGAATAGACCACATCATTAATCTCAATGAAGCTTGTAGTTGTACAAAATGGGGATATCTGACTTTTAAAATAATAGATTGAGAGGAGGGGTTTACATAAAATGGTACAGCCAGAGGCATAACTAGAACCTTCAGGGCCCCTGATGCAAAAAAAACATAAAGGGTCCCATTGTCCCCGGCCAGACCCCACTCCCCACGGTGGTGGAATGCCAGGGCCCGGCCACATGTAAGACCTTTGTGACCCTGATAGTTCCGCCACTGGTGTGCAGTCGTTTTTTTAATTTTTGTTATATTCTTTTTTAATAATTTTTTTACCATTTTGATATTGTTTATTAATTTGAAATTATATTTTATTATTATTTCTTAAATTTTTTTTAGGAGCCCCGTTGGAAGGCTTTTGGGAAATATCAGGGGTCTAAACAGACCTCTGATATGTCTCCTTTGAGACAGAGAAAGGAGATTAAGGACACAGCCCTCAATCTCCTTATTTGAAGCCTCAATAGCACAGAGTGAATAGACAGAAATAGCTCTGTACGGAGCTTCCTGTCCATTTATAAACTGAAGCATAGTTTACTAAAATAAATTAACCAAGTCAGTGATCAGTACAGACTTACACATTTACAGACCCTTTCCCACTTTCCATTCTGACAGGTATGGGAGGCCAGGGTATCCCACAGGGGCCTGAGCACAGCAGGAGGTGGATATGTAGGGGAGTCAATTCCCTCTATTTTCCTCTTGCAGCTGCTGAAAATGGAGCGTATTGTTTCCTCTACATGCTGCTCTGCCGCCCCTCCTATCCAGGTGTACAGGGGGCTGCAGGGGCCCCCTGGAGCTGGGTCACAATTGTGTACGCACACCCCTGAGTATAGCTGTGCTTTAAAGTGGACCTTGTCCCCATTTTTTGTGATAATCACATCAATATGCAGCTCTGTATACTGATATGAAATCCTCTTATATTCTAAGTTAAGAAAAAAAAATAAGAGGTTCCCCTGGGTGGACTTTTAAGGCACTGATAGTATTAACTCCAAATATACGGGATATTGAGGTAAAAAAATTGTTTTTATTCACAATTATACATATTTATAAAAAAAATGAAATATTGATTTAAAATATACAGTTCCAATGATTGTCACCATATACAGTGGGGATCGAAAGTTTGGGCACCCCAGGTAAAAATTTGTATTAATGTGCATAACGAAGCCAAGGAAAGATGGAAAAATCTCCAAAAGGCATCAAATTACAGATTAGACATTCTTATAATATGTCAAAAAAAGTTCGATTTTATTTCCATCATTTACACTTTCAAAATTACAGAAATAAAAAAAATGGTGTCTGCAAAAGTTTGGGCACCCTGCAGAATTTATAGCATGCACTGCTCCCTTTGCAAAGCTGAGACCTGCCAGTGTCATGGATTGTTCTCAATCATCGTCTGGGAAGACCAGGTGAGGTCAATCTCAAAGGTTTTAAATGCCCAGACTCATCTGACCTTGCCCCAACAATCAGCACCATGGGTTCTTCTAAGCAGTTGTCTAGAAAACTGAAACTGAAAATAGTTGACGCTCACAAAGCTGGAGAAGGCTATAAGAAGATAGCAAAGCGTTTTCAGATGTCAATATCCTCTGTTCGGAATGTAATTAAGAAATGGCAGTCATCAGGAACAGTGGAAGTTAAAGCAAGATCTGGAAGACCAAGAAAAATATCAGACAGAACAGCTCGCAGGATTGTGAGAAAAGCAATTCAAAACCCACGTTTGACTGCACGATCCCTCCAGAAAGATCTGGCAGACACTGGAGTTGTGGTACACTATTCCACTATAAAGAGATACTTGTACAAATATGGTCTTCATGGAAGAGTCATCAGAAGAAAACCTCTTCTACGTCCTCACCACAAAAATCAGTGTTTGAACTTTGCAAATGAACATATAGACAAGCCTGATGCATTTTGGAAACAAGTTCTGTGGACAGATGAGGTTAAAATATAACTTTTTGGCTGGAATGAGCAAAGGTACGTTTGGAGAAGAAAGGGCACAGAATTTAATGAGAAGAACCTCTGTCCAACTGTTAAGCATGGGGGTGGATCAATCATGCTTTGGGGTTGTATTGCAGCCGGTGGCACAGGAAACATTTCACGAGTAGAAGGAAAAATGGATTCAATAAAATTTCAGCAATTTTTTTTTTACAGAAACAGTGAGGCCCCGTACACACAACCGAGTTTCTCGGCAGAATTCAGCCAGAAACTCGGTCGGAGCTGGATTCTGCCGAGAAACTCGGTCGTGTGTACACTTTTCAGCGAGGAAGCCGACGAGGAACTCGTCGGGCCGAAAAGAGAACATGTTCTCTATTTCCTCGTTGTTCAATGAGGAAAGTCGGCCCGCCGAGATCTCGGCGGCTTCCACACTGAACTCGACGAGGAACTCGATGTGTTTGGCACGTCAAGTTCCTCGGACGTGTGTACGGGGCCTAACAGAAAACAATGACAGTCGAAAGGTAAATGTTTACATTCAATCACAGATTGCATTTACAAATTGGTCACAAAAATCAAGGTAAGTACGATGCAAGGGCCATAAAGTGATACGGATAGGTGAGCAGAACCTAAACCAATAAAACCATAAGACCAAGGGGGGGGGGGGGCGGGGGGCACCTTGCAAGAGGCATCGACCCAGCTGGACCAGATCTTGTCGAATTTTGTCAGACAATTTCTGCTTTCGTACGTAATCCTGTAAAGCGGCAAAACCTTATCAATCGTCGATCGCCACAAGGATCCCGTAGGAAGCTCCGGGCCCCTCCAACGAAGGAGGATCTCCCTCCTGGTGTAAAACAAAGCAAAAGTGATACAAAGCTTGACATATCTATCACCCTCAATCTCGCCCAGATAGCTAAGGAGGAATATGCAAGGATCCATGGCCAGGTCTACTCCACATAAATCAGACAGCGTGTCAACCACCTCCCTCTAAAACATGCGCAGCTTAGAACAGGACCATACCATGTGGAAGAATGTCCTGGTGTCAAGTAGACAATGGGTACAGAGCGGGCTCCTAGAGGGATATATCCCAGCCAACCTCTGCGGTGTGTAGTATGCTCTATGCAAAGACTTCAGTTGGATAAAACGGTCTCGGGAGGCTATCATGGAAGGGATATAGGAGGAGACACAATCCTCCCATACCTCCTCGTCAAGGTCAGGGATGTCCGCACTCCACTTACTCAGGGCCCCGGTCGTGTCCACGTCATGAGTCACCGTAAATCGGAGGTAAAGTGAAGAAAGAGGGTTTTCCCATCACACTCGAAATCAGTAGGCGCTCAATGGAGTCGGACTCGAGGGTCACCGGGCCCGGGAATTGTGAGGCAAGGGCAGGCCTGAGCTGCCAGTCCTGAAACTGGAAGGAGAGGGGAAGGTGGTAAGTCTGTCTCAGTTCCTGGAATGTCACAATCTTGCCATTCGGCATCACATGTCGGAGGGTAAGGATACCTTTTTTTGCCCATAACGTAGGATCAGGGATCTTGTACAGGTGGGGAAGAAGGGGATTGGCCCATAAGGGAGTGTGGGGGAGACAGACCCGGGTTTAACATTCCTGACCCTGAAGGAGCGCCATATCTGCAGGACAGTCTTCATGGGTATAGTGACCGACGGGTGGGCCCTGGGGTCCCTAAAGACCAAATTGGAAAGTGCCGCATACGAGCCCAGCACTGCGGCCTCCAACGTGACGGCCGGGTTTTGTTTGGGTTGAGAAAACCACCATCGCACCGTGACCAATACCGCCGCCCAGTAGTATATCAAAAAATTCGGAAGCCCCCACTCGACAATGGGAGATAGAGGGTGCGTCGCGCCACCCGGGGTGGACACCCAGCCCAGACAAAGGTTGTGATTACACCATCCAGTTGCCGAAAAAACAACCGGGGGATAGGGACCAGGGTCTGCCTGAAAAAGTACAACAGTTTGGGCAGGAGTTGTCTGCATATAAGGACAGTTTTTCCTCCAGGGGACCCACCCGGATTCCCCTAACCCCGGAGTCCCCCCGCAGATGGGCAGCTAGGGGCTCGAACGCAAGGGCGAACAACCCCGGGGACAACGGACACCCCTGCCTAGTCCCCCTCCCTAGGGAGAAGGAGTCCGACAGGGTGCCGCTGGTGCGGACGCGGGCCCTGGGATGAGCATAGAGCATGCGAATCCAGGAAAGGAAATGGGGGCCGAGGCCAAAACGGGAGAGGACCGTCCAGAGATAGCCCCACTCGACCGAGTCAAAGGCCTTCTCAGCGTCGAGTGAGGCTACCACACCAGGAGAGCACCGGACTCTGATATCTGGGACAAGAGGGACAGCAGCCTGGGAGCAAGGTCCTCCGCATAATTCTTATAGAATTCCACCGGGAACCCATCCTGGCCCGGCGTCTTGACCCCCTGCATCATCTTTAGTGCCTGTTGAATCTCCTCTAATTTGATCGGAGTGTCCAATTTTCCCGCCAAGGAGGGGGTGAGGACAGGGACATCCACAGCATCCAGGTACTCAACAAAGGCAGATTGTTCATATACCACTCTGGAGCTATAAAGTCTCCAGTAGTAAGTGGCAAAGCACTCGTTAATCTCCCCAGGAGTAGAGTGGGGGACCCCATCATGATCCACAATTTGGGCAATGGTGGTGACCCCCGACTGTTCCTTAGACAGCCAGGCGTGGAGTCTACCCGTCCTCTCCCCCTGCTCAAAGATACGCTGCGACTGGTGGAGCATTCTCTTCTCCGTCAGGGACGTTCCTAATAAAAGAGTCTGTCGTGTCAGTAACTGTAGCTGGTCATAGTGTTGGGGGTCCCGAGTCCGAACATAGAGGGCCTCCTGTCTACTCGCGTCCCCCCTTAGCCCTGACAAGTTCCGCCCTACGTTCCCGCCGCACCGCGGCTATAATCAACTTGTATTGTCCCCTGGAGGAGGCCTTAAAGGCGTCCCACACAGTGGTCTCTGCCACCTTGCCCGGGTTGTCAGTCCAGTATTGTCGGAGGGATTCATGAAACCAAGGCTCCACCTCTGCGTCGGTGATCCAGAATCTGGAGAGTCGCCAGAGTCTGTCGGACGGGTCAGTCGATACGGTCAGGGATAAAAGGAGTGGTGCGTAGTCTGATATACCCCTAGGGAGAATGAGGACATCCCGGACTCTAGGCAGGACAGGGGTCCCCACATAGGCCAGGTCTATTCGAAAAAAGGATTTGTGGGTAGCGGAGTGGCAAGTAAAGGCCTTGGTGGTCGGATGTCTCCACCGCCATACATCAGTGAGGCCATACGTGTCAGCCCTTGCCGCCAAACCCTGACGGGTCGTGCCAGGCCCGGCACACCGGTCCATAGCAGAGTCCGGGATGAGGTTAAAATCACCCAATATCACAACATTGTCAGAGGGGAACTGCGCCAATTTAGTTGCAAGTAGAGTCAAGACTCCAAGGGAGGCAGGTGGCGGCAGGTACAAGCCCACCAACACCCATGGCAAATTATGGATCAACGCATACAGTATCACAAACCTGCCATCTGGGTCGAGAGCTAAGTCAAGTAGCTTAAAGGGGAGCGATTTAAGGACAAGGACACTAACACCCCTGGCATAGCTCGAGTAGGTGGAATGGTAGTGGTGTCCCACCCACGGCTTCTTAAGGCTGAGAGTCCTACTTCCTATCAGATGCGTCTCCTGCAACACACACATGTGGGGATGGTATTTCTTGATGAATTGAAACACTAAGGAGCATTTAATCGGGGAATTCAGCCCCCATGTGTTCCAGGAGTGGACGTCAAGAGTAGCCATGCAATTCAGTGAGGGGGATATTGCGAGGATCAACAGAGGTCAAGAGACACGGGAAAGCCCCAACAGCCATTGCAGGGCCGAGGGGAGTACCATGGCTCCAGGCCAGTACATCTAAATGTGACGAAAAAAGTACTGTCACAACATAAAACAAGAATACGGGAGCCAACAGGGCAGCCCAACACACCCCCCCAAAACACGGAGGAGAGTCTTCATCCCAGAAAAGAAACAGCCTTCAGGCCAGTTCCGAGGGCAGTAAACAAAAGGCAGTCCGCCCCTTTGGATCAACCAGTCACAAAGAATAAAAAATAAAACAAAAAGAGTTCCTTGAGGTATCCGGTACAAATAACAGTGTGTGGATCACCCGGAGCCCCGGGAGTACAAAGCTTTGAGGAGCACATTCCAAGCAGTCTAGTGGTAGGCCCAATCCGGCTCCATGCCAGGGGAACGGTAACAGTTACTTAGAGGGAGCACCCCACAAAAATAGAAAAGAGTCATCGCACAGGACCACAATCTGAGTGGCCAGCACAGGCACAAGCAGGAAGGGGGAGGAAGGGGGTGGGGCCGAGAGGTCAGCAGCACACCTCCCGACATCACAGTGGTGCCCATGGCAGCCGCCAGGGACAAGGTGGAGAAGAAAAACAGGAGTTCAGTCCAGGGGGGAAAGGAGGGGACACAGAGGCCAAAGACATCCCGCCCCCCATCCCCCAGGTCCCAAATCACAGCCCCAACATGTCCACACCACATCCAACCCGCCTCCAAAGAAACATCAGGGGCCCCCATGTAACATACTCACAGAGGAATGTAAATAGCCATCCCAACACAGTCAGCGCGGCAGCGTCTCTGCCCAGGCCACCACATCACGGGGGGAGGTGAAGAACTGGATGCGTTCGCCATCCTGCACCCTCAATTTGGCAGGAAACATCATGCTGTACTTTATCCCCTTCTCCTGGAGCAGAGCACGGGCATTGTCAAAAGACTTTCGTTGGCGCTGCGTCTCCACGGAGTAGTCTGGAAAAATAAGGAGCCTGGTGTTCTCAAACCTCAGGTCGCCCTGCAGATGGGCCGCACGGAGAACCGTGTCCCTATCACGGTAGTGAAGGAGTTTGAAGATGAGGGGCTCCCTGCGGGCCTCTGGTTGCCGGCATGCGATGAGCCCGCTCAATGGAGAAGTGCGGGGAGAAGCGCGCATTGGGAAGCAGGGAAGGGAGCAGCCACTCCATGAAAGTGACGGGGTCCGAGCCCTCCGCGCCCTCCGGGAGGCCCAGGACCCGCAAGTTATTGCAGCGATTCCTATTCTCGGCGTCTTCCGCCCTGGCCTCCAGCACCTTCACCCTGGATTTCAGGGACACCAGGTCGGCTCGGTGATCCCTCTGCATGTCCTCCATTCCGGAGACTCTGCGCTCCACCTCCGTCACCCGCTCGCGGAACATATCCATGTCTCGTCTCGGTCTGAACGTGATCAATCTTCACGGTCAGTGTGGACTGACAGTTTGCGATGGCCAGCATCAAAGCGTCGAAAGCCGGGGAACCTGCAAGGATCGCGCCATCCGGCGGCGGCTCTTTCTGGGCTTCCATGTGGAAGGCTGCAGGGGAGGTAGTAGGCCCGAGTTTTGGCGGGTTATGCACAGCAGGTTTGTTCCGTCTCCCCCGGCCACCAGATCTAGTTCCCCGCATACCCCGGGGACTCCAGGAGGTAAAGCTGGCAGTAGTGAAGAAATTTGCAGTGGTACCACACCAGGATCAGAGCAGGATGGTAGTCCAGACCGGGAGCTCAGAAGTTACACGTCTGCTCCCATCGCCATCTTGGACACGCCATCTGTGAAAAAGCTGACGTTAAAGAGAGGATGGCTTCTACAAATGGATAATGATCCTAAACACACCTCAAAATCCACGGGGGATTACATCAAGAGGCGTAAACTGAAGGTTTTGCCATGGCCTTCACAATCTCCTGACCTTAACATAATTGAAAATCTATGGATAGACCTTAAAAGAGCAGTGTATGACAGACAGCCCAGAAATCTCAAAGAACTGGAAGACTTTTGTAAGGAAGAATGGGCAAAGATACCTCAAACAAGAATTGAAAGACTCTTGGCTGGCTACAAAAAGCGTTTACAAGCTGTGATACTTGCCAATAGGGGCAGTACAAGATAATAACTCTGCAGGGTGCCCAAACTTTTGCAGACGCCATTTTTTTGTTTTCTGTAATTTTGAAAGTGTAAGGCCCCGTACACACGGCCGAGGAACTCGACGTGCCAAACACATCGAGTTCCTCGGCGAGTTCAGCCCTGAAGCCGCCGAGGAGCTCGGCGGGCCGAGTTCTCCCATAGAACAACGAGAAAATAGAGAACATGTTCTCTATTTTCTCGACGAGTTCCTCGGCGGCTCCATCGGGCCGAAAGTGTACACACGACAGAGTTTCTCGGCAGAATCCGGCTCTGACCGAGTTTCTCGCTGAATTCTGCCGAGAAACTCTGTCGTGTGTACGGGGCCATAATGATGGAAATAAAATCTAACTTTTTTTGACATATAAGAATGTCTAATCTGTAATTTGATGCCTTTTGGAGATTTTTCCATCTTTCCTTGGCTTCGTTATGCACATTAATACAAATTTTTACCTGGGGTGCCCAAACTTTCAATCCCCACTGTAGGTAAATTTATGAAAACCTTCTTTACACCCTATATTCTAAGTTAATTAAATCATTTTTACTTACAAGTAATATGTTTCAACTTTCTGGTCCACTGAGGCTCTGGTGGTGTCACCAGGGGCTCACAGCTAAACAAGTGCCTTCCTGGGAGATCTTGATGCCTAACTGTAAGATTTTGCAAAATCATGGGAGACAGGCTTTTTTTTCAGATACTGATTTCCTTGCTAAAGCCAAATCAATGTATACATAATAACAAGGGTGCCATATCTCGTACTGCACATACTGTACACAAGATTTGGCACTGACGTCATTGGTGGGCTGGCAGTGAAGATGCAGAAGAAGAATCCAATGACCGATGTTTTCAAATTTGGAAATGGTGGCATAGGATATGAGGAGGAGAAAGCGCAAGGCACTAACATGTGGTGACCCAAAAAAAGCAGAGACAAGACTTTTTCTTTATTTAGGTACAGTAATTGTGGCATTATCATGGGGGGAGGGGGAGGGGGAGGGGGTTGTGGGCAGTTCCTCTTTAAATATAAGTCTTAAATGGAGAAATTGCACTCTGGAAATTGTGCCCAGAAGAAAGACTTGTCACCACCATCACCTTTGGTTCCCTTTCAGACAATATTTTCCCCACTTACACTGCCTTTACTGCACTGTGTTTCCATGTGGAGATGACTATCAGTCTCCAGCAAGGAGGACAGTGGACAACACAGTAGTGACATTACCAGATTTCCCTGCAACTCTCCTAAGATTTAGAACTCACACTGCAAACAAGCAGGTATAAGGTGTATGCACACTTAGGGTAGCTTTAGATATGCGTATAAATCTCCCTCGCCTCTGAAGCCTAATCCATGTTCGGATCATGCTCCAGAGGCTATGGACAGGCAGTGAAGAAGCAATATGACACCTCTTCACCACCTTTTTAATCCCACAACCCCATAGATTGCATGCAGTTATGGGGCATTTGTGGCGCTGACCTATTTATTTGAATATCCCCTATAACATAGCAAATCTTCACTTTTTAAGTTCAGGTCCATTTTCAAACTTGTACACTTCACAACACAGTGGACTTCAACTCCAGGCTTGACTATGCAAACTCCCTCTACCTGGGACTCCCAAAATACCAGATTGCACGTCTACAAGTCATCCAGAACACGACGGCAAGGCTGGTAACAGGGAAAAAACCCTGGGAATCAATTACTCCCGCCCTGAGGTCCCTTCGCTGGCTGGCCGTAAAGGACCGGATCACATTTAAGGCCCTCTGCCTGACGCACAAATGTATACAAGGAATCGCCCCCCAATATTTAAGAGAAAAAAAAAAACACAACCCCAATCGCGTTCTTAGATCAACTAACCAAAATCTACTACAAATCCCCAAGGCCCGCTACAAGACCAAAGGAGAACGGAGATTTGCAGCCCAAGGACCTCGACTATGGAACGCATTACCAACTAATATTTGAACAGAAGTGGTTTACCACGCCTTTAGGAAAAAATTTAAGACCCACATATTCTGAAAGCGAAATAGAGGATATGGATACCAAGTGCCTTGAGGCGATTCAGTTTGCATTTGTAGCGCTATACAAGTTTTTCACTTACTCACTCACTCAAAAGCACATAAAGGCATTCTGCCATAAGCGGGTGTGTCACTAGCCTAATTGTTGTGTTGTTGCTATACTGTACTGAGTCTCAGCTCCGAATTGTTATAATTCTGCTTTTGTTGGGTATTCTCTAAACCCAGATTATTGTTTGCTTCTGCCTTCTTTTCTGGGAATGTCCCTGGCAATAGAGAAAGAAGATATAATAGTTTGGAGGTTTATTGCCAGTAATACATGCTGTGTAGAGCATATAGAAAGATTTTTTTGTCCCCATTGGGCTGCCAGGAGAACCGTAGGGTGAAGCCAAGATTGGACCTGAGTTTGGGACCTAAAAGGCTTGCAGTGCTCACAGGTGGGTAAATCAGAGAGGAGTAAAGCTGGAGCCTTGCTGGAACCCCAGGGGAAGGAGCTTTACTACTGAAGAGTGTCATGGAGAGCTGGGTACAAGCTGCTACTGAATATTGCAGGATGTCTCAACTGAAAATTAATTTCTCTTTCCTAAAACTGCTCAACAGTCTGAAGAGTCAAGATTGCCGGTTTGGACTCAGGGCTAGTTCTCGCAACATGCTTTTTGCTCTGCATTCAAAACACAGATTCACGTCCAGCGGCGTATCTCTGCGGCGGCGTAACGTATCCGATTTACGTTACGCCGCCGCAACTTAGACGGGCAAGTGCTGTATTCTCAAAGCACTTGCTCCGTAAGTTGCGGCGGCGTAGCGTAAATCGGCCGGCGTAAGCCCGACTAATTCAAATTTGGATCAGGGGGGTGTGTTTTATGTAAATGCACTGTGACCTGATGTGATTGACGTTTTTCCCGAACGGCGCATGCGCCGTCCATGGAATTTCCCAGTGTGCATTGCTCCAAAGTACGCCGCAAGGACGTCATTGGTTTTGACGTGAACGTAAATGACGCCCAGCCCCATTCACGGACGACTTACGCAAACGACGTAACTTTTTCAAATTTCGACGCGGGAACGTCGGCCATACTTAACATTGTTACGCCGCACTTATGCCATTATATAGCAGGGGCAACTATACGCCGGGAAAAGCCTAATGTAAACGGCGTAACTTTACTGCGTCGGCCGGGCGTACGTTCGGGAATTCGCGTATGTAGTTAATTTGCATACTCAACGCGGAATTCAGTGCAAAAATGCAGTTACAATCCGACGGCGTAAGAGACTGTTGGATCTAACAGATATCTATGCGTAACTGATTCTAAGAATCAGGCGCATAGATACGATGGCGCAACGCAGAGATACGACGGCGTATCTGGAGATACGCCATCGTATCTCCACTGAGAATCCGGGCCATAGAAAGTAGGTTGCATGTTTTTTTATGGCATAAAAAATAGAACATGCTGCATTTTTCCTGCACAGAACACAGTAAAACTCATAAAAAATGCACTGGTACGCACATACACGTGTCAAAAAACAAAATACAGGTCAAAATGCGCATGCAGAAGCGCACCTAGAACGGATCTGGAGGATGTTTTTCTGGTGTGAACTAAAGCCTACGTTTAGTTACATTTTTTATTTAAAAAAATGTAGTCCCTCGTGCTGGTGCCAGATGCCTTAGTTGAAATCTTTTGTCCTTTACTACCCCTCTGAAATGGTATTCTTCCTGTGCTGCAGGGTTTGGTACAGCCCCTGGGCCAGTCCTAGGCACTCATTCGACATTTCATTCATCCATCCATCCTTCCACCATCATAGAGTGCTTTTCATTGATGTACAGCTTCTATGAATGGAGGATGGAAACGACAGGCATTGTCAGAAAACTTGAAGATTGCCTATGACAGGTCAAGCAGATGTATTAAACCCCTTAGGAGTGGTAGATTACAGCTGGGGGAGGATCAGAGGGAAAGACTGAACAGTTTAGTACAGACAGGCAGCCCAAGCCCAACAGACACTTCTCATTAAATGTAAGCATCAACCCTGTTGATTTGCAAAAATAAAATAAAAATAAAAAACAAAACTTAGGCTTTAAAGGATCCTATTTCTATATTGATGGTTGCTAGCAATGACACCTTGAGACATTTTTGGTCTCTTTTTGGGTATCCCGCCCTAATCCTCTCTCTTTGAAAGGTGAAGGGTGGAGCATAAAACACCCTCATCCCACCACACCAATGGGATCGTGGCAGACAATGGAAATTGCAAGAAGCTGTTAAAAAAATGTAAAATAAATACTTAACAGTGATTGGTTGATGAGCTGACCATTGTCCAAAAACGCTCCTCTGGCACAAGCTGTCACCTATGAAAAAACAAGAGAATGTGTCATTAGACGGGCAGACGGCGAGGAGAACCAGAACACTGCACATTTATTCCTCCCTCCCTTGTCATGGCCCTTTTTATGTGGTTTGTCTCTTTCCTTGAAAGGGGATGTTAAGTTTAATTAAATTGGTAGCTTGAGGTTTAATAGCTGAGCTATATGGTTATGTAAAACTGTTAATACTTATGTTATGAGAGTTACTTAATTGATTATTTATTTAATTAATTATTTACATATTGTTTGGTGTTGATATAATAAGCTCCTTATTTATTTATACCTATAATAAAGGTCCATGGGTTATTCAATCCACAGGTTTTAGTCCAGAGTGATTATTTATTAGGGTTAAGAAGTTCTGACTATGATACCATGAGTTTACTGAGTTTACTCTCTAAATGTTGTAAAGTGATTGGCCCCCAATTTCTTCCACCCCACAAAAAGCCAAGGTTTCTGTCCTGAGGTTTGAGATGTTAGCTCATCAAGCTACCTGGGGCTCTTGAACTGTCTCACATGGTAACAAAACAAACACAAATAATCTCCCCAGCTGTGCCATGTCGTCTGTAAGACCGGAAAATGAGCGATCACATCATTGCTGATTGCTCAGTTCTCAGTCTGCTCAGAGTGAAGGGCGGTGACTGTCAAACACTGCCTTCCCCCCCTCCCCTCCACTGCTCCCTGGAGTGACAAGCCGAAGAGGGGGCAGGAGCAGCTGGCATCAGTTCTCAGCCGCTTGCTGTGAGAAAGGGCCAGCTGTCAATCAGGCAGATCACAACAATATGGTCAAGATCCTTCCAGAGCATGGAGTGGCTCTATGAAGTCAGCTGACAGCGGTCAATAGCCTGCAATTAGCTCCCCGGGAGAGCAAAAATAAGTGCACTCATGTGACCCACAAGAGAAGTATAGAAAACAAGGCTTTGGACATACTTCTTTTTTTTTTTTGTAAAATCTTTATTTGTGGACGGCATGATAATACATTACAACTTATGTTGTCAAAGGCATCATACATCAAACAATAAGCCATCCATTTTTGTTATTTCTTTTCAACATAACAGAGAAAAAGACAGGGGGTGCACATAGTCCCGCCGGGGCTTGGTAGCTATACTAACATCACAAAGGGGGGCTGGAGAATCGCATACTTCTTTTTTAATAACGCCAACATCTTGGCACCAAAAGAAACTGATTCCATGAATACTATAAGTAATAGATGTCTGCTGTATAGCTTTATTTACTTGGAAATGTATGCATGACATCTGATTCTTGCAGTGACTGTCACCCAACATCGTGTGTACCTGTTGTCAGATACTGTGTTAAAAGAGAAGCATGTTTTTTTTAGTTTCATACTAAAAAATGCAGCATCAGACCGATGCAGTATCTGCACTGAGAACCGAGCCACCGAACATCGCCTAAGGCTCGGTTTTTACAGATCCTCGAGAGGAGAGCGATGCTGACTGTCAGTCAGCATCTCTTCTCTCTGCTTCTCCACGCTCATTGGAGCACTGAGCTATGGAGGGGCGGGAAGCAGCCATCTCAGCATCTCGCTGAGACTGCCATCAATCAAGGCAGCTGGTAGATCCAGACTTGGGAAGTCGCGCTGCCTCGACTGATAGCAGTGACGTCAGCGGAGAGCGGACTTCAGACTGCTCTCCTGTGACCCAGAGGAGAAGCCCAGCTTAAAAAGCTCAGGCTGGACTTCTTTTTAAAATAAGGCAACATTGCTGCAATGGTACATCAAATGGCTGCAACTTGTCTTTTTCATCACTGGGGGTTGAGTATTAAAAGAGAAAAGGTGACACAGAGCCAAAAGTAAGGAAACCTTCCAGCTCCTGTAGAATTCCTTTCCTACATTGTGGATTAATTTTAGTTTTATTACTCTATTGTTTAAGCCGATTTCAGTGATTTTGTAAATGTCTTCTGCTACTTCCGATTCTTCCTGCCATAGGAATTTTGTGGACTAAAGTTTTAGATACTATTGTCTCTCGTTTTTTTCAAATTAATAACAGAATTGAGATCCAAAGAGCAAAATGCCACTGTTCAAATACATATATGTGAACTGTTATACCTGGCATAAGCCATATAATTCTGTTCAGACAGTCTTGTGAAACAAGTACTCTACCAACAAAAATCAGTCTGATGGTACATTTCGGTCAAGGATTCTCCCCAGCCTGCTATTTGAACAATAAAGGCCCTTTCACACTTTGCTGTTCTTGTGCTTTGTGTTAACAAATGTGCATTAACCTGCGTTTTGCCACACTTTAATGTGAGTTAATTTAAGGCAGACTATTCATTTTAAATGGCTTGCTAACGCACAAGAAACAAGAAATTACATGCAGAGTTTTTGATGATGCAGCACACTACAACGTACAGCAGTGCATTAAGGTGTCAAAAAGCAGCGCTATAAGCTTTAAATTGTTGCATGATCTGTAAATCCAAATGGGACCAAAGTTCAAAACAAAACTTTGCATGTAGCAGTTCATGAGTGATTCATCAGCTGTGTTGAACATTCGATCGTTATCACATCTAGTACCTTAATTCCCTAAAGGAATTGCACTCACCAGATCAATGAAAGCCTCTGTATATGTGTGAGGTGGCTGGGATCACTGCCAGACGAACACCTGTCCGACCCCCAGAAAACGATCAACCAGCAGGAAAACAGACACTTGCGTCCTCTGATTCACCAGGATCCAATCAGCTGAGAGTTTTTCATTATACTCGGGCAAAAAGAAAGGGAAAAGAAGGCCTCATAGTGTAAAACTGTAAAGCTTTTATTTATCTAAAAGACCCCCTTCCCTTAATGCATTAAACTTAAACAAATGTTTGGATCCTGGTGAATCAGAGGACGCAAGTGTCTGTTTTCCTGCTGGCTGATCGTTTTCTGAGGGTCAGACGGATGTTCGTTTGGCAGTGATCCCAGCCACCTCACACATATACAGAGGCTTTCATTGATCAGGAATCTGGTGAGTGCAATTGCTATAGGGAGTTAAGGCACTAGCTGGTGTGATAGGAGAAAGAAGGCTTATTTCTTCCTAATTTCAACACCAGTGGGTTAAAAATGAATATTACCAACAATATACACGTGTATATAGATACTGTGTATATGTGTGTGTGTATGTGTATATATATATATACTGTATATATACATGTGTGTGTATATATATATATATATACATACAGGGGGCCAGATCCACAAAAGAATTACGCCGGCGTATCTCTTGATACGGCGCGTAATTTCAGATTTTGCGCGTCATATCTTTGTTTTGTATCTACAAAACAAGATACGACTGCATCTCGGATCGATCTGACAGGCATACGTCTTAGTACGCCGTCGGATCTTAGGTGCATTTTTTCGGGGCCGCTAGGTGGCGTTTCCGTCGAATTCCGCGTCGAGTATGCAAATTAGCTTGTTACGGCGATTCACGAACGTTTGTCCGGCCGGCGCATTTTTTACATCGTTTGCGTTCGGCTTTTTCCGGTGTATAGTTACCCCTGCTATTATGAGGCGTACTCAATGTTAAGTATGGCTGTCATTCCCGCGTCGCCTTTTGAATTTTTTACGTTGTTTGCGTAAGTTGTTTACGAATAGGGATTTGCGTAGAATGACGTCACCGTCGTAAGCATTGGCTTGTTCTGGTTTAATTTCAAGCATGCGCACTGGGATACCCCCACGGACGGCGCAAAAACATTGTTTACGTCGGGTCACAACGTATTTACATAAAACACGCCCCCATCACATCCATTTGAATTCCGCGCCCTTACGCCGCCAAAGACACACTACGGCGCCGTAGAGAAAAAACTTCACAGTTTATTAAACGGACACCAAGATGTGATAACGATCGAATGTTCAACACAGCTGATGAATCACTCATGAATTGCTACATGCAAAGTTTTGTTTTGAACTTCGGGTCCCATTTGGATTTACAGATCGCTACTTTCTTTATGCAACAATTTAAAGTTTATAGCGCTGCTGAAGTTTGAAAGACTATTTTAATTTTAGTTTTGATTGCTCCCCCTTTTTGACATGTTGGTTTATACTATAGCAGCTGCTCTCTCACTCCACTAGTTTATTTTCCTAAGCGCCGGATAAGTGATCTTTGAGAACTTCTGTGGTGTTAGTGCATTAATGTGTGTTGTGACACTGCATTGCATGTGCATCGGGGATGCGTTGCATTAGTGCATCGGGGGCCATGATTTCACAGCTCCGACGTCTCACTTCACAGCTCCCCCATACACAAACCCCTTTACAATCACAAACCTCCCCGCCCCATATCACAGGTCTGCTCTCTCACATCACAGCTCCCCCCAAACACAGTCCCCCTTTACAATCACAGGTCCCCTCACTCACATCACAAGCCCCCCTGTACAATTACAGCCCCCCCCCATATCACATGTAGGCAGGTTGTCTACTGTGTTTATTTAGTTAGGCCTGTTTGGCTGCCCAGATTAGGGGGAAGTGGTTAATACTGCTTTGCATCCTTCTCTGCTCTCATTTGCTAAAGAACAGGAACCTTGCAGGACTTGCTGAGACTTGTAGTTCATCTAAAAAGCACCAGACTCCCAGAATACACCCAAGCCATAGACTTCTCCAGTTGAGTCACGCCAAACATGGATTTCACCCATAAGGACTTTACCTATGCAGGTATGCTGGGGCAGCCGTAGCTGAGATTAGTTAGGGAAAATACATTTTGCCTTGTTAAATAAGCGATGCTGAACGTTCAGTAAAAGTTGTTTAATTGCACAAATCCTTATTTGAAGTTACTCAAGAGGTGCATGTGAGGTCCTGGTACTTCTAAAAGGGTCTGAGTCTACAATAGCACACTAGGAGTCTTGCAACATTACAAGACAAAAGGTTAAGCTGCAACCATAAGGAGAGAAGTGAGTTATCACAAGTAGCTGGTTAGGTGACAGGTCCTCTGGTAGCGAGGGGGTTCGGTGATATGTCTTCCTCCCTAGCGGTCTGTCTCTGTCGGTCGCTGGCAGCGGATTGGCATTACGATCTACGGCCTGATCACTAGGTGCAGAGAGGCAAGAGTTAAGTTGAGCGTGCATGAGGTCCACGCTATGTGCTCCACAGGACCTTGTTCTGTTACTGGGAGTGAGGTAACTGAGGTACACTGCCTGGTGTAGGGGGCATAAGCTCTGCATGATACTTCTAATGCAACACATGCACCTGCTCAAGTGTGTAGGACATGGGACATCTTCTGGAGGAACTCCGCATATTACACTACACACAAGTGGCACATCTCTGAGTTGGGGGACTGCAGTGGCGGAACTACCGCCATAGCGACCCACGCAGGCGCTATGGGGCCCGCAGCTGAGTGAGGATCAGGGGGGCCCGGTGAGGATAAGAGCATCGCCGGCATGATCTCCCAGCCAGGGGAAGAGAGAGGAGAGGAAGAGGCGAGCTGTCCGTATCAGCAGAGAGCGGAATTGCCCGCTGTAATAGCTTTCATTAGAACTTCCACTGTTTCCGGGGGGTCATGTCACATAGCTCCACCTCTTGGTCCGGCACCTTTGATCGACAAAATGCCGGTCCAGTGTCGGACATGTGACGTCCTAAAAGGCGTTGGGCTAAGAGGTGGGGCTATGTGACGATGAGCCCGGGAAGACGAGAAATTCAAATGAAAGCTATTACAGCGGGCAATCCCGCTCTCTGCTGATTTGGCCGGCTTGCCTATTCCTCTGCACAGGTGAGGCTGTATTGGGCACAGGCAGGCCAGGCTGTATTGGGCACAGGCAATGCTGTATTGGGCACAGGTCACGCTGTATGGGGCACAGGCAGTTCAGACTGTATTGGGCACAGGCAGGCCAGGCTGTATTGGGCACAGGCAACGCTGTATTGGGCACAGGTCATGCCGCATTGGGCACAGGCAATGCTGTATTGGGCACAGGTCACGCTGTATGGGGCACAGGCAGGCCAGGCTGTATGGGGCACAGGCAGGCCAGGCTGTATTGGGCACAGGCGGGCCAGGCTGTATTGGGCACAGGCAGGCCAGGCTGTATTGGGCACGGGCAACGCTGTATAGGGCACAGGTCACGCTGTATGGGGCACAGGTCACGCTGTATGGGGCACAGGTCACGCTGCATTGGGCACAGGTCACGCTGCATGTGGCACAGGTCACGCTGCATAGGGAACAAGTCACGCTGTATGGGGCAATGGTCACGCTATATGGCGCACAGGTCACGCTGTATGGCCCACAGGTCACGCTGTATGGGGCACAGGTCATGCTGCATTGGACACAGGTCACGCTGTATGGGGAACCGGTCACACTGTATGGGGCACAGGTCACGCTGTATGGGGCACAGGACACCCTGTATAGGGCACAGGTCACACTGTATGGGGCACAGGTCACGCTGCATTGACACTAGGGCGGCTCTGGGGGGCCCCATACAACATTTTGCTATGGGGCCCTGTGATTTCTAGTTACGCCCCTGGGGGACTGCCTTTATGTTTGACTTTCACATGACCGTGGCCCTTGCCTGGACAAGGTGTAATCCTTAGACTAGAATGAGTGACCCTGGTCATTGCCTGATGTAGCCCAGAAAAACCCACCCTGTGGTAGGCCTCCTATGTGACCCATGCTTGCAGCAAGTTAATTGGAAGCATGGCAGAAGTGCCCTTACATTTGGCCTCCAACGAGTGGCTACGCCTAGCACATGCACCTGAAGACCACGTCCAAAGAGACCATGGCTGTATTTAGTTAGTTTCTAGACTTTGCTCAGGCTTGCCCAGTGCTACGGCACGTGAACAGCACATGTCAACTTCTTGATTACCTCCTACACAAGGCACCCTCACTGGACTGGTGGAAAATAAGATAAGGGGTATTTATAGTAACAAAACCAGGAACAACGCTTGGGTCCTCCACATACGTGCTATAAGACATTATGCCTGGACAGTAGCTGCCATGAAAGAATCCAACCAGCTACTGCCAGGATGCCAGTGTTTGGTATGTGCCTGCAGTCGGGTTCCCCCAATGTCGTATGGGCACACGTGTAGAGCTTCAGGTCATCTGTCCCCATTGCCTGAGACATCTGTCTAGTGTCTACCTCATCCTCCTGCAGGATCGTCGTTCTCGGGTAAGTTGTATCCCCTGTGCTAGAATGAGTGACCCTGGTCATCGCCTGATATAGCTCAGAAGCGCTGGGTTAAACCTCCTATGTGACCCACACCTGACACCCAACAAGTTCATGGGAAGCATGGAGTGGAGGAAATGTCATCTGCCGGTGACATGCTGCTACCTATCGTAGAATGCTGCAGAAGTTACGTGGCGGCCAACTGCGCATGCACGATGCGTTCCAAACGCAAGTGCGATGCGCTCCAATGGATTCACGACAGTACACACCAGTGAAACCTCGGTCGGCATCCAGGCTCTTTCCTTAACATCCCCGTGGATTGGAGGATGTTAAAAAAAGAGCCTGACTGGCCACTTTCCTCTAAATCCACGTCGCCCTGAATGCCGGGTTCGCTGGTGTGTACTGTCGTAAATCTATTGGAACGCATCGCGCATGCGCAGTTGGCCGCCACGTGACTTCCGCAGCATTCTACGATAGGCAGCAAACTGTGACACTACACCGGCCCTTACACACAGCTCCTCCCTCTCACATCACAGCTCCTCCCAAACACAGTCTCCCATTACAATCACAGCCCCTCCCATATCACAGGCCCCCTCTCTCACATCACAGCTCCTCCCAAACACAGTCTCCCCTTACAATCACAGCCCCTCCCATATCACAGGCCCCCTCTCTCACATCACAGCTCCTCCCAAACACAGTCTCCCCTTACAATCACAGCCCCTCCCATATCACAGGCCCCCTCTCTCACATCACAGCTCTCCCCTCTGTTGTCTGTTGGGTAAAATTCATGCATGGTGGGAGTTTCCTCATCCTAGGCTCAGGTTACCCATTGATAAGTCATTTAGGTGTTTCCCATTTTAGACTGGGGTGCTCCAGATACTTTCAAAGTGTGCCAGGACTGGAGAATAAAGAGCTCTATGTAGAGGTCCTCTTCCTCTGAGGGGGCTTATTCAGGGAAATCCCCGTTTTACTTTGTAGCAGCTCCGAGCAGTGTAAGCCATAGTGTATTCTCCACAGGTGGCTGTGAAAGTTCTCCCTGACATTTCTTCTTCTTCTTATAGAACGGTGACACATTGCACGCTGTGTAACGGTCCATATCCCAGGGAGTGAAGACACATCTCAGTCACGGTCACCGGGGCTCCTCACCTTTCTGCCTGCTGGAGCTCCGGGATCCCGCCCGTCCGCTCTGGCCCTTCCTATGCCCATATAAGGAATGGAGAGACTTGTGTGGCTGAGGTAGAGGAGGCGGCTGAGGCGCGCAGTCCCTCACTGCAGCTCCAACTCGTGCCAAGGCTGATCAGCGCTCCGCACCGCTCTACATCCAGCCTGCAACAGGTAAGTCCGAGCTACTCCTCTCCATCCCTGAGAAGGACCTGTATGCCTGCTCCTCTCCTCACCTCACCACATTCTACCTCTTCCCTGCTGCTCCCTCACATTATTATCAACTCTGGCAAATTGCAATCACACAGGGAGCAAACTACAAGCTGCTGTGTGCAAGATTGCTGCTTTCCCTGTATTGTTATTGGATTGTCTTGTCATTGCTTTACTCTGTATTATGTTATTTCTTAGCAAAAGTTTAGCAGCGCTGTTGTTTAGTTGTATGTTTTGCTTTTCGTTCTGCCCATTGATGAGGACCTGCATGGAGTAAGCAGTTAAAGTGGAGGTTCACCCTAAAAACGATTTTTTAACATTAGAGCCAGCATAGTAAGGGCATATACTTTTGGCAGTTTTTTTTTATTTTTTCTCCGTACTTACCTTTATATTCTGATTTGGTCCAGGGCTTCCGCGTTCTGATGACTCCGGGATTGGGCGTTCCTATCCCTGCCTCGGGGGTTCCGATGACTGCGGGACTGGGCGTTCCTATCCTTCGGTTCGATGATTGACGGCTTGTGAAACAGGTGACCTGTCGTACAATGCGCGTCACCAGATTTCCGGAAATAGCCGAGTTGCGAGTCGGCACTATACGACGCCTGCGCCCGCCGTGTAGAGCTGACTGCGCAGGCGCCGTATAGTGCCGTCTTGCAGCTCGGCTATTTCCCGACATCTGGTGATGCGTGTTGTGCGACAGGTCACCTGTTTCACAAACCGTCAATCATCCAACGGAAGGATAGGAACATCCAATCCCGCAGTCATCAGAACCCGGAAGCCATGGAAAAAAACAGAATATAAAGGTATGTACAGGGAAAAAAAAAAACGCCGAAAGTAAATGCCCTTACTATGCTGGCTCTAATGTGTGTAATATTAAAACCAATTTTTTTGGGTGAACCCCCGCTTTAAGTGAATTAAGCTAATGGCATTAACTGAATTCATTACTAAAGCAGCCTTTCTCCTCCAGGGTTCCCCCAGAGGTTTCTATGGGTTCCATGGAACTCCAGTCATCCTCTAGAGGTTTCTAGGGGTTCAATGAAACTCCAGGGTTCCTCCAAAGGTTTCTAGGGAATCCATGGAGCTCCAGGGTTCCTCCAACTGTTTCTAGGGAATCCATGGAACTCCAGGGTTCATCTAGATGTTTCTGGGGATTCAGTGGGAGTACATGATTCCTCCAGATATTTTTAGGGGTTCAGTGTAAGTACAGGGTTCCTCCAGATATTTGTAGGGGTCCAGTGGAAGTACAGGGTTCCTCCAAAAGTTTCTAAGTTTCTAGGAGATCCTTCCAGAGGTTTCTAGGGGATCCACGGAACTCCAGGGTTTCTCCAAAGTTTCTACGAAATCCATGGAATTCCAGGGTTTCACTAGGGGTTCAGTGGAGGTACAGGATTCCTCCAGATTTTCTAGGGGTTCAGTGGAAGTACAGGGTTCCTCCAGAGGTTTCTAGGGGAATCATGGACCTCCAGGGTTCCTCCAGAGGTTTCTAGGGGTTCAATTGAACTCCAGGGTTCCTCCAAAGGTTTCTAGGGAATCCATGGAAGTCCAGGGTTCCTCCAACTGTTTCTAGGGAATCCACGGAACTCCAGGGTTCCTCCAACTGTTTCTAGGGAAGCCATGGAACTCCAGGGTTCATCTAGACGTTTCTGGGGATTCAGTGGGAGTACATGATTCCTCCAGATATTTTTAGGGGTTCAGTGTAAGTACAGGGTTCCTCCAGATATTTTTAGTGGTCCAGTGGAAGTACAGGGTTCCTCCAAAAGTTTCTAAGTTTCTAGGAGACCCTTCCAGAGGTTTCTAGGGGATCCACGGAACTCCAGGGTTCCTCCAAAGTTTCTACGAAATCCATGGAATTCCAGGGTTTCGCTAGGGGTTCAGTGGAGGTACAGGATTCCTCCAGATTTTTCTAGGGGTTCAGTGAAAGTACAGGGTTCCTCCAGAGGTTTCTAGGGGATTCATGGACCTCCAGGGTTCCTCCAGAGGTTTCTAGGGGTTCAATTGAACTCCAGGGTTCCTCCAGAGGTTTTTAGGGGTTTTGTGGAATTACAGGGTTCCTCCCAACGGTTCTAGGGGATCCATGAAACCCCAGGGTTCCTCCAGAGGTTTCTAGGGTTTCAGTGGAATTCCAGAGGTTTATAGGGTTTCTGTGGAATACCTGGTTGCTTCCATAGGTTTCTAGTGGTTCCATGGAACTCCAAGGTTCCTCCAGATGTTTCTGGGTTGCCATGGAACTCCAGAGTTCCTTCAGGGGTTTATGTGGAATGCCAGGTTTCTTGCAGGGGGTTCTATGGAACTCCAGGGATCCTCCAGAGAGCTCTGGGGTTCCATGAAACTCCAGGGTTCCTCCAAAAGCTTCTAGGGGGTTCAGTGGAATTTCAAGATTCTTCCAGAGGTTTCTAGGGGTTCCATGAAACTCTAGGGTTCCTTGAGACTTCTAGATGAGTAACAATTATCTTTTTAGGTACCGGTAGAGGCTATACACGATTTAATTTATTTTCTGGTCAATCTCTTCTGATAAGAATAATCAATCTGTAGTGGACAACTCATTCGATCAACATGCCACACACAGGGATTGATAATTTAGACACTTTTCTGTTTCTACCATGTAATCTCATCTTTTGATGGCTGAAATACACTAGTATTCACAGACAAACTATTTCATATTGCTGCCAATCAATGCAAAACAATTGATAGAAAATCGACTCAGTTTGATCAAATCCAATATAAATTTAGTCTAAATTGATTGGACGGGAAGTTATTGCTATTCGACTATTTGCGGATTCGATCATTTTGATCGATCAGATAATAAAATCTAAGTGTTTATTGCCACATAGGAGGGGGAGTCTTCCCAATGACCTCAAGTGTAAGGAGCATTCTTGCCAGTAACCATTAGGCTAAGTTTAGACATGCAGTTGGGGGTCAGTAGAAATGTGTGGTTGGGCATTAGTTCCCCCCAACGAACCCCCCCCCCCCCCCAAGCTACAATAGCAGCAGATGGGATGATTACATGCCACAGTCACAATGCTTTGCAAAGGGCAAAAACTATCCAACATGTTGCTGCCGAACACGATCCATTCAAGAGATCAGGGAAGTGGCACAAATGCCCCAAAACCACATGCAACTGGAGAGGTATTTCAAGGGTTCCACCATATGAAAGCTGCTGTAAAGGGAAGGTATTCTACGTAGCTATCAGGCTTGGTAAATAGGCTCTTCTAATTGTATTGCCAAAGGGGGACATAATTACACCAATTTTTCACTTTTCAATCACTGTTTGTATACGAAGCCTCTTTCCTATCGTTGGGTCTCCTGTTACTTACTTGTTCAGCCGTCCATGAAAATAAACACAAATGTGCTCAAGATCATAAAGTGAAAGAGTCCAAGCAGAATTTTAATAGTTCATAATCTTTGGCTTGTACAGTATAAAAAAATGGTCATTAACTGGAACAGGCTGTAGGTCAGGGATCAGAGAAGCTTCAAGTACTGAGAACAAGTTCAAGGCTGAGACTGTAAGCAGGTCCAGGATGCAAGCCAGAGGTCAGGGATAGGAGAAGGTAAAAAAGTCAGAGTACAAGCCAGAGGTCAGGGGTTGGAGATAGCAGCAGATCCAGTGAGACAAGCCAGGGTCGGGTACAGGAGAGAGTAGAGTTGTCGGGTCAATCCGGGTTACAATGAGTTCAAGAACAGGTTCAGGAAGGTTCAAACAAGCAGGAACTAACAAACCAGCAACCCGTCATGAGACTGGGGCTGGTTTAGGTAGGCAGGACCGGGCACTGATTGGTGCGCGTGGATGCGTGTGTGCGCGCGCCGTCCCGCAGAACCGCGCATGCGCGCACGCCGTTCACGCACGGGCATCCGCCGTATCGCTACTCGGCAGTTAGAGATGCCAATCCTCTGACACAGCTCCTGTTTATTTCAGCCTATCATTTATTTTGACAGGCTGCTAGCAGCCGTGTATACTCTGTATGAAGCAATTAACCGCTGTGCATGAGCCAAAAATCAGCCAATGTGTCTCGTGGGTCTTAACATTTTCTCTTCATCAAGGCTTCAGCCCCGTATACAAGGTCTGAATGCTGGGCGACAACGGCCAGTTCTATAAAAACAGGCCAACATTCGGCCCTTGTGTATGGCAGCCAGTCCAGCTTCTGTCGGACGAGCATGCTGGAGAACCAGCAGCCGACCAGCTCCCGATCAGCTCCCTGATCGGAGTGTTCTGGTGGGGCCCCCCTACTGTCAGAACACAACATCTCAGCGGAGGAGATTGTTGTAATGTCGGTTTGCTAGCACAGCAGCTGGAGCCGACAGTTTTTTTTTCCCATTCAACACACTGGGTTGAACAGAAAAAAACTCATAGGCCCGGATTCAGAAAGCTTTTACGCTGGCATATCTATTGATACGCCGCGTAAGTTTAAAGATGCGCCGTTGTATCTCTGCGCGGTATTCTTGAAGCTAGATACGCCTGAAATCTGGCTTCAGCCGACCGACGTAAGTCTTAGTACGCCGTCGTATCTTGAGTGCATATTTACACTGGCCGCTAGGGGCGCTTCCGTTGATTTACGCATTGAATATGCAAATGACCTAGATACGCCGATTCACAAACGTAGTTCCGTCCGGCGCATCTATATACGCTGTTTACGTAAGGCGTTGGTCCGGCGTAACTTTACCCCTCATAAAGCAGGGGTAAGTCTTGTTAAGGTATGGACGTCGGAAACGTACGAACAGCGTCGTATTTTACGTCGTTTGCGTAAGTCGTACGTGAATGGGGCTGGGCGTAGGTTACGTTCACATCGACAAAGCATTGAGCGGACGTATCTTGGGTAGTTTTTGCGACGTGACTCTGAGCATGCGCGCACATGCGCCGTTCGATCGCCTATTTATTTGCATGGGGTCACGGCTCATTTCAATACAACACGCCCACTGCCTGGATCATTTGAATTAGGCGGGCTTACGCCGGCCCATATACGCTACGCTGCCGTAACTTTGGGCGTAAGTTCTTTCTGAATACACTACTCGCCTGACTAAGTTACGGCGGCGTAGCGCATATGAGATGCGCTACGCCCGCATAAAGATACGCGATTCTTTCTGAATCCGGGCCCTAGCGTGTCCCAGACTTTAGAAGATGGTATATACAACTTGAATAGGCTCAAATAGGTCTATAATGAGTCTATAACTTTGTAGATCAATATTCAATCTGATACTTCTTTAAGGCAGCAAGTAACAGCCTGTGGTCAGTGACACTGCTACCACTGACCACATAGTGTTACTTGCAACCCTAAAGGTATCCATTCAAGGTGTATATATAATCTGATGAAAGAGGGGGAGGGGGTTGTTGTGGCCCTTGAATTGCACTGGCTGTCTTTCAATGCTATAATCCAAAGGAAAAGTCACACATTAATGATGTCTTCACAGGCAAAACTTCAACCAGTCGAGAAGCTTTAGTCCCTCCCCAAGGATCACTCCTTGGACATGTTTCACTCTAAGGGCTCAGTCATAATGACTGTTTTTTTATGGTCGAATTGTGAATTGTTAAAATTCTCATTTGATCCATTTGTGTTTGTTTTCCTTTGGATCCAGTCTCTGGCACCTTTTTTTTGGAGGCCTGTTTGTGTTGGGAGCTGCCTCACTGAATCAGTAAGCTTATTTGAAGACTTCCGACCTTGGATTGTTGGAATAAGCACAGGAATCCCAGCGTCTATCTAACATTTTTCTTCTGGAACTTCTGCCATTGCATGACTTGATTTAAAGTGGAAGTAAACTTGATAAAAAAAAATGTAATTAAGGCTTGTAACTTGTACAGTATAGGATTTCATATCATCTGTGCCCAGTCTTGCCACGAAGAGTTAATCCAGCTCTGAGCAATCCTCTTATCTTTTTTCAGTAAGATAAAAACTGACAGACAGAGAAATACCAGTCAGTTCTTCCCCCCTGCTGTGAGTGACAGGTAATTTACATATCTCATGTACTAGCCTAGAGAGGCATAATGTGTAATTTTCATCCCCCCTCCTTTCCTCTCCAGCACTCCCAGGATTGGCTGCTTTACACCTCATCATGATTGGTCTTGCTGAAGTCATGTGGTGACTTTTCTGGGTATTGACTGGATGTTAGTGATCATAGCAGAAGTTCAGTGTAAGAAATACACAGGAGAAAATTCATGTTGACAAGGGGAGTGTAGAGGTGGGCGGGAAGTCTACTGATATCACAACTCCACCCACCGAGCTCCGGACAACAGACCCACCCACAGAATCTGCATTTTTTTAGGTCTCATAACAGACAGAGGAGAGACATTTGACAGGTAAGGATACATGCAGGAGGCATGTATATCCTTATAGATCAGCACTATGGCAGTAGCCTAGAAAGGATGAGAGTGGTTTTACATCCACTTTAATTGTCAACTAACTCTTTTGGGTTCTTCTAGTTGGCCCCTGATGGTGTGACACTGGATCTCTTGGATCTCCGCCAAAGGGGATCTGACACAGTCTATTGTTGTGATGGTGTTGGAACTGGGTATTTTGAAGTTGATTATCCAAGAGGCTGCAGGAAAGGTGTAGTTAGGTCAGAGGTGCCAAGGCTAAATGTTTGGAAGTGAAAGACGGCTGATAGTTCTTTAGATCATTTGAGGCAAGGGTGCTCAGCCTTTTGAAGAGCCACTGATTTGGTAACTGGTAGCGAGCCACAATGAACTATGGGGTATTACCGCACATGTAAAGGAGCCCTTACTGTCCTGAGCTCCCTATAAGGCTGCTTTCACACTGATGCGCTGCAGTTTACCCTGACCATGGGTGCAGCACAGGGCTTTCCTGCGGATCACCTGCATTGAGCCATAGACTTCTTTTAGATCTTGCGGATGTGGTGCACTTTCTAAACTCCTGCATTCAAGAGTTTTGGTGCGCTTTCAGAAAGCGCACCAAACCAGCAGGATATAATAGCTGCAGGTGCACTGCGCTGCACCTGCTAATCAGTGTGAAAGCAGCCTAATCCTTTTTTTTAAAGAGATAATATGCCAGTTGCAAAACCGCAGTGTATGTGATGTTTCAGGTAAAGTGCACATAGTATCACCCCGCCTGGGTCCAGAGCTGGCGCTGCAGAGGAAGCATCGACTTATGCGGCTTCTACTCCTCTTTCTCCTTTGCTGGCTCTGGCTCAATGCACTCTGATGCTCTGGGATGGTGGGTGAGAAACCTGTTGATGGTGATCTGAGCTTGCCAACCTGCCCTCCCAGAGCATGGGCAGGCATTTCCCTGGTTTGAGGTCTCGGGCCACATCAGAGGGCTCCCACTGGTTGAGCACCCCTGATTTAAAAAATGTACTATAGTTTAAAAATGTATTTAGCGACTTTGCTGGGAGGGAGCATGAAAGTGAGAGAAAAATGATTGTCAATAAACAGCGATGCTGCTGGTTAGCTGTCCTTCTTGGATGATCATATATATATATATATATATATATATATATATATATATATATATATATATATATGCTCATGGTGTATGTATTTGATGTGTGCCACATATTGATACTGTACTATGTATTAGTCTAGCTGCATATTATCCCCTATTCTTTTTGTAATCCGAATACAGCAGTTATTTGATTTATTACCATCACTTTCAAATAAATAGTTGCTTGTCAGATCTATCATGCGTTTAATGGACAGAAACATGACAGCCAAAGCTAGATGTGGTATTTCCATATGTTGGTTCATTTACTGTCTTTATATCTCGATTGTCATGAGAGCTATTATTTTTAATAAGTAGCCTAGCTTGTCCTACCATCCTTTATATTCCTTGGATTGTCTGTTTTAGAAAGGATTTGATTCAATATTTTGGCACAGCGATTCAACAGGATAATTGACTTTAGTGCCAAGGGTTTTCAATTTTTAATTGGGAAGCATTAATCACAATTTTTGGACAGAAATATCCTCAAAAGCAATGCAACACAGTCATGCTTTGACTACATTCAATGGAATGAGTGTTTCAATTAAATAATTACATTAGTAAAATGATTCTTGCATTTTATAGATATACAGTATACTGTATATATGTATGAACTATATATATTAGAAAGTGAGGTATAAAGCACATTTGGATGAATTGTAAGTTCAGCAATCCTACAGTGTGGGTAAGTAGAATAAAGACAGGTTACAGCATAAATGTTCTCTTTTAGGGCCCTTTCACACGAGCGGACCGTTCAGGTCCGCCTGTCAGGTTTTTAGGCATGCCTGAACGGGCGCTCCGTGCTCCTCTATGGAGCCACGGATTTCAGCGGTGACATGCCCGCTGACATCCGATCCGCCAAAGTGTGATGGAGGAAAACCCTACTTTTCCATCCGTCTGGCGGATCTGATTGGGTGAAAACGGACTCTACGGTCCGTCTTCATCCGATTCCCCCATAGGGGAGAGCGGCGCTCTGACAGGTCGGTCCCTGCACAGTGTGCAGAGACAGACCTGTCATCCGTCCATCTCTAGAAGGTTTTACCCACTTCCTGACCAGGCCATTGTTTTGCGATACGGCACTGCATCACTTTAACTGACAATTGCAAGGTAGTGCGACGTTGTACCAAAATAAAATTGATGTCCTTTTTTCCCCCACAAATAGAGCTTTCTTATTAGGTGGTATTTGATCGCCTCTGAACTTTTTATTTTTTGCACTATAAACAAAAACAAAAAAAAAAACAATATTTTTTACTTTCTGCTATAATACATATCCAAAAAAAAACTTTTATTTATTTAAATTTTTATTATGATTTTTAGCGGGACTGCGACATTGCAGCGGACAAATATGAAACTGAGTGACAGTGATCAGTGCTATAAAAATGCACTAATTACTGTATCAATGGGACTGGTAGGGAAGGGGTTAACACCATGGGTGATCAAAGGGTTAAATGTTTCCTTGGGAGGTGCTTACTAACTGTGTGGAGCAGTGTCACACTGAAGGAAAGGAGAGATCCTTGATTCAGCTTAGCAGATCCAAAGTTTGCCTTGTTTACACAGCTGATCCATCTTTTCTGTGAACGATCGGCGGGTTGCGGTGGCCATTTTGGCTGCCGCACTGCTAATTGACTCCCGCTGTGTCCTATTACAGCGGGAGCAGCGCACTGGTGGTGCAGCGCCCCCTAAGCTGTGTGCACAAAATCACGTGATTTTATGCAGCCGGGCTGGCCTGTCACAGGAAATGTATGTGGGGCAGTCGGGAAACGGTTAAAGAAGACGTTTGTGTGCAACCTGTCTTGATTATGAATAATATATATATATATATGTGTGTGTTGTGACTACATTACTGTTTCATTGTTGATACTATCATGCATGAGGATAGTGAATGATTTTCACCACTGATGAAAAATTAATCTTGCTTTATCCTAAGTCAATACAATGGAGATTAATGTACATATATCTGACGTGTGTGATATATTTGAATGTGGGAGTAGTTCATTTTCAATTAAGCATTGAGTAGTAGTACAGCCAATTGTGTTAAACATTAATCTATGGCAAACAATCATAAATTATTTTGAATTACCGCATCCACGCTATCCTGAAAAACACAGATTTTGTATTGTTTCTTCTAGGATATTGTACATTGTGGTTCTTATCATATAATTAAATGAGGCTAGCCACAGTTCAAAGGAGGTCTGTTGATCTGTTTAATGTACAGCTTTGTAGTATTAAATTTGAATGTCACTAATCTTAAGTGATGGGGAAAGACAGAGATAGATAATGAATTAGTCTGTTTGGCTTGCTTGCTGTGTCTGTAGATGTAATATCTTTGGAAGTGGATTTGGGGCTTCGTGAGTTAATAATGTGATAATGTATATGTTGCAGCTTTGATCATTTTCTGACAATCTACTTGTATTACAAGCAGACACACATCATTGATGGTATTCTAAAAGTGTCAAGTGTCTGTGAATGTTGTTCGTGGATGAGATCTCTTTTTAATGGACTTTTTTTCCTGCTCCTTTTAAACAGATTTGACTTCTGGTGAATGTCAGCTAGGAATTGCATGTGAAAAGAATGTTTTATTTTTGTATTTAAAACCAAAAGCAAAAATTTAATATATAGCATCTTACCAGTTCTTAGATGTAGTGGGTGCATTAGTTTCATTTTATCAAGCCTTTTTCCTTTATTTTTCCTTTATTTGATTCTGCCAGTCATACAGCTGTCACTCATATACCTTTCTGTATCAGGACAATAGACACAATATAGCACTACAGGACCCTCCCCCCATCTATTTTCTCTAACATAGAGGGGAATGGTTCTGTAATATTGAGAGAACAATGTAACTGGTTATAGGCACAAGCAAAAATCACTGGATATGATCAGCTCACCAGATTTCTGGCAGGATCATGAGTAGGCCACCTAAATGACAAGCCATGTTGCCTGGTAGTAAGATGTAAGAAAATAGCTGTAAGTAACCCTGCGCTGCCAGTAAATGGTGTAGCTGCTCACACGGCTAATTGAAGAAAAGCAAAGAAGATATGTGTAGCGCTAAAAAAAAAAATACAATAAATAGTGAAATGATTGTATCAAAAATTAACATAAACAGTGATCACTCACTGTATGCAAACAGTGTATATATAATACATAAGAATCCCTCACAGTGACAAACAGATGTGAGAAAAAGTGAGTCCATAGACAAATTATATGTAAACATAAATGAATAGATAGTCCACCACGTGTTCTGGAACTCAAACTTTGAAGTGATTCATAACATAAACGTGACTTCTTGTGTATAACATATTAACCCTCCACCGATAGGATTGCAGGCTTACCAGAGCACGTGGACTCGAAGAAATTTCAATCTCTTATGAGTCAAACAAGCGTGAAAACTGATATGAACGGCAGGAGTGTGCTTATAGGCAATGGATCAATACACCCGATCATCAACCACAGCAGATTCGACCAATGTAGATTGAACAGTACCGATAAGTGCACACAACTTGCCCTCAGTATGAATCAATGGTGGAAGGAGATTGAGAAGGAGAGAGAAGGCAACATAGCGTAATCTCGTATGAAATAGTGAAATTTAATAGATAGTTGCACTTACATGAAAGTTGAAAAAATGCAGCGCATATAAGTATATAGATGAGGCGGCAATGGAGTCGTCCCGACGCGTTTCGTGTTATTACACGTCGTCTGGGGTGTACTTATATGCGCTGCATTTTTTCAACTTTCATGTAAGTGCAGCTATCTATTAAATTTCACTATTTCATACGACATTGCGCTATGTTGCCTGCTCTCTCCTTCTCCATCTCCTTCCACCATTGATTCATACTGAGGGCAAGTTGTGTGCAACTATCGGTACTGCTTAATCTACAATGGTCGAATCTGCTGTGGTTGATGATCGGGTGTATTGATCCATTGCCTATAAGGACGCTCCTGCCATTCATATCAGTTTTCACGCTTGTTTGACTCATAAGAGATTGAAATTTCTTCGAGTCCACGTGCTCTGGTAAGCCTGCAATCCTATCGGTGGAGGGTTAATATGTTATACACAAGAAGTCACGTTTATGTTATGAATCACTTCAAAGTTTGAGTTCCAGAACACGTGGTGGACTATCTATTCATTTATGTTTACATATAATTCGGACTCACTTTTTCTCACATCTGTTTGTCACTGTGAGAGATTCTTATGTATTATATATACACTGTTTGCATACAGTGAGTGATCACTATTTATGTTAATTTTTGATACAATCATTTCACTATTTATTGTATTGTTTTGAGCGCTACACTTACACATTACATATCTTCTTTGGTAGTAAGATGTACCTTACTTATTTCCAGAGAGATGTTCTATAACAAAGGCCTGAACACTGCATGAGAACATGTTTATTGTTATAACTAAGTGGAAGAGGAAAAGAACAGAAGAGAACAACAAGATTTGTTAGGAGACAGAGAGAAAATGAGAAGACAAGAACAAGGAAACACACCATCCTCCAGCCTATGTGTCCTACCCAGGCCCCCAACCCCCACAACTCCCCATAGCAAAGTGCTCTCAAAAGGAAAAGGATTTTTGGTGACAGCCTGGAAGTATACAGAAGTAAAATTGTAAAACAGTACTCTGTAGGCAGACGATGTATATGATGTAAAGGCTTAGATACATTCTCTTTTAACAGTAGCACAGCCCCCAGCCCCACCTACATACTCGCCTGAACCCAATCTGGACTGGTGCACTGGTGGAACAGGAAGGCACCATCCCATACTGTTCCCACAAAGTTGGGAGCATAAAATTGTCCAAAATGTCTTGGTATGCTGATGCCCTAGGTCTAGGAGTTGCCTTCATTGGAACTAAGGGGCCAAGCCCAACCCCTGGAGAACAACACCACACCATAATCCCCCCTCCACCAAATGATTTGGACCAGTGCATTAAGCAAGGTCCATAAAGACATGGATGAGGGAGTTTGGGGTGGAGGAACTTGACTGGCCTGCACCTCAACCCAATAGAACACCTTTGGAATGAATTAGAGTGGAGACTGAAAGCCAGTCCTTATTGTCCAACATCAGTGCCTGACCTCAAAAATTCACTTTTGGAATAATGGTCAAACACATTCCCATAGACACAATCCTAAACCTCTTGGGCAGCCTTCCCAGAAGAGTTGAAGCTGTTATAGCTGCAAAGAGTGGGTCAACTCAATACTGAACCCTACTGACTAAGACTGGGATGACATTAAAGTTCATGTGCGTGTAAAGGCAGGCGCCCCAATACTTTTGGTAGTATAGTGTACTTGAATGTTAATATACTGCTTTTAGATTCCCTTTAACCAATTGAAGTCTTTAGGTGTACCACAAATGCCATAAAAATTGTCTTCCAAGTACTGCTCCTCCTCCTTCAATGCAACTCCCTGAACTCATTAATCCGCAATCCTGGCTGTCATTTTGACAGCAGACTTGTTTTATAATAAAGAAGGCGCTGCTCCTGTGTAAATGAACACTAGCTGAACAATGTCTGCAGTATCAACAGGAATTACGATGTAGTAACAAGATTTAGTTTCATTGTATTACTCTCATTCTTTTTATAACAGATAAAAAGGACCTTAAAGCGGGGGTTCACCCTAAAAAAAAAAATGTCTGTCTGCCATGCCATCCAGCATACTAGCGTCAGCTACAGTATGCCTTTATTTTATTTTTTTGTGCTGTATTTACAGTTTAAACCTTTAGTTTCGTTTCAGACTCCCGCGGGGAGTAGGCGTTCCTATGAAGAGGGGAACATGATTGACGGCCGGCTATGGCGCGTCACACGTTCCAAAAATTGCCAAAATAGGACTCGGATCTATACGGCGCCTGCGCAGTCAGCTCCTAGTCTGTGCGCAGGCGCCGTGAAGAGCCGAGTCCTACTCAGGCTATTTTCGGAACGCGTGACGCGCCATAGCCGGCCGTCAATCATGTTCCCCTCTTCATAGGAACGCCTTTCCCCGCGGGAGTCTGAAACGAAACTAAAGGATTAAACTGTAAGTACAGCTCAAAAATAAATAAATAAAGGCATACTGTAGCTGACGCTAGTATGCTGGATGGCATGGTACAAAGTTGCTTTTTAGAGTGAACCTCCGCTTTAAAGGGGACGCATTATAGAATAAAATGAACACTTTCTACCTACAATGACATTAGGATGTTTTTTACATTTTGTTACATTGTTTGTTTGTCTATGGATTTTATAGAAAACAAAATAATTTGCCATTAAGTATTGTTATACTAAAGAGGTATGTAATGTATGTACTAGTAATTTTATTAGGTTTTTTTCGTTAATTTCAAGTTATTGCTGCATCAATAAACCCATGAGATTAAAACCATTGCTCTGGTAGGGGATATAAATGCGAGAGCTGAAGTGGTTAAACTATTGAGACATTTCACACTAAATAATAATCTGTGATTTAATCTGCTGGCATCATTTAATCATTTTACTGCCACCAAAGTATCTACTATAGAGGTGGCAATAATGGAATGTAAACAAACTCTTTACTCTTGATCTGTTTTTGCAGGTAGGTCTATTGATGGATGATATACAGTATCAATTATCGTAGGCATACTTTAGCTGCTCTTTTGCCTAGACCTTCCTTTTTATCTATTGGTCAGTATCTTTGTAACAGCACTTCCTGTTCCTAGACCCCCTGATGACACCATTAAAGCAATCCAGTAATCAGAAGGAGGAGCGGGTACCTAGCAAGACTCCTTTGAGGCTAGAAGAACAAAACGTGCTTCCTATGTATGGAAGTGCTCTGATGCTTTTAATCAGAAATTATATTGTATGTTAAAGTAAAAAAAATCATAGATTTGCACTGTAACCTTCAATCTTCTGCTAATAAATACCTATTTGCCAGCCAGGCAGTCCAATTTATATGAACCTGTGGCCAACGACATTTAAGTATTTACATGTTCTTGGCAAACAGAACTTAAAGTTTGAAGCGGAACTTAAAAGTGAAAGTTTTGCTCACCCCCCCCCCCCCCCCCCCGCCACTTCTGTAACCATGTTAGTGGATTTACCTTTTTTTCTGGGACAGGTACATTTTTCTGACAAGTTCCTGCTCCTAGTTCTGCAGTACTCACCTAGGTGAGAATTGTGGAAGCTTGGCCCACCCCATGCCTGCTCCTAAAGGGGTTGTAAACCCTCAAGTTTTTTTACTTTAATGTATTTAATGCATTAAGGTGGAAAACCTGTTGAAGTGCAGCAGCCCCCCAAGGCCCCCCCCCTTTTACGTACCTGAACCTGATCGTTCCAGGACGAGCACAGCCGATCCAGCCGCTGTCTCGGGTCCTCATTGGATAGATTGATAGTAGCGGGAGCCATTGGCTCCCGCTGTTGTCAATCAAATCCAGTAACACAGGATCCGGTGGGCAGGGCCGAGTCCATGGGGGCACTCGAGAGGAGGAGGAGCCAGGAGCGCCACAGGGGGACCCCAGAAAAGAAGGATCAGGCCACTCTGTGTAAAACCCATGCACAGAGAAAGTAAGTATGACATGTTTGTTAATCAAATAAAAAAAAAAGAAGGAAGCTTTACAATCAGTTTAACTTTCTGGGACAAGTCACATGACCAGTGCAAAAATACAGCACAATCTTACATATGTGCACTGGGGAGCCGGTTGTAAAACAGCAAGAAGTCACAGCCAGCTTCCCACATCCAGGATGGCCGCACTGGGGATCCGAACACTGGCAAATAACCAGCCTGGGTGAAGACAGTGCTGAACTAGATAAGTACCTGTAATGAATAAAATACGATTTTAAGTTGTAAAGTGCAAAATAATTCTTAGGAACAGTAGTGTATTCTTTTATTAAAGTGGAGGTACACACAAAAAGTGAACCTCCGCTTTGTGGAACCCTCCGGTGTCACATTTGGCACCTTTCAGGGGGGAGGGGGGTGCAGATACCTGTCTAAGGTATTCGCACCACTTCCTGGTTCTGACTCCCTCGGCAGTCCGGCCCCTTTACGTCACTGTTCGCAGCAGAGAGTGGGGACCAGTGACGGCGCGCCGCGATACTCGCGCATGCGCAGTAGGAAACCGGGCAGTTTAGCCGCAAGGCTTCACTTCCTGATTCCCTTACCCAGGATGGTGGCGGAAGCAGCCGAGGACCGAGCAATTGCTCAGTCTCGTCTACTGACATCGCGGGCGCGCTGGACAGGTAAGTGTCCATTTTTTTAAAGTCAGCAGCTGCAGTATTTGTAGAAAAATCCGGGTAACCTCCGCTTTAACCACTTAAGGACCGCCTAACGCCGATATACGTTGGCAGAATGGTACGGCTGGGCACAGCCACATACAGGTACGTCGCCTTTAAGAGCCCAGCCGTGGGTCACACGCGCGCGTATGCGGCAAGGTCCGAAGCTCCGTGACCGTGGGACCCACGGACCCGATAGGCGATGGTGTCCCGCGATCGGTCACAGGAGCTAAAGAACGGGGAGAGGTGTATGTAAACACACATTCTTCACTGTGGCAATGTCAGTGATCGTCTGTTCCCTGATATAGGGAACGACGATCACTAACGCCACACGTCCAGCTCCGCCCCCCTACAGTTAGAAGCACACATGTGGTCACACTTAACCCCTTCAGCGCCCCCTAGTGGTTAACTCCTAAACTGCAATTGTCATTTTCACAGTAATCAGTGCATGATGGGGGCTGCATTTGAAAATCCCTATTATTTTCAAGTTGAATAGAACTGCTATTGCTAAAGTGATTGTAAAGGCAGAAGGTTTTTTTATCTTAATGCTTTGTATGCATTTGGCTCCCCATCACAGACTGCTCATTCCGTCACCGCCATCTTGCTACACCCCACACTTCTGCACAGTAATGATAGCGTGTGAAGGGGGCAAGCGGACATCTTGTTACACCCACCAGAGTTTTAGATTTCACAGTTATTTTCAACACAAAACGGAGCTTATATGCTTAAATACAGTATTTGGAAATCCTACGGACTGTTTGCATGTTAAGTTTTAAAAGCAGCAGCAAACCTGCTGACCTTACATGGTTGCTAATGTGACAGAATACCTCGGATTTTCACATTTAACACGTAAACAGTCCGTCGGATTTTAAAATACTGTATTTAAGCATATAAGCTCAGTTTTCTGTTGAAAATAACTGTGAAATCTAAAACTCTGGTGGGTGTAACAAGATGTCCGGTTGCCCCCTTCATGCGCTATTCTTACTGTGCAGGAGTGTGGGGTGTAGCAAGATGGCGGAGATGGAACGTCACTTCCGGAGCAATCTGTGATGGGGGGCCGAATATGACAAGACAGCGGCACCAGCCAAGAGCCGAGCGACTGATCGGCTTCGGCTGCCGACATCACAGGCGCCCTGGACAAGTAAGTGTCCATGTATTAAAAGTTAGCAGCTGCAGCATTTGTAGCTGGCTTTTAATATTTTTTTTTTTAGGTGGACCTCCGCTTTAACCACTTAAGACCCGGACAATTATGCAGGTAATGTTTTGCGATTCTGCACTGCGTCGCTTTAACTGACAATTGCGTGGTCGTGCGACGTAGCTCCCAAACAAAATTGGCGTCCTTTTTTCCCCACAAATAGAGCTTTCTTTTGGTGGTATTTAATCATCTCTGCGGTTTTTATTTTTTGTGCTATAAATAAAAATAGATAGACAATTTTGAAAAAAATGCAATATTTTTTACTTTTTGCTATAATAAATATCCCCCAAAAATGTATAATTTTTTTTTATAAAAATGCACTGATTACTGTGAAAATGACAATGGAAGTGAAGAGGTTAACCACTAGGGGGCGCTAAGGGGTTAAGTGCGCCCTAAGGGAGTGATTCTTACTGTAGGGGGAGGCGTGGCCTTAGGTGTGACGTCACTGATCGTCATTCCCTATATCAGGGCCACACAGAAGAACGGGGAAGGTGTGTTAACACACACCTCTCCCCGTTCTTCAGCTCCTGTGACCCGATCGTGGGACACCGGCGGCGTGGGTCCGCGAGTGCAGTCACGGAGCTTCGGGCGTGACCCGCGGCTGGGCTCTTAAAGGCGACGTACCTGTACGTGCCTGTGCCATTCTGCCGACATATATCGGCGTTAGGTGGTCCTTACGTTGATAAACCCCTACCTGGGCCCCATTTCTCTCCAGCGATGTCCACGAGTGTCTTAGCCATCCGGGACTCTCCTCCTTATTTGCCTAAGACACAGCACCGGCGCCATTGGCTCCCACGGCTGTCAATCAAAGTCAGTTAGCCAATAAGGGGAGAGAGGGAGTGGGGCCAGGTCGGGGATCTGTGTCTGAATGGGCAAATGGAGATGTGACTTGGCTTGGGTGCCCCCATAGCAAGCTACTTGCTGTAGTGGCACTCGCCAGGAGTGAGGGGCCAGAAACAGCAAAGAGGGACCAGAGAAAAGGAGGATCCAGGCTGCTCTCTGCAAAAGTCTTTACAATCACTAGTATCATATATTAAGTATATTACCATATATACTTGAGTATAAGCCAAGTTTTTCAGCACATTTTTATGTGCTCAAAATGCCTCCCTCTGCTTATACCTGCATTAGCCCGTGACATGATGGAAGTATAATGTCATAGTGTGCCTCACACCTCTATTATTCTGTGCTGTTAAGGTGGATTGTTGTTCAGCAGAAAATGTATGGCATTTTAGAAATGATGTCTTTGACTAATCATATGTATTTTATTTTGCTTGGAAAACATAGTTAGTCCTTTACTCCCCATATTTATGAATGTTTTTCTTGAGAAATTCTGAAATCTTCATTGCATTAACCCTTGTAAAAGTGTATAGAAAGCTTTAGAATAGAAGGCAGTGATAGTTTTGAAACTGAATACTGATGTGACAATACAAACAGCAATAAAAATAACTCTGGAGATGAATTGTTGCCTTTCAGACTGTTGGTTGAGAACACAATATAATTCACCATTATTCATACTGTTAAAGGTTTATTCCAATGTATGTAGGGTCACATCTTCTGAAAACTGCAGCCATTCATCCAGGTGATGCTTTCATCTGGAAGAGCCTACAGGAATGCTAAGGCATTCATTCATTCTAATAATGAAGACTTGGCTGAACAATTCTCTTTAATATCTGAAAATGATTCAGCTTGACTAATAGTGGAACCCATGAACTCCAAAGGAAATGGTGCTAAGCATTGTGTGAGGTCTCCTTTCCTTTGTCATTAATACTTACAACTGCAGAAGCTACAGATGTTCTTTATATCCAGGAAGAAAAAGACCAGTTAATTCTGATCCCATGGAACACATCGCTCATCTTCCACTATCATGGGATCAATTAGGTTTAGGTTTACAATGCTGCAATCCGATTTTGAGTGAGATTATGTATTGCAATTTGGGTGTAGTTTGCTTATTCTATGGCCAAAATCATGCAAGAATCACGCCAAAGTAGTACAGGAATCTTTTACAAAACGGTTCCATTCTGAGTTGCAATGATGTGAATGGGCACCATTGAAAACAATGCAATTTCCATTGTCAAGCGATCCTGTCAAACTCAAGTTGTATTTGAAATCCACCGGTGTGAACTGAGCCTTAAGCCCTGTACACACGGGCCAGAATTTCGTCAGGAAAAAAACTTTGTTTTTCCTGACGAGATTCTTGGCCCAGCAAAGTTCTCCAGCTCTGGTGACCGATCGCGGGACACCGGCGGCGATCGGGTCCACGGGCGCGGCTCCGTGCTCGCGACCCCATGGCTGGGCTTAAAGACACACGTACAGGTACGTGATTGTGCCCAGCTGCGCCATTCTGCCGACGTATATCGGCGTGAAGGGGTCCTTAAGTGGTTTAATGTAAGGTCTTATTCTTGCTGGTAATTAGAATCTTTAGTGTTTGCAAATAAAAAGGAGGTTTCCTAATTAGAATAATAAGCTGTCAGGTTAGTAAAACAGCGATATCAGAACCGATTCAATCATAAGCCTCGTACACACGACCGGTTTTCCCGGCAGGAAAACTGCCAGGAGAGCTTTTGAATCCCGGCCGTGTGTATGCTCCAAGCAGTTTTCCAGACATGAAAACTGCCCGGGAAAAATAGAGAACCTGCTCTCTATTTTCTCGTCGTCTGTATGCTTACCTGCAAGGCAGAAAAACCGTGCATGCTTGATAACACTTTGACGCATGCGCAGTAGCATACCAGTGTGGGGTGTAGCAAGATGATGGCGACGTATTTAAATGTGACAAGACCCCCGGCTCGTCGTAGTCGATGATGTCACTGCATTCTTGCCATTCTAAAGAACAGGGTTTTTTTGTGTGGCCTTGTATATACATGGCTTTTCAAGGCAAGCCTGCCAGGAATCCCGTTGGGAAAACCGACGTTTTTTTTCCCGACGGGATTCCCGGCCGTGTGTACAGGGCTATACAGTTTGTAGTGTACATAGATTTGCAAAACAATGGGATATAGGAATATTCCTGAACTTTGTTTTATCTCATTGTGTTTGTAACATTGTGTGAATGCATCAATGCACTGCATGTTATCTCAGCTTGCAGAGCTTGGATTGATTGAATGAGTTTTCCAAAAATGTTAATATTGCAGAATATACAGCTTCATGCTCCATTTCATTCTGAATCAACTAAATTATTAATGTATCTGAAATAGAAAATTATCTTTAGATTTTTACTCCAAAAGCATTTTTTTTTTAAATAATATTGATTAAAATAAAAAAAATCTATTTAAATCAAAAAATAATTTTATTATTATTTTTTTAAATCATTGATTTAATCATTGATCATTGATTTATATCCACCCTGCCATTAACAAATAATGGAACCACGAGAATTATGCTTGTTTTTCTTAGTAGGTAAGAGGGGCAGGCTGAGTCCCACTGTACTTTTCCATGTAGATTCAATGACTACTCAACAGCACCTAGAAGCAAACATGTATGAAAAAATAAAACTTGTGAAGTGGATTTAATGAAGGTCTCGTTGCTAATTCATAGAACTTCTTTTGCTTTTGATTTTTTTAGCAAGTGAAATTTCTCCTTTACTAAACGAGTATTGATTTTTATGTGCATTAGTGGAACAAATAGCATTCTCCATTCTACTGTGACTTCGTAAGCTTAGTTGAACTTTAAAGAGGCATCTATTTTCTTCTTGCCAACATTTCAGGCTTTGGTTTTGTGTGCACAATTATGCTGCAATTTTCTTGGAAACAAATTTCATTTTCTAATGTTCGCCCAAGAGAAGCACCTTTCTCAAATCTGAGATCCAGGTTGATATAAAGCATAATGTATAATACAAACTAAAAAGAATTGCATGTAGTTTTACATACAGCTGTCTCCAGGTTTGCTTTGGGCAAATGCTTGGCTTGCAGGTGCGGTGTGGTCCTGCAATGTAGAAAAAAGTAAAAAATATTTTTTTTTTCAGGAAACTGTAATGCCTCGTACACACGATCGGATTTTCCAACAGGAATTGTGTGATGCAGGGTTTTGTCGGATAATCTGACCATTTGTACGCTCCATCAGGCAATTGTTGTCGGAATTTCCTGACAACAAATGTTGGATAGCACGCTTTAAAATTTTCCGGCAACAAATTTGTGATGTCGGATTATCCAATTGTGTGTACAGAAGTCTGTCGGAAAAAAATCCAAAGTACAAACACTCATGCTCAGAAGCAATGCTAACCATAAGACAACATTAGCAGAAGTTGCCCAAAGGGTGTCGCTAAAGAGCAGAAAAACCACGTAGTTTCTATTAGCCGATAAAGTTTTGCCGTTTCTATGCAGAACAAGTTCACAACCAACTATGCCCATTCCTCACTGTGCCCATGCCTCACTGTGTCCATGACTAGACTGACGTTTAACATGGGAGTCTATGGAAGGGGTGCCTGGCTTTGAAAAGTCCGTGCTCCCCGACCGTAGGTCACCCAGACAACAAACTTTGCACACTTGTAGAGGAGAAATTGGGCTACATGTGTGTCAAGTTTGGGGTCCAGGGGATGGCCGGCCGGTACAGTGTCCCCAAAGTCCTGAAGATCATGGCGCAAAAAGGTGACTCGAGTATAAGCCGAGGGGGCATTATCAGCACAAAAAAATGTGCTGAAAAACTTGGCTTATACTCGAGTATATACGGTAACCCTGTCTGTACTGTGCTAGCAGATCCCCTCTCATCAGTTCTAAACTAGTTTTGAACCCTGTCTGTGGTAACAAAGGGTTGAATATTTACAAACTGGGCTTCTCCATTGTCCATAAGAGGGAGCATACCCTGTCCCTAAAGCCAGCCAGTCCAACCCGACTGTTGGTGTTTTTTTGTTGTTCAATCACTGACGGTGACCAAAGCCACCAGCAGTGATCATTGTATTCTGATGGCTGGGAAACCTCCTGCTGTTAGAATACAGTAGCGCTATCGGAAGAATTCCCCCATCAAAACTGAATGTGTTGGGGGAATCAAATTGTTTTTTTAGTTGAAGGAAAGAAAATTGTATAATATATGACCTGCCTCAGTCTTTCTATTGGTCAGATTACACATACAAAATGTGTTGCAAAATGCATGCAGCCAGCCATGATAGCTTCTCATAAGAAACATCTAATGTAATTTTAAAAAATTGTATGCTGGGTGCTCGGGAACACAAAAGAAACATATAATGTTTTTTTTTCTAATTTGAAGGCAAAATTGGAAATACATTCAGTCTCCATTCTGTCTGCCTATTGACATATGATGTCCACAGGGTGGCTCTGCCATCCTGGGTGGACGTCATATGATGTCCTTGGGCCTCCCGGCCGCCGGCAGTGCGCACAGGTGCCCACCGCATTACTCAGGTGCCGATGCGTGAGCCTGTCGGCCGCAACGTCCGCCAGGTGCCCACGATCGCCATTTACAGAGCCAGGGACGTGGATCTCTGTGTGCAAACACAGAGATCCACGTCCTGTCAGGGAGAGGAAACCAATGGTGTGTCCCTTGTATATAAGGACACCAATCGGTCACCTCCCCCACTCAGTCCCCTCCCCCTACAGTTAGAATCACTCCCTAGGGCACACATTTAACCCCTTGATCGCTCCCTAGTGTTAACATTTTCCCTGCCAGTCACATTTATACAGTAATCGGTGCATATTTATAGCACTTTTAGCTGTATAAATGTGAATGGTCCTAAAATAGTGTCAAAAGTGTCTGATCTGTCCGCCGCAATATCGCAGTCCTGACAAAAATCGCAGATAACCGCCATTACTAATAAAAAAAAATCATAAATCTATCCCCTATTTTGTAGGCGCTATAACTTTTGCGCAAACCAATCACTATACGCTTATTGCAATTTTTTTTTTACCAAAATATGTAGAAGAATACATATCGGCTTAAACTGAGAAAAAAAACTGTATTTTTTAAAAAAAAATGGGATATTTATTATAGCAAAAAGTAAAAAATATTGTATTTTTTTTTTCAAAATTGTCGCTCTTTTTTTGTTTATAGCGCAAAAAATAAAAACCACAGAGATGATAAAATACCACCAAAAGAAAGCACTATTTGTGGGAAAAAAGGGACGTCAATTTTGTTTGGGGAGCCACGTCGCGCGACTTCAATACTGGGCAGGAAGGGGGTGAAGATGCCCAGTATTGAAGTGGTTAAAGAATAAATATTTAAATTCTTGCATAAGGCCAGTGGTAACGGCTTCTCTTTAAAGTAGCAAGGGCCTGAATGTAGCCATGTGTTATATAAGGTTAGGCTGGATTCACACTACTACACTACTTTCATCCTACTTTGCTCTGCTACATTGGTCCTACATTTATCCTACATTGGTCCTACATCCGTCCTACTTTTAATGAACAGGATACTACTTTGGTCCGACTTCAATGATATTCAATGGGCCTGAAGTAGGATCAATGTAGGACCAAAAGTAGTACAGGGAGCATTTTCAAAGTCGGACCGACTTGTGTAGGACGCTACAAGACGCTCTCATAGGGAAACATTGAACACAGAGCAAAGTAGGATGAAAGTAGTGTAGTAGTGTGAACCCAGCCTGATTGATGTTTTTTTCCTGCGATTGGAGTTCCATTAAACAGCTTGATAAGCAGGTCACTAAGCCACACTCTTGTGTTATTCTCTGTACATTGCTGTTAAATTGTTTCCCCATAGTAACCACATGACTCTTGTAAGGCCACTGCTACTAAGATACGCAGAGCCCTTACTGATCAGAACACATATGGCACATGAACATTTGCTCTTTTTTACAACCCTATATCTAAAGTGTTTACCAGTTGATATGATTGTTTTCTCAATATTTGACTTTAACAGTCGGTGGTAACAATAATAACAGCAATAGTGCGATTGTTGATCTTCAATTAATCCAGTTGGAGATATTAAAGTCAGATTTTATTTTCCATTCAATAGATTTTTATTGAAAATGTTCAGGTTTACATGCTTTTAAACAGTATGGGTCATGAAAAAAGTGATGTTAACAGCAGAGATGTTTGTTATAGGAAATGCTATAGTACAGGGTAGTAACAGAACCTGAAGACCACCATTGGTTATTTTCTTCAGGAATCAGTTGAAAAATTAACAGAGGTATTAACATAAAACACAATAATATACAGATTTAGGAATGCCTAATTACCTTTGTCATCCCCACACCAATGCCTTTAGTCATAGGCGTGCGCACAGGGTGTGCCAGGTGTGCCCAAGCAGACCCTAATTTCCCTGTGTAGCACAAATTCTCCCTACTGTCCTGGCTCCCCCCTCCTTCCCCCCGCATTGCTTCCGGCTTCCCTCCCCTCCTCTCCTGCCAACTGTTGCTGCGGGATGTTTTAGGATGAGTGGGGGAAGGGGCCAGTAAACATGTAATATACTCCCTTGCTTTGTGCAGTGGTTTTGTATAGAGCAGACAAAGATCCTCCTCTTCTTGGTGCTCCTTTCTCCTGCCGAGTGCCCTGATAGCAAGCTTGCTCTGTGTGTCTCGGTCCTGCCCATGTTCTCTCCTTATTGACTCACTGGCTGTGATTGACAATGGCTCCCGCTGCTGTCTCAGCCAATGAGGAGGGAGAAACTGTGAGAGCTGAGGCTCTCATTTACATTGCTGGATCGAGATGAGGCTCAGGAAGGTATTGGGGGAGGCTGCTGCACACAAACGTTTTTTTACCTATATGCATAGAACGCATGAAGGTAAAAAACATTGAGCCTTTACAACCACTTTAAATGCATTTTACTGTCCAGGATATTAATTCATTATGGCCATTGAAATACATTTATGTGCATATGTGCGTGTTTATATTCTATACATGAAGGTAAAAAACCTTCTGTGTTCAGCAGCGCCCCTATCCCCCCTATTCCATCCCGATCCAGCGATATGCACGAGAGCCTTGGCTCTCCCAGGTCTCTCCCTCCTCATTAGCTGAGACAGCAGCGGTAGCCATTGGCTCCCACTACTATCAATCACAGCCAGTGAGCCAATAAGGAGAATGCGGGGCCAAGCCATGTGTGTGTGTGGATGGACACACAGAGCAGAGACTCGGGAGCAAGCATGCTCGGGTGCTCTCTTAGCAAGCTGCTTGCTCTGGGGTCACTCGGCAGTAAGGAGGAGCAAGGAGCGCCGGTGGGGGACCCAAAATGATTAGGATCCAGGCAGTTCTGTGTAAAACCACAGCACAGGGCAGGTAAGTATAACATGTTTGATATTTTAAAAATAAAGCCTTTAACCCCTTTCTGCCCTCCCATTGTCAAATGACGGAGGATTGTTGCGGCTCTCGCTCTGGGTGGATGTCATATGACAGCGCACTCAAACGGCCACTCCCGTGGGGAGCCACACCGTGTGGCTAGGACATGGCACTACCCCAATCTCTTTAAAGAGCCGCTGATGCAGCTCTTTAACCATCCAATCACAGCCAGTCACATGTAAACACGGAAATGTTGGTAATCGGCTCTCATTGTCTCACACTGACAGAGGATAGCCGATCGGCAGTATCTCCACGCAGGGGACAGCAAGACAGGTAATCAGAGCGCTGATCATCAGTGCCCTGATTACAATAAAGCGCCAGCAGTCAGTGCTGACTTTCAGTGTTGCCTATCAGTGCTGCCCATCAATGCCACCCATCAGTGCACACCAGTGCCACCCATCAGTGCCGCCTATCAGTGCTCATCAGTGCCACCTAATCAGTGCCCATAAGTGCTGCCTCATCAGTGCCCATAAGTGCCACCTCATCAGTGACCATTAGTGCAGCCTATCAGTGCCGCCTATTCGCCCACCAGTGCCGCCTATCAGTGCCCACCAGTGCAACCCATCAGTGCCGCCTATCAGTGTCATCTATCAGTGCCCATAAGTGCGGCATATTGGTGCATCCTCATCAATGCCACCTAATCAGCACCCATAAGTGCTACCTCATCCCTGCAGCCTATCAGTGCCCATTAGTGCAGCCTCATCAGCGCACATCAGTAAAGGAGAAAAATTACTTTTCTCTTATCGTCCATGGACGGACACAGCTCCTTAAATCTTGACAAGTGGGTTATGTTCCCTGTTTACAGGAGAGGACTAGGCAGAAACATGTTAAATAGTTAAATACATGTTACATTAACAGAGTTGAACAGCCCCGCCCAGGGGGCGGTCCCTCCAGACATAACCCTCCTCACTGCAGCTTGCAGCCTCAGTTTCGTTCTGCCTAGCAAAGGAGAAGGACGTATGGCTCCCTTTGGGCCCAGCGCCCTGAGGAGAAATTTTATTTTATTCTATCTTCTTTTATTTTATTTTCACTTTTTCTTGAAGAATCTTCTTTCAACTGTCGGCTGAGAGACAGGCTGGATAATATAGATCCTTGTAGTCTACTCAGTCCGACCAGCAAGCGTGGGCACACCTTTGCAAAGAGGCTTGGTCTGCCACGCCATACCCCATGACTCCTGGGGTGGCCGGTGAGCTTTGCTCCGAGGTCCACATATGACTGGGCTGTGGTGTTGTCTCACTCACAGTGGACCGGGCCGACAGCTACCTCCATTTCGGTTGTAGTTCTGTCAGGAATGCGTCAGCGAGTCCTCGCTCGGACGGGTAAGTACAGTCCCTCCTGCTTCGGTGGGTTGGTACGGCTGGGCATTCCTGGGGTTCGGGGGTCCCTTCCCCTTACTTCCCTGCTCCTTTCCCTTGCTGCATTGCTAACATTGCCGCTGTCAGGGGGGAGGGGGCCTTCCTGAGGGGACTGTGTTATCTGGCCTGTGTTTTTTCTTTTTTGTATTGGGCTTTCCTGTGAGGTAAAAAGCCCTGTGATGAGCACAGATGTTTATGATTATACTTCAGCAGACGCTGACTGATTGGTGACACCTGTAATGGTTTTGCTTTTTATGCTGTATCTGTGACTTGTCCTTAAATAAAACAGCCCTAGGAGGCTTTTCCTGTTTAAACACAGGTCCCTGCAAAAGTTACCTCACGGTTCTTTTCCTCACAGGCAGCGCTGGGCAGTCTCCTCCTGAGGGAGTCCCCTGGTTACCCCTGGTCAGCGCAGCAAGTGGGTGAGAGGCCCTGAATAGGGCTCTAGGAGCTTTTGTCTATTTCTATGGACAGGTGTGCATATTATAATACACACTATGTAAATATTGGAGTCAGTATCTGGGTCCTTCCCCACATGCTGGTGGTGGCAGCAGGTGTTAGCACCTGGGATTCCCACAGAGTTTTTATTGTTAGTCCTGGACACAGTTTGTGCCAGGGTGGGGGTGGACTGCGGGCGGGCGGTAAAAGAGTGCCCCCTTCCCCCGTTATCCCCTGGGGAATGCTCTGTTATGGAGCCATGGACCAGGTACCTAGTTAAAAAAAAAAAAAAAAAGGCAGAATAAGGCATTTATGGGTGCGCTTTTTACTGCTGCAAGGGACTCTCCTAAGCTGCATAGTGCAGCTGGGTTTCCGCCGAGGGCTCGGTCTTTTTTGGATCACACAAATCAGACCGCTGTGTAGGTTTTTCCTTCTGTGCCCTTCTTTGATAATTTCTGAGATGCGGAATGAGAAAAGCCGCTGAGGGCTTTTGTAGTCCCTCACCGCCGGGCGGGAACCCCCACTTCTATGGATCTGACTGATAGAAGATCCGAAGTACTGACCCATTCCATGTTTACCATGCTGGGGTCTGGCTTGTGCCCACTACACTGGGGTCTCAGTCGACGCTGGCACCATTTTTTGGGAGGTTTTTCAATTGCACCTAGTGCTGTATACAACTCACAGAGTGAGCATTTTGCACCAGACAGTGGAGGAGCACCGACTCTCTCCTGAGGTTATTAGCCTAGCGGACCAGCTGGTCCAGGGCCTCATATAGGTCTGTGATGCTTCATTGAATGCTGCGCCCTTGTTATCCAGGGCGTCTGTTTCAGAATGGTTTTATGCACACGGTGGTGTAGTGCTTAACTCCATTACTTGGCAGCAAAAGAGTCATTGGTTAGAATCCGCACACTGACGCCAATCTTCCTGGAGCTTGCATTGTCGCTCCCTGTGTCTGCGTGGGTTTCCTCCGGGTACTCCGGTTTCCTCCAAAGACATGTGTGCATACACCTACATAATATACATACACACCATGTGTGTGTATTGTTTAGGGGCAACCCTCCCAGGCCGTCAAAGGCCCAGCTGGGGGACTATTCTGTCCCTGGGTGCATAAGCCGATCACGCCTTACCCAAATCCTGCCAATGTATATAGCCTTCCCTCCCTGTCTCTGCCCTGGTTCACACTGGGTGCGATTTGGAACGATTTGAGATGCGATTTGACATGTCGGGTCGCATCTCAAATCGGCGGCAATTGTCGGCAATGGCACTGTCCTAATCAGTGCGATTTCAAAAAGTGGTTCCTGTACTACTTATTGCAATTTCGGGCCGCGATTTACATTAAATTGCGGCCGAAATCGCGTCAAAATCGCAGCCGCGAAATCGCGGTAAAATCGTGCATTTTGAATTCGTAGCAGTGTGGGCCTGGGCTCTGGGTGGGAGGGGCGGCTTGCAGGTTCACAATTCAGTGAAACCTCCCTGCTCTCCGACTAGTGGGTCTGCGAGGTGGTCTCTTCGGAGTACTAGATAGGGTTTCCTCCTATCCACAGAACAAAGTTCTGTCCTTGTGTCTTCCTCTCTCGGCCCGTCGGTCTGCCTTGGGCAGTGTGGGATTTGCTAAGCTGCGAGGTAATTTTACCTTTCCTGCAGGACGAGAGTTTTGGGGTTTTCTATGGGCCTCAGGCCCTAAATACCTTTGAACGTCGGGTAGTTCTGCATGGAATCCATTTGTTCGGTGGTAGCTGCGCTTCATCCGGGGGATGTCCTGACGTCCTCGGACATCAGGGATGCATACATTCATGTCCCGTTTTGCACATGTCACAGTGTTTTTTTCTGTGCTTCGTGATGAGAGAAGGGTCTCTGTCAGCCTGTGGCCCTCCCTTTTGATCTGGCGTCGGCACCATGGGTTTTCAGCTAGGAGCTCGCACTTATTTGAATTTTGTTGGGACAGCGAGGCTTTGCCTCATTGGCTACTTGGACGACTTTCTTCTGAGAGCAGCTTCTGTCTCCGACCTAGTGGATGGGTTATTCCCATTCAGACCCTCCGAAGATTCGGGTGGATGTTAAACGTTTAGGCCAGAAAGTGTAGCTCGGTGGCAGCAAGCCTGCCCTCCATGTGTGCGACCCAGGGTTCAAATCATGGGCATGCTAGGTTCCGACTCAGCGTTGGAGTATCTAGTGTTGATCCAGACTCCTCAGTGGCAAAGGTCCTTCTTCCCCCTGGAGAAATTGCAGACTCTTCAGTCTGCGGTGAAGGTATTGGCATCACGCAATCGGTCTTCTCTCCGGGCGCCTGCTGGTTCGGGGTCTGTGGGTAGCCTCCTTCAAGGTGGTACTGTATGCCCAGTTCCACACCCTGGTTTTCCAGGGGAACTACTGTCCAGGTGGTAAAAAATCTCTTGTCTCTGAAATCATTAGATTCCTGTGCGCCACCTAGTCAGAGTCTCTCTGAGTTGGTGACAGAGATTCCCGACTCTTCGGTCCGGGAAGTTGTTCCTTCCTTCCAGTGGTCGGTGTTTACGACGGATGCCAGCTCACGGTTTGTGAACCTGGAGGTTCACAAAACTGGGGGGTCCAGTCGGCCCTGAGTCGCTGGACTTGCGTGGACCTATGACCACTCCTCCTTGAATGTGTCTGGTCTCGGTAGCTACCCAGGGTCGGGCCTGGCTAGTGCCTGGTGAGAGACCGCCTGGGAATACCAGGCGCTGTCTACTGTTCATTGTCCTACTATTTTAGGTGATCAGGCTATGCTTCTCCTTGTGGTCGACCGATCTGGTTTCAGCCAGACAACGCCACGGCCTTGGCTTCAGTCTACCATCAGGTATGCCGGCAGGCGGACTACTGGAGTCGCCAGATGCTGGACCAGGGCGATTGGTCTTTGTGCTTGGGTTGTTTCGGCTCCCTTGCAGGAGGTGAGCCTCACATGGCATGGATCTCCTGGCAGCTTGTCTTCGCCGCAAGGGTGTCAAAGTTAGTGGCCAGGTCTAGTGATCTTGTACAGGCGCGTCAGTCGCGCTGGTGGCCCTGTGTTGTCTGTATCAGTGATTTTTTGCCATTCCTCCATGGTAGTTGCTTCCTCGGCCGCTCCACAGAGTGGATACTGAGGAGATCCCGATGATTCTAATCGCTCCAGATTGACCTCGGTGTCCTTGGTACGCTGATATCAGGCGCCTGGTAGCGGAGGCACCCTGGCGATTGCCAGGGCAGGAGGTTCCTGTCTCAAGGTCCCATACTTCCTCCTGTTGTACAGTCACTGACTTGCTCAACATGGTTATTGGAAGCCAGACTTTAGGTGACCAGGGTCTGTCTGACTCGGTCATCTCAACAGGGCACCGTAGTCTTCTTCCGGAGGATCTACCGTCGCACCTCTCTTGGTGCGAAGGGATGGAGTGACGTCCACGGGCGTACTCTCGGTGTCAAGGGTCCTGCTGTTTTTAAAGCTTGGATTGGATCTAAAAATTGCTTAAAGCACCGTTTGGGGGCAGATTTCAGCCTTGGCTGTGTTCGTTTAGTGGCCTTTTTGCGGCCCATTCCCTGGTGGGTCCCCTTTTTTTGTGTACAAGGGGTTTGTCATATACTTTCCCCTCTTGGCCCATCTCTTCCCCCATGAGTTTTGACTCTGGTGCTCTCGGTTCTTCAGGAACCTTCCTTTTGGAAACATCAGAGAGATTTTCTCTTGACACTATCTCAGAAGGTGGCCCCTTTAGTGGCCTTTACCTCTGTTAGAGGGGTTTCTGAGTTGGCGGTCTTGTCTTGCAAGCCGCCATGCTTGATCCCCCATAAGGATTAGGTGATGGTGCGCCCGCGACCTTCCCTTCTTCCGAAGGAGGTTTCGGCCTTTCATACTTTAGGCGTGGTACGCGCTTTGCGGGTATACCAGCCTACTACTGCTCCATTTCGGAGCTTCTGACTCTCTTTTGTGTCGGTGTCTGGTCCACAAAAGGGCCTGGCGGTCTCGTCGACCACCATTTCTCGGTGGATCAGGCAGGCCGTCATACAGGCCTATGCTTCTAAGGGGCGGGCCCCCCTTTCCGGTCACGGCACTTTCGACCAGGGCAATTGGTGCTTCCTGGGGGTTTTTTTTCGACATCATGCGTCGGTCTCACAGGTGTGCGAAGCGGCGATTTGCTCGTCCGTTCACGCTTTTTCCAGAATTTACATGGTTGCTGTGAGTGCATCTTATGATGTTTTTTTCAGCCGCTAGTTTTTGCCGGCGGCTGTTTAAAGTTGCACCTCCTCCGTTGAGGAGCTCTGCTTGTTTTGGGGTGAAGTTAAAATTGTTTTTACTGATATATTTCCCACCCCTCGTTTTTTGACACTGCTTGGGGACGTCCCACTTGTCAAGATTTAAGGAGCTGTGTCCGTCCATGGACGATAAGAGAAAATAGGATTTTTTGTACTCACCGTAAAATCCTTTTCTCTGAAGTCCATGGACGGACACAGCTCCCACCCCTCCTTTTTAGGTTTGTACTGCTTGTTACGAACTGAGGCTGCAAGCTGCAGTGAGGAGGGTTATGTCTGGAGGGACCGCCCCCTGGGCGGGGCTGTTCAACTCTGTTAATGTAACATGTATTTAACTATTTAACATGTTTCTGCCTAGTCCTCTCCTGTAAACAGGGAACATAACCCACTTGTCAAGATTTAAGGAGCTGTGTCCGTCCATGGACTTCAGAGAAAAGGATTTTACGGTGAGTACAAAAAATCCTATTATTTACAAAATTTACTAACAGAAACTAAGAAAAAAAAATGTATTTAATTTTTTAAGTAAAGAACCCAGCAGTGATTAAATATCACCAAAAGAAAGCTCTATTTGTGTGAAGAAAATTATAAAAATGTCACATGGTTACAGTGCAGCATGACCGTGCAATTGTCATTCAAACGACCTGGGCAGGAAGGGAGTAATAGTGCCCAGTATTAAGGTGGCTAATATCACTATAACCAATGTGGTTTAATATCTGCCTGGAATAAACAAGAGAAGAAAATGTTCAGGTGTCTGAAAAAACGTACGAATCCGATTCTTCAGGAGTTCGCGATCTCGGGTCCCCACCACGCTGTGCGGTTCCTCCTGACGGCTCCCACGTCACCACAGCAAACTGTAGTCACATAGGGGTCAGTGAGCATAGCGCAGATCCAGGAATCTGTCATTTTTGCTGAACAGCTTGGCATGCATATAAATATAAATAAAGGCTGGTGAAGTGAAAAGGTATTCATATTCTGTGTACAATCAAAAAACGGCATACAGAATATTTATTTGACATAAAAGGTCCTCCTCTAAGCAACACACGGTATGTTTTTTCCTTGTATATGCTCACTCTTGATTATATTGCTTCCTTTTCTAGTACACATTAGATAATAGGTATACAGTATATGAATGGCCTATTGTCTTGTTTTTTCTTTGGCAATATATTGCTCAGTACGGTATCTTAGTACACTTTTCTCTGTAGCTAACAGCTGGGAGTTAACTGTTCATGATGCCCACTGTTTCAGCATGAATGGTCTGCAAACAAGCAGGGGTTATACTACAGACAGAGAAATATTTAACCTCACTTCAGTTAGGTGACCCAAGTGTGATCTGTCAGGCCTGTATTATATCTCTATCTTCATCATGCATAGTTTATATTTATAATCTTTTCACTTAGGCATTATATGAATTGCAGTAGGTCTTTTTTTTTTATTTATTTTTATTGAAGAATATATAGGGAATACAAAGAAAATGCTAAATTAAAGCACAGCTTCAGTACAATATTTGATAATACACAATGTGGTTGAATTACTAGGCAAATACAGTGTGACATAAAATATTGCAACAACCACCATTTTATTCTCTAGGGTCTCTAATAAAAAAAAAAAAAAATATATATATATATATATATATATATATATATATATATATAGGGGTAGATTCATCAAGAAGTTACGCTGGCGTATCTGTTGATACGCCGCGTAACTTCTAAGATGCTCCGGCGTATCTTTTTTCTGTATTCAGAAAACAAGATACGCCAGAATTTGGCTAAGATCCGACTGGCGTGAGTCTCTTACGCCGTCGTATCTTAGTTGCATATTTACGCTGGCCGCTAGGTGGTGCTTCCGTCGATGTACGCGAGGAATATGCAAATTAGGTAGATACGCCGATTCAGAAACGTACGTCCGCCCGGCGCATTTTTTACGTTGTTTACGTTAGGCTTTTTCCGGCGTAAAGTTACCCCTGCTATATGAGGCGTATCCTATGTTAAGTATTAAGCATTGGCTTTTTGCGGGTTAATTTGGAGCATGCGCACTGGATTACGTTCACGGACGGCGCATGCACCGTTAGTCAAAAACGGCATTTACGTGGGGTCATGTTTTATTTACATAAAACACGCCCACCTCTTCACAATTTGAATTAGGCGCGCTTACGCCGGCAGATTTACGCTACGCCGTAGTAACTTAGGGCGCAGGTTCTTGGTGAATACATAACCTGCCTCACTAAGTTATCTGAGATACGCTACACCCGCAGAAAATTACGCCAATCTACCTGAATCTACCCCATAATGTTTGGGGGTGATTTTAACTTGAAAACAACAAGTGTCATAAAAAGTTTTAGCGTTTAAGTGGTTAAACTTTCCTAATTTACATACAGAAGTCTATTCCTTTGATGTAAAAGACAAATTGTTACAATGTTTAGACTAAGGCCCCGTACACACGACCGAACATGTCTGCTGAAACTGGTCCGCGGACCAGTTTCAGCAGACATGTTCGGTCATGTGTAGGCCCGAGCGGACAGGATTCCAGCATACATTTGCCCGCCGGGCCTTTTCCCAGCGGGCAAATATTTCCGGACTTGTTTTAAAACAGCCCGCTGGAATCCTGTCCCCTCGGACATGTTCGGTCGTCTGTACAGACCTACCGTACATTTACGAGCGCCCGCCATCCCTCGCATGCGTCGAATGACTTCGACGCATGCGTGGAAGCATTGAACTGGCAGGGCCGCCCACGTCGCCGCGTCATCGTATCGTATACGCGCGGATTTCTGTACGATGGTTAGTACAGCCACCATACAGAAATCCCCGAGCAGACATGTACGGTGAAAACGGTCCGGCGGACCGGTTTCATCGTACATGTATGCTCGTCTGTACGCGGCCTTAACATTCCATTGATAAAGAATGTTCTGATACTTGGCAGACTGCCCAGATTTTTTCTTCCTTTCTTTGATAATTCTCTGCATACAAAAGATCGGGAAATACTTTGTCAAGATCGCAAGGGGGGAAAAAATCGCGATAACAATTCTTGACGATTAATCGCGCATCTCTACTAAAAAGCCTCAAAACCGCCACAGTGTGAAGCCAGCCTTACGCTGTCAGCATGAGGAAAGGAAAGCTGATAATGGCCATGTGTTTACATTGTGATCAGCTGTCATTGGACACAGCTGATCACAAGGTAATGGGCTGCTGTGATTGGCCCTTTACCCCGATCTGTGATCACCTGGGTCCCAAAAACTCGGTGACCTCACAGCACACTGCCCGCACGCCCCCTGATCACTGGAGGATGTCATATGGTGGCCTCCCGGCAAAATAAGCCTGCGCTGTTGCAGTCATTCAGCTATAGCGCATGCGGGAGGTGGTTAAGCAAGCCAAAGCCATATGACACTGGCTTCCCATGGTACATTAACACAATTATTTCCACACCTTACATACGCCAAAAAGATTTGTGTGCTGCAGTCTGATCTTCTCTTGCTTCAGGCAGTTATTAGATCTTTTTCATTAACCACTTAAGACCCGGATCAAAATGCAGCTAAAGGACCTTGCCCCTTTTTGCGATTCGGCACTGCGTCGCTTTAACTGACAATTGCGCGGTTGTGCGACGTGGCTCCCAAACAAAATTGACGTCCTTTTTTTCCCACAAACAGAGCTTTCTTTTGGTGGTATTTGATTACCTCTGCGGTTTTTATTTTTTGCGCTATAAACAAAATTAAAGCGACAATTTTGAAAAAAAAATCAATATTTTTTACTTTTTTTTTTAATAAATATCCCCCAAAAATATCTAAAACATTTTTTTTCCTCAGTTTAGGCCGATACGTATTCTTCTACCTATTTTTGGTAAAAAAAATCGCAATAATCGTTTATCCATTGGTTTGCGCTAAATTTATAGCGTTTACAAAATAGGGGATAGTTTTATTGCATTTTTATAAAAAAAAAATTTTTTTTACTACTAATGGCGGCGATCAGCATTTTTTTTCCTGACTGCGACATTATGGCGGACACATTGGACAATTTTGACACATTTTTGGGACCATTGTCATTTTCACAGCAAAATATGCATTTAAAATGCATTGTTTATTGTAAAAATGACAGTTGCAGTTTGGGAGTTAACCACAGGGGGCTCTGATGGGGTTATGTGTGACCTGAAGTGTGTTTACAACTGTAGGGGGGTGTGGCTGTAGGTGTGACATCATCGATTGTGTCCCCCTATAAAAGGGATGACACGATCGATGCCGCCGCCACAGTGAAGGACGGGACCGATCGCGGGACTCCAGCGGTGATCGAGTCTCGCGGTCCCGGTCACGAAGCTTCAGACCGGGTCGCGGGAGCGCGCCCGCGACCCACGGCTGGGTACTAGTACAGGACGTACCTGTACGTGAATGTGCCCAGCTGTGCCATTCTGCCGACGTATATGTGCAGGAGGCGGTCCTTAAGTGGTTAATAGATGATTTCATTTAACAGTATAATTGTATAAACAAAAAAGACAATTCAACCTGTGCAGTTTTGTTAATATGTAAATTGTGACACACACTTAGCTGTATAAATGCACATTGTGTGCTGAATGTCATTAATCTGAGTTAATATGCACTGAATAACAGAACAGTATGTTGTGAGAAGACAATGGATGTTATGCTTCCTTTGTCAATGGTGATAGCTGCTGAGGTCGCCCTGGAGACATCACTTAAAACCCAACCTCTGACGCATGGAAGAATTGAGCCCACCTCTGGCTCTCAGAAGGGCTGTCAGAGCATTCGTTGGCATTTTGCCTGATACCTTTTACGGAGACCAATATTACGAATGTATTAAATATATATTTACAATTATACTCTTTTTACAAGTAACAACATTTTCTTACATTGGGTAAGATAGATATAAATAAATGAAAAAAATGAACCAAATTAAAAGTATTCATATTCATGTATTTATAAATTTTCCATATTTTGTCATGTTACAACCAAAAATGTAAATGTATTTTATTGGGATTTTCTGTGATAGACCAACACAAAGTGGCACATAATTGTGAATTGAAAGGAAAATAATAAATGTTTTTTTTAAATTCTTTACAAATAAATATCTGAAAAGTGTGGTGTGCATTTGTATTCAGCCCCCTTTACTCTGATCTAGCGGAACCAATTGTTTTCAGAAGTCACTTAATTTGTCCACCTGTGTGTAGTTTAACCTGTTGCCAAACAGCCGCCGTCATTTTATAAGACGGCAGGCTTGCACGGCTGCGCAAACCACCATAGGTGTACGTTGGCCGCTTTAAGAACTGTGGGAGGCTGGCACGCAAGAGCTGATGCGCATGGCCGGCGCCCGCGATGTCCGCTGGCCACCTGCGATTGCTCCACAGAGAGCCAGAACGGGGATCTGTCAATGTAAACAGACAGATTCCCTTTCTGACAGGGGGGGAGAGAGAGATCTGCTGTTCCTTGTGATCATGAACAGCGATCTCTCTCCTCCTCCGGTCAGTCCTATCCCACCCTTCCCTGCCAGTGACAATGTCAATTGTCCCAAAAAAGTGTCAAAAGTGGCCGATCAATGTCACAGTCCCGCTAAAAATTGCAGATCACCGCCATTACTAGCTTAAAAATAATAAGAACAAAAATGCCATAAACCAATCCCCTATCTTTTAGATACTATAACTTTTGCGCAAACCAATCAATATACGCGTATTGTTTTGTTTTTTTTACCAAAAAAAATATAGAAGAATACATATTGACTTAAACAGATGAAGATTTTTTTTTTTGGGGGGGGGGGGTATTTATTATACAAGTTAAAAATATATATTTTTTTTCAAAATAGTCGGTCTATTTTTGTTTATAGCGCAAAAAATAAAAACCGCAGAGGTGATGAAATACCGCCAAAAGAAAGCTCTATTTGTGGGGGAAAAAAAAGGACATATTGAATGTGTACAACGTTGCATGAGCGAGCAATTGTCAGTTAAAATGTCCTAGTACCGTATTAAAAGAAAATGGCCTAGTCAGGAAAATGGTAAATCCTTCCGGGGTTGAAGTGGTTAATCTCAGTATAAATGCAGCTGTTCTGTGAAGCCCTCAGAGGTTTGTTAGAGAACCTCAGTGAACAAACAGCATCATGAAGGCCAAGGTACGTACACACCAGACAGGTCAAGGATAAAGCGTGGAGAAGTTAAAAGGAGGGTTAGGATGGAAATATCAAATAATAGACCAGCTTTAGCCTTATGTCTTACTTCTTTCTTAGAACATTACACTCCTAAAGACCAATTGGGTTTTATCAGTATTTCGACAAAATTTAGATCAAATCCATAGATCAATAAACCTCATCACAGCTGTCCATTCAAATTGGGACTCCCGATTACGGCGACATGCTATGTTATTATCGTTAGACCTTCACAAGGCCTTTGATAGTTTGAGAGTTTATCTTGGGATTATTTATTCACTGTGTTAAACACTATGAAATTTGGCCTTTTCTTTTTATACATTCTACGTGCTTTATTCCACACTCCTACTGCACATATCCTTCTTGGTCCACGTACACATGATCGGTTAACCAGAGGACAGCGGTCTGATGGACCGTTTTCATCGGTCAAAACCGATCGTGTGTGGGCCCCATAGGTTATTTAACCATCGGTTAAAAAAAAGCCAACTTGCTTTAAATTTAACCGATAGATCCCTAACCGATAGGTCAAAACCGATCGTTAGTAGGCACGACCATCGGTTAAAAATCCACTCATGCTTGGAAGCATTGAACTTCTGACACGATCGGTTATTTAACCGATGGTGTGTAGGGTTGACGGACCATCAGTCAGCCTCATCGGTTAACCGATGACAACGGTCCTTCAGACCGTTCTCATCGGATGGACTGATCGCGTGTACGAGGATTCCATAACTATACAACGGGGTACATGACAAGGTTGCCCCCTATCTCCCCTACTATTTGCATTAGTGATATAACCTCTAGCTCAGGGATCTTCAAACTACAGCCCTCCAGTTGTTCAGGAACTACAATTCCCATCATGCCTAGTCATGTCTGTGAATTTCAGGCAGCGTACACACGATCGGTCAAAACCGATGAAAACGGACTGAAGGACCGTTTCATCGGTCCAAACCGATCGTGTGTGGGCCCCATCGGTCAGTTATCCTTTGGTCAAAAAAAAGAGAACTTGCTTTAAAATTGAACAAATGGACGCCTAACCGATAGGTCAAAAACTATCGTTGGTATGCAAAAGCATCGGTTAAAAACCCGCGCATGCTCAGAATCAAGTCGACGCATGCTTGGAAGCATTGAACTTCGTTTTTTCAGCACGTCGTTGTGTTTTACGTCACTGCGTTCTGACACGATCTGTTCATTAACCGATGGTGTGTAGGCACATCAGGCCATCAGTCAGCTTCATCGGTTAACCGATGACAACGGTCCTTCGGACCGTTCTCATCGGATGGACTGATCGTGTGTACGCGGCCTCAGAGGTTTACAATGCCCCATGGAATGTGTAGTTCCGCAACAGCTGGAGGACCGTAGTTTGAGGATCCCTGTTCTAGCTATAGCTATACATTGCTTATCCAAATATCAAAGGCATTCATTGTGGACAATACGAACATAAATGCCCATTTTTTGCGGATGATATTTTAATGTACATTACTTCCCTTCATACAACCATACCTAACCTATTGATAAATTGAAACTCCTTTTCACAATTGTCAGGACTGATGGTAAATAAAAATAAATCTATTGCCTTAAACCTCAATCTCTCTGAATCTACAGATACACTACTTAAGCATAATTTTGAATTCCAATGGACCACTCATTCTCTTATCTAGGAATTCAATTGACCTCTTCCATACATACTTTATACTAAGCAAATTATTATTCTATGTTTAGAAGGCTTTCAGAGCATATGAATTTGGTCAGGGCCAAATCTTTCTTGGTTTGGAAAAATGTCTTCAGTCAAGATAAATGTATTACCAATAATTTTATATCTCTTTCGAATTCTCCCTTTTGCTATTCCTAAATGAGACCCCCCCCTCCCCCAAAGAAAAATCGTAATCTTTATTTGGGGACATTAAAACCATAAAATTAATAAATTAAGTTTACACTTTAAAAAAATGCGGTGGCCTAGGAATCCCACATTTTATTGCTTACTATCATGCTGCACAGATAGTCCAAGTAGCAGTCACCACTATCCCTGGTCCGACTCCTCATTGGGTTGACATGGAAGCTCTTGCATGCTCCAAAAGCTCAATTGCAGCTATGATGTGGATTTCTGGTAAATTTATAAACCCCAATCTTATGTTCTAGTCTTTTATTCTCTTTATCGATTTGGGATAGACATTGAATGAGAAAAAATCTTTGCTCACCTTATACACCATTATCTCCTGTGTTTGATAATCCTGAATTTATACCTGGATTATCTTCTGAACTTTTTTAATGGTGGGTGAATAGGGGTTTATCACATATTCTACACTTCTTATCTGGGAATAAATTGTATCCACTGGATCATTATAAAACCGTATTACAATTACCTCCCTCTGAACCATCTCGATACAACCTCTTTATTCTTACAAAATAAACTTAGTAAAATTAATGAACCACTCCTGTTATCACCTTTTGAAAAATCTTGTACTACTAGAACTCTCATAAAAGGTCATATTTCTATTATATACGGTATTTTAATTGATCCTAACCATAAACTTCCTTATTTGGAACAATGGGAAAAAGATCAACATTTTTCTTGGGAACTCTCAGATTGGTATAAAACTATTAGTAATCTCTCCAAAATATCAATCAATGCGTCTGTAGTCGAATAGAATTACAAAACTCCATTGCGATGGTACATGGTTCCATTGAGATTAGCTAAAATAATAATGGAATAATGGTAACTGGGATAATCCGTTCCAGTGGCACTACTAGTGTATGCAGTACCACATGTAACCAGAGGTGGGGGGCGCCGGAGACATTTGGAAACACTTGGAAGCCGCTCTGAGATGCTCAGAGACACTCGGGAACGGAGTGTTTTCCAGTGTTTACGAGCGTCTTTGAACGGCTCTGAGTGTCACTGGCGACCCCGCACCTCCGGCCAAATGCGGTACTGCACACCACAGAGGCTTGAATCCTGCTTGTTTCACGAGACAATGCTCACAGAACAAGTCAGGATTAAAAAAAAATTATAAATAGTAATAACTCGTATTGCAAAACACTTGTAAACCACATTCCTCCTTCGCAATCCAAGGTATTTTGTTTGATACTTTAAATCCCAGTTGGCATCTAACCCTTCAGAGACCTTCTCCCTGGTTGGAACTAATTTCTTTCTACAAAAATGAGTTCTAACCTATATCCGACCTTTACCAACCCTGGACAGATTGAAATTCAGATCACAAAACATGAATCCGATATTTAGGTCTTACTAATGTACTGTTGTCGTTTTGATACATATTGTGGATCCAAATCCAATGTTACATTGTTATTTTTTTTTTTTTTTTATATTTACTATGTATTACTTGGAGCATAAGCGCCTGAGCAGTTGTGTATGCTATATTCTTTGTACTTACTTTCAAAATTGTAATAAAATACTTTGAATAATAAGGGAAGGTTAGGTTATAAAAAAAATATATCCTGAGCTTTGAACATCTCACAAGGCACTGTTCAATCCATCATCTGAAAATGGAGAGAGTATGGCACAACTGCAAACCTACTAAGACATGGCCGTCCACCTAAACTGACAGGGATAAAGCATGGAGAAGTTTAAAGCAGGGTTAGGTTTAAAAAAATATATATATATATTGTATAGAAAAAAGAAAATACATGCGCTGTCTTAAAATAACAAACAATAGCAGCCAGCATAACAAAAGATCAATCTGTGAAATGAACAAAGTAAAAATGGTATAGCGTAGCGCTAAATCTAGTGATTGAAAAGAGTAGGGCTCCTGTTGTTCAGACATAAGCTGATAGCGGAGATTCACTAAAGTGCAAAAAAATATATAGAAAATGTATCTAATAATGACACTCAATGTGACTGATATGTGATAAACAATAACACATTTACATGAAACAAAAGGTGCATGTGCAATTGTGCATAATTGCAAAAACCATTGCACAGAGCGTGTAAGTATAAGATGTTTGTTATTATAATTCAAAAAAAAAGACTGAACCTTTAAAATGACTTTAACTATTTAAAACTACAATAAAGCTAAAATGAGACATAGAAAAACATGACAAATCGGACACCCATTTATTATTATTACCTGCAGCCTCAAAACATCCCTAGTTTTTACCATTCTAATTTTCTGATTCATTCACTTAGATTGTCTCTTAGTAACTGATGAATACAGAATTTAATCCATGACCTTGCAGCTCCCTCCAAGCACTGATGAAGAGGGCACATTTTTGAATCGCGTAAGGGCTCATGTACACAGGGTGGTTGAAAATCTTTTCTAAACACTGGAAACGACAGCTGGAAACCGACGGTGAAAAACTTCCATTCTACAGCTTTTACGTACCGCGTTTATGTAAGTATAGCAGCATTTATGAGCATTTGCAGTTAGAATCAATTTTAAAGATAACCTCACAAGACCCTCCCAAATGCCCACAATGCATGAAAAACAAGTAAGTTATTAACTATTTCAGCCTTTCTGTGATAGAAGAGAGAGCAGAGAAAGCAGTGTGCTTGTAGATACTGTAGCTGTCTTATTTGTTTACATTTTAAAGAACTATCGAAAATGTTTCCCCCTTTAACCACTCCCGGACCACCCACGTCGTTATATGTCCTCTGTTTGAAGAGGAATATAAGAATACCTTTGTTATGGTAGCAGCTTGCTACCATAACCCCAGCGTCCTCTTCTTCAGTGGGTGGTCCGCTACAATATAAAAGTGGTCTCTGCGGTGCATACGCAGCAAGATCAGTTTTATCGGTGGAGGGAGAGGGCCGCCACTTACTGGAGCAGCGGCAGAGGCGATCCGGTCCTCTCCCTTGCTGTGTATGGAGACGAGTGAAGGGAAGATGGCCCCCACCTGTCTCCATATCACTGCAGGGCGGAAGCGACGTCAAACCGTCACTTTCGACCATACGTCTTAAAAGGGACCAAATATGAAATCTAAGGTCTTTTTGACCCCAGATCTCATATTTAAGAGGACCTGTCATGCTTTTTTTCTATTACAAGGGATGTTTACATTCCTTGTAATAGGAATAAAAGTGACCCAATTTTTTATTTATTTTTTAAAGTTTTAAAATCAATAAAATAAAGTAAAATAAATAAGCCCCTGCATATGAAAACGGTGTTCAAACCACACATGCGAGTTATCGCCGCGATCGTCAGAGCAAGAGCAATCATTCTAGCCCTAGACCTCCTCTGTAACTCAAAACATGCAACCTGTAGATTTTTTTTAAACGTAGCCTATGGAGATTTTTAAGGGTAAAAGTTTGACGCCATTCCACGAGCGGGCGAAATTTTGAAGTGTGACATGTTGGGTATCAATTTACTCAGCGTAACATTATCTTTCACAATATAAAAAAAATTGGGCTAACTTTACTGTTTTATTTTTTAATTAAAAAAAATAACACATTTTCCAAAAAAAGACTGCTGCGCAAATACGGTGTGACAAAAAGTATTGCAATGACCGCCATTTTATTCTCTAGGGCGTTAGAAAAAGAATGTATAATGTTTGGGGGTTCTAAGTAATTTTCGAGCAACAAAAATTGCTTTTAACTTGTAAACACAGAGTCTACTATAAACGACCCAGTGTACATGTACACATAAGATAACATAGAGGAGAGTTCAGCGGCTGCTAAAAAATGCCCAACTACTCCTAAATTTCAGTTTAGCTGCTGTAGTGTAGATGAGGCTTAAGCTTTATGTGCAAACGAGGCAGCACCTACGTGTGAGAATTTGACAGTCAGTAGTTTGCGCCTATCGGTTTGAGAAATGTTATATTATATGTAATTACATCAAGTACTTGTGTGAGTACTAAATATGCATTTTAATAAAATGTATCAATGATTTTACACAATGCTGGTACGCTCTGTTTATTTTGTATTATAGCATACAGTATTCTTAAAAATGATTCCCAAGGGATGAGGATGAATGTTGAGTAGATTGCATTGAACAAAATGTGGCATTATAGTGCGTAATTAGCGATAATCACACTTTCGAAAATGTCATTGCTTTTTGCAGACAAAATGTTTGCAGCCTGTTTTACAGAATTCCTGTGAATCACTAGAAATAGAAATACACCAAAGAGTCTAGTTTTATTATCTTATTTGCCAGACAATAAAAATGTATATACAATGTCGTACCTTTTTAACGGTTCATTTGGTCTTGAATAGGAACTCTTGATCGTTGAACCTTATGCTGTAAGGAGTCTGCAGCTCTAAATGATAGGACATGCTGGCATTTCAAGTTGTGCAGCCAGAGAACCTTTTCTTTAACCCTCTCGGTATAGGGCCGTACATGAAAAATATGAAAATACTCTCAGACAACTGTTTAACATTACAATTGTGTTTATTTCTGGTATCTCAACATTCAGCAATTTATGTAGCTCTACATACCAGTCAGTCTCCATCATACCTCCTGTCAGCTATGCTGCCAGCATGCTGAGGGAACGGATACATGGGAGAGAAAGGAGAGGCTCTCAGCATGTGGGCAGTGCCCCGATTTGTCGCCAGCCACAGTTACGTTGGCCAAGAGCACCTCCCACCATTCTCCCGCAATAGGAACAGAATGGGGTAGCATGAATGAACTCCACCATCTAGGTTATTTACATGCTCCAGTCCTGGGGTTCACCTCCAAAAACAAAGTAGTGTCCACCTTTTCAACATTACGGCCACATGAACAGAATGCACGGTTCTTTCCAAAACACAAATACGCTTGTTCCTCCTTGAATCTGATATCAGCAACACTGTACAGTTCATACTGAATGTTAACACAGGATTGCCGATTAGCACTTCCAGTTCCCTCACTATAGGTTCCCTTAGATGGGCTCTCCAATGGGCCTATACCTGGCCTACCTTGAAGGGTATACTTCACTTGGGCTGTAAACTTAATGATAATGATATTCTGTAGACAACCTTTTCCCATCAACCTTTGCCCTAAAGTTATTCAGGGCACAAATTATAAAGGGTGAGGGTACTCCCACCCACAGTACACACGCGGTGGAGAGTTTCCCCAAAGGGGTAGTAACCTCTGTTAACAAGAAAACATTGTAGCCTGTGTAGAAAAGTGATTAACACATGGACCAGCCTGTAGTGTATAATTAGGAGAGAATTGGCCTATTCTACATGTTTACATTCGATTTTAAGGCAGTTGCACATCGTGTCTTTGGCTCTATTTACCCTTCGCAATTTGGAATAGTGGGTATAATCACCACGATTCTGCCCGCTATTCCAAATCACGCAGCAATCACAGCACAACACATAATGCACGTTTGGGTACCATTATCCTTTATCCCCAAATGCAATTCTGCCACGATTATGGCACAAAAATCAGAGCAAACCGATCCTTTAAAAATCACATGAAGTTTGTCACCCGAAAAAGAGCAGGGGCTTCCTTTCAAGCGACAAACATGCACAGGGCAGCCCATTCAAGTGCAAATCGCTCAACCAAAATCACAAGTGGTAATGATTGTTCCCGCTACGTGAAAGCGTGAAAGCCTTTTTATGGCTGCACAGTCCACTAGGCACCAGAGTTTGACCTAATGCGTTACATGCCTGTGTGAGGATACTTATGAGGATGCCGTTACTCATTTATACCAACATAGAGAAAACAGAAAGTTAATTTCTACTATTAGAAAAAAGTATTTCAAGGCATTTCAAAACAAAAATTTGTCAAAAGTTATAACTTGCGATGGTGCAGAACTGTAAAGAGAAATGAGACTTTGGTTTGGTTTGAAAGATTTGTAACCTACAACAATAAACATGTGTAGCCTCTTCCTTCTCTGTCTTCCTATCTTGAAATATATAATTTGAACAACTTACAAAGCTATCCACAAAACGTCTCCCAGCATCATCACTAACCTGATCTCAAAATACAAACCAAATCTCTTCGTTCCTCCCAAGACCTCCTGCTCTCTATCTCCCTTTGTCACCTCCTCCCATGCTCAGGACTTTTCCCAAGCCTTTCCCATCCCATGGAACTCCCTACCCCAATCTGTCCGACTATCTCCTACTCTGCTTGCTTTTAGATGATCCATGAAGACCCTCCTCTTCAGAGAAGCCTATCCTGCCTCCAACAACTGCACTTTTATTATTTCCATCAGCTCATCCCCCACACCTCTTGTATCACTTGACCTCTCTCTGATTCCTTCTGTATGTAATGTAATTGTACTGTCCAGTGCTGCCAACCTACCAGATTAAAATTTACTGACACGACATCCAAAATTTACTGGCACAGCCAAGTTTTTACTGGCATTTGCAAAAGTTATAAAATGACAGTTTTAAAGCGGTGGTTCCCCCTAAAACACATTTCTAACAATAGATTCGTAAGACCCGTTACACTGCGGGTAGGCTGGCTTTTTTTTTTTTTTTTCGTACATACCGAGATCTCGGCGTCTCGTCCCTTGGCGGTGGGCGTTCCTAGTTGATTGACGTTCCTCGGACGGGCGCATACGTGACGTCACGACTTTCCGACAGAAGCCGAACGTCATTGCGCAGGCGCCGTATAGAGTCGGCTCTATACGGCACCTGCGCAGCGACGTTCGGCTTCTTTCAGAAAGTCGTGACGTCACGTATGCGCCCGTCCGAGGAACGTCAATCAACTAGGAACGCCCACTGACAAGGGACGAAACGCCGAGATCTCGGTATGTACTAAAAAAAAAAAAAAAAAAAGCCAGCCTACCCGCAGTGTAACGGGTCTTACGAATCTATTGTTAGAAATGTGTTTTAGGGGGAACCACCTCTTTAAGTGCAAATTTCAGTATCTAGGCTACAAACAAGTACAATATGCAACTAGCAATGTGATTTAAGGTTGATATTAAGACAAAAAACATATTTCTTATTTTATATCGGCTATAGTAAGTAAATAGCTCAGGCAGGAATGGGCAGGCACACACATGCAATTGACTCTGATGATGTTGACACCTCACCGACACAACACATCCTACTCCTGAGTCACAGTGACAGTCTCTCTCCACGCCAGGTGGTCCCTTCAATCCAAACAGCACTGACAGTCCCGCTCCGGACTAGCCTTGCTCCCATTCCACAGACCCGCATACGAGGATCCAGCTGCTGCGCTTAGCTCCCTTGCACCATGACATCACATGATATGCTCAGGCATTGCCTCTGCTAAACCCCCCCTACCGGCACCACCTGAACAAACTGTAGCAGGCCCTCAGATGGTCTCGACCAGCTCCGATCTTCACAGCCATATTTTTTACTGGCAACCTTTTCCTGTCACTGGCATTTACTGGCAGGAGAAACGTGCCAGTTTTTTTACTGGCTGCCAGTAAAACTACTGACGGTTGGCAACGCTGGTACTGTCTGTTCTCAAGTTGCAAAGTGGCAATATAAAAATCCTGTATAATAATCATGTGCTCCAGTAGTGGATGGCTACTTTTAAAGCAGAGTTCCACTCAAAAATGGAACTTCCACTTTTCGGAAACCCTCCCCCCCTCTGGTGTCACATTTGGCACCTTTCAGGTGGAGGGGGAGCAAATACCTTTGTAATACAGGTATTTTGCTCCCACTTCCTGGCATAGATACCCGAGCCACCTGCGGGTATCTACCCCACTTCCTTTGTCCCCCCCGCTGTCTTCTGGGAGACACACAGGTCCCAGAAGACATCAGGGACCAGTGGGATTGCGCAGCGCGAATCGCGCATGCGCAGTAGGGAACCAGGAAGTGAAGCCGCAAGGCTTTACTTCCCGAATCCCTCATCGAAGATGGTGGCGGCAGCACCCGAGAACAGAGCTATAGCTCGGCTTCGGGTGCCTACATCGCGGGCGCCCTGGACAGGTAAGTGTTTTTATTTTAAAAGTCAGCAGCTGCAGTATTTGTAGCTACTGACCTTTAAAAAAAAAAAAAACGACAGAACTCCCCTTTAAGTTCCACTGTAATGTGTACCAGTGTGCTGAAGAATGTGCCTGTAGTATCGTTTTTTATAGAATCAATAACAATTGCAGAGCATGAACAGCTGAGGCAATGGGTTACATTTTTCTTATATACAATCCACAGTCATGTCCTAAATGGCCCCGCTTCATTGATGCAGCATTCAGTATTTGTCACATGCATAATGTAATCACAGTTTTGTGCATGAGTTCTGTGCCATTTAACCTCCCCTGTTGCAAATGAGCTGGAAATAAAGACAATCAATCATGCTCAGCTGCAGAGGACAGCGGCAGTTCTACATATAACAGTGTTGGTGGTGTGATCAATTCAAAGTCTGTAATACCATTCACAGCAGCAAGATCGTTGTGCTCAAATGTTCCTAAAGACCAGCTATGGTCAGAACTGACATTTAAAGTGGTAATAATATCAAAACCAAAATGTTATATTTTGTACCTTACCAATCTTTAGGTGTGGTGGCTGCATTCAAGTTCTCGTTTTCGGCTCCTCTGTTTTTACCTGGTGATCTGGCCAGTAGCACATCTCCTGTATTAGAGTGCCCCCCACTCTGGATGATGGAGCACAGGGGTCAACCTATCGAAAGCAGCATTATCAGTCTGGGGGAAGGGAGATGTCCTAACAGATTTAGATACACTAATAAATTTAAAGATAATATAAGCAGTTACAGCACTTTTTTTTTTTCTTTTGGGTTAAAGGTTTTGCATGCATAACCACTTAAGCCCTGAACCATTATGCCGCATACACACCATCACTTTATGTGATGAAAAAAAACGACATTTTCTGTGAAGTAAAAAACAACGTTTTTGAAACTTCAATTTTCAAAGACGAAGTTGCCTACACACCATCGTTTTTTCACAATGCTCTAGCAATGCTCTAGGTTACGTTTCAATACGTTTTTCCATTGAAGCTCGCTTCATAACTAGCTTCTGGGCATGCGCGGGTGTAAAAACGTCGTTTTAAACGTCGTTTTTTGCTACACACGGTCAATTTCTGTGAAGTAAAAAACAACGTTTTGAAAAACGACACATAAAATTGAAGCATGCTTACATTTTTTTTTGTCGTTTTTTACAAGACATAAAACAACGTTTTCCCCCACACACGGTCATTTAAAGTGACGTTTTTAAAAACGTCGTTTTTTTTCATCACATAAAGTGATGGTGTGTACGCGGCATTACGCTGGTCAAAGACCAGGCCACTTTTTGCGATTCGGCCCTGCATCGCTTTAACTGACAATTGCGCGGTCGTGCGACGTGGCTCCCAAAACAAAATTTACATCCTTTTTTCCCCACAAATAGAGCTTTCTTTGGTGGTATATGATCACCTCTGCGGTTTTTATTTTTTGCGCTATAAACAAAAATAGAGCGACAATTTTGGAAAAAATGCAATATTTTTTACTTTTTGCTATAATAAATATCCCCCCAAAATATATATATATATAAAAAAAAATATTTTCCTCAGTTTTGGCTGATATGTATTCTTCTACATATTTTTGGTAAAAAAAATCGCAATAAGCGTTTATTGATCGGTTTGCGCAAAAGTTATAGCAGTGTTTCTCAACTCCAGTCCTCAAGGCGCCCCAACAGGTCATGTTTTCAGGCTTTCCATTATTTTGCACAGGTGATTTGATCAGTTTCACAGCTTTAGTAGTTACCACAGCTGTTTCGTCGGAGGGAAATCCTGAAAACATGAACTGTTGGGGCGCCTTGAGGACTGGAGTTGAGAAACACTGAGTTATAGCGTCTACATAAAAGGGGGTAGTTTTATGGCATTTTTATTAATAATTTTTTTTTTTACTAGTAATGGCAGCGATCGGACACTTTTGACACATTTTTGGGACCAATGTCGTTTTTACAGCGATCAGTGCTATAAAAATGCACTGATTACTGTGAAAATTACACTTGCAGTAAAAAGGTTAACCACGAGGTGGCGCTGTAGTGGTTAAGTGTTCCCTAGGGAGCGATTCTTACTGTTAGGGGGCGTGGCTACACGTGACTGATGACCGTTCCCAAACATGGGGAATGGTCATCAGTGACAGTGTCACTAGGCAGAATAGAGGAATGCCTTGTTTACAAAGGCATCCCCCTGTTTTGTGGAACAAGAAGCGCAGCACTAATGAGTTTGTGATCAATATTAAATTGACATAACAATAGATATACAATTGTGTATATACAAAAATATATAAATAAAGTCCAAATGAGATACACAATCTCAAAGGTAATGAAGGTGGGTGGATCACTCCAGTGAGTAGATGCATTCACAGTTCAATACAAAAGTGGTGAGTGGGTGTAACCACGTGGGGTGTATAGTTGTCTGAAGAAATCACCAAAGGCATCAACTTGAAAAAGTAAACGAAATGGGTACACCGACAGGTGTGCACTCAACTGTTACTACTAACAGCAAGTCTGAAAGGCATGATGGTCTCAGCAGACCTGGATCTCTGCGCGAACGGTCACTCCGGGCGGCGATGGCCGTATCGATCCGATAAGACGAATACCACCAGTACCTGGAACCAAACAGATGCGACTTTCGATGCAGGTCATGTAGGGGGCCTCAGTGGATAGGACGTAGATGGATGCAAAAAATGAAAAAGAAAAAGAGTGCTCCAAATGGTGCAGGTCAAATTAAACCATTAAAGGGTTTTATTTGGATTTAAAAGTCATAAAAATCACGTGAATGTATAATAAAAGCAGTATGGGGTGCTGTAAAAGCGAACCCCTGTTTTGCCTTTGCCGACCGCAATCGCGGGCTGCCCGGGAATATCAAGTTCCCGAGACCCGCAAACAGGCTCATGAGGCACGCGTGCCCGATGGGCGGCAAATTTAAAGGGATGTACCTGTACGCCAATCTGCCTGCCCGTGCCATTCTGTCGATGTACATCTGCGTGCAGCGGTCAGCAAGCGGTTAAAGATTTATCATTGTCATCAGTCAGTAGTAGAAGGTTTGTTTTAACTCTGTAATTGCTACATCTGTAGGATAATAAAATAAAACTAATGCAGCCATCACATCTAAGAATTGGTAAGCTGCAATGTACAGTAATACATGTTTGCTTTTGAGTTTAATACCGCTTTAACATGTTCCTGCCCAGGCTATAGCCAGGTGGTGGCTTTCCCATCCTGACTGGGTGTCACATGATGTCCTGTCAGGAAGCGCTGATCACAGGGCCACACAGTGGCACAATTTGTCTGGCGGTATCCATGGGGCACAGCCTATGACTGATCAGAGTACCAGCTTGCTGCCAGTACCATCTAATCACTGTGACCAATAACAGGAGGTCACATGTTAGTTGTACACAATGGATGGCGTCCTTTCATGCCATCCACTGTGTACAATTGTGTTGTTATCTGTGATCAGTCAATTTGATCACATGGTACAGATAGGGCCAATCACAGCCCATCTGTACCACGTGATTAGCTTTGACCATTCACAGCTAATCACACCACAATAATCTGAATGATTCCGTTTCATTCAGTGAAATGCTTGCTTATAGCAATAGAATTCACTGCTATAAGCCAACATAATGTGTAAAAAAAGTAGTACAATGTTACTATGGTAACATTATATTGTCCTCGTCAGTGTTAAAAAAAATTGTAAAAAAATAAATAAAAAAAATACTACTTTATCGTACTGTTAAAGGAAAACATTTTTTTTGCCTAAAATTAATGTCTGCAATGTAGACAGACAGACAGAATAGTGTAATGATTCTGTTAAAAAACGAGTAAATACCTATTAAATTCCTTCATCTATATCACCTCCGGCGTCCTAGTTTCTGTTCTCTCATTCACTTCCTGGTTTGCGGCGCTCATTCATGTAAGAACTACATTTCCCAGTATGCATTGCGGCACGCCCAGTAATTCACACCTCCTTGAAGTCTCTAACACGTAGAGAGCGTCCTGCCGCACAGATGTAGTTCCCAGGAGGGGGTGAGCACGTTACTGACCACCGCAGTAAAGCCTCCCATCACGGTGGTGAGTAACAATCAGACAAGCAGGAAGTGAACAGAACAGAGAAGAAATAGAGCAACTTCTGAGCAAAAACGAACAATGAGGAAGTGAAAATAGGAATGTCTGCAGGTAAAGGATGCTTATTTAAGCCCCCTCCCTACATACGATCGTAATTTCCAATGGAAAAAGTCAGACTGACTTTTTCCATCAGAAATTCCGACCATGTGTATGCCTCATCGGAGTAATTCCATCGAAAATTCAGATGAATTCCATCAGAGTTTAGATAGAGAACATGTTCTCTTTTGCTCCGATGGAATTCCGATGTGATTTTGGTCGGAGAAAGGTCCGATCATGTATACGGGGGTTTACCAGTCAGTGTCCCTGATCACCACCAGACCAGTTACATGATGATGCTGTACTGCAGTGGTGACAGTATGTAATTTCTTAATTGTCAAAAAAATGACAACTTCAAAAAACCTGCTTCTTACTAAATACCTTAGCTGTCTACTTTCCTAAAAAGGGGTAATTCTTGACATTTTCAGGTCTCAAGAAATAAGATAGGTCATCAGGATTGATAATTTTTCAGATATACAGTATATATACCATAGTTTGTGGAATCTATAACTTTCCTGCAGACTAAATATATACACTGATGTGGGTTATTTTCACCAAAGAAATGTACCAGAATACATTTTTTAGTTAAATTTATGAAACACAATTATTTATTTATTTTCTTAACATTTTCAGTATTTTTTCATTTATTTAGCAAAAAAATAGTAAATACCACCACAAGAAAGCTCTAGTTATTTGAACAAAGTGATACAAATGTAGTTTGGGTACAGTGTTGCATGAGTGCGACAGCGCTGAAAGCTGAAAATTGTCCTGGACGAGTGCGCATGCGCGAGCGGCGGTGATGGACGCCTGATCCGTGCGCTCCGCTCCAGGCTCAGGCAGCGGCGCCCATAGCTCGGTTCACGGCCGGAGTTAAGCGACGAAAACGACACGAGCTGTCTCCCCGGGCTAGCGGGCACATTTAGGCATCTTAGGCGGTAAGAAAGGACGAAAATTCAGGCCGTTATCGGAGGAGGAAAACCGTGAGGTAAATCCAAGATGGCCGCCACGCAGCAGCCTAAAGCCCTCTCACACAGCCTAAATGAGAAGGGGACACACAGGCCGATGCAGCCCTTCCTCTACCCACCGCAGTTTTCCCCAGAGGCAGTGGGGAATTCCCCTCAGGGGTGCTCTATATCCCAGGAAGCCATAGGCTTATTAAACAAGTCAGAGGGAGCTGAATCACCTCCCTTACAGGTGGGAGCTAACATGATGCTGACACAAAATCCCCTCAGCCATGACACACAGCTACAGGGCTCTGCAGCTTCAATGGATGACCTATTCCTCAAATTCTCTATGCTTCTGGAGAGAGGACTATCACAAACGGCTGCAAAAATAACAGGGGATTTGAAGGCAGACTTTCACTCACTAGGCTCCAGAATTGAAGCTATTGAAAGCAAAATGGAGGAGACAGTGGCTGCTACTTCACAAAACTTCAGCCAAATACAAACACTACAAGACCAACTGGACATTGCAATGTCTCGTATCGATGACCTCGAGAACAGATCGAGAAGAGCGAATATTAGGATCCGTGGGCTCCCTGAGACCATTTTGAATGTGCCAGAAGCAGTGCAGGACCTAATTAAATATCTCGTACCGTCTGTTGCCCCCCATCATTTGGAGCTGGATAGAGCCCATAGAGCCCTGGGACCTCCCAGGAAAGACGGCTTCCCCAGGGATATCATCGCCAAACCCCATCATTACTTCATAAAGGAGGAGGTCATGAGGCAAGCTAGATCTAATCAAAACATAATGTGCCAGGGACATCAGGTACAACTTTTCACCGATCTATCTCCATCCACCATCCAGAGACGTCGATCCTTGAAGCCCCTTCTCCTAGCTCTTACCCAGAAAGTGATCAAATATAAATGGTCCTTCCCTTTTGCAGTCAAGTTTGAATTCAAAGGCAAACCATACGCTTTTTCCAATCTACCAGACGGTGAGGCATTGCTTCTTCGCCTGAAGATCATTGCACAAGAAGCGGAAATGGACACGTCTAACACAGGACAGGGATCTAATAAACGAGCCATTCCCACTAGCCCTCCATCTCCTTTATGGGTGAAGAACAAAAACAAGAAGGCTAAAGATGATGGAACAACTTGAAGTAGTACCTCTCCTGCTTGAATAGCAGGTTTTTGTTCACCGTTGTGCTAACCCTTGGCTGAGCTGAACAAACTGACTTGATTTGTCTTGCTCGATTTCATTCATTGTGTGGTGTTTCTTCTCTTCTCATTTTTTCTCTCCTAGTCTCTACTAAAATGTTGGATTCTAGGTTCAAGTATGCTCTATACTCCCAGATATGCTAGAACGGGTGACTTTATTCTATGTCTTTACTCCCAGGTTAGGGATGTATTGTGTGTCGTGAGCCGTTCTATTTTTTTTTCAGGTGATCATCCCATTTTCATGGGCGCCCGGCCTGGGCCTGGTCCCTATGCGCCTCCTTCCAGCCTTCGGTCGACTTATGGTCCCCGAGGGATGGACGGCTCTCCCTGGTTTGGGGAGAGCTGATTGTGAATTCTCTTACATGAGTGTCTGGGGCCTCTCCTCCCTAGCGCTCCTTTTTCTTACTTCAGGAGACCTTTCTGGTTCTGTCCTTTCCTGTCTTCCCCTCCCTCTTCCCGTGATCCCTAAGCATCTTTATGTTGGTCTAACATGTGTTTTGCTTCCAGGTACCTCAGTTAACAGAATCAGCTCGGGGGTTCCAGACCTCGTGAAGGTTGTTGCGATCGGGGTCAGATCCTTCTTGGTCCTGAGACTGCAACAGGTGAGTGGGGGGTGCATGCGCTGGGGGGCCACCTCTGAACTCCATGGCTAACTCCTGTGATCTTAAGCTCCGCATTGCTTCCCAAAATGTCCAAGGTATCAACTCCCCGATTAAACGAAGGAAGGTATTGGATCAATATAAATCTCTCCATTTTGATGTCATTATGTTACAGGAGACTCACTTCCCTATCCGATACAGCCCTACTTTTCTTCATCAGCATTTCCCCCAATTTTATTTAGCCAGTGCAGAAAACAAAACGAAAGGGGTGGCTATTCTTTTCTCCAAAAAATGTGCATTTGTTAAGACTTCCGACATCTCTGACCCGGATGGGCGGTTTTTACTTTTAAAAGGCAAGATAGGGGATCAAATATTCTCATTTGTATCTTATTACGCCCCGAACAGGGGACAAGCAAAATTTTTCAAGGAAATGCTTGAGGCCCTATCCCCTAATTTGGAAGGCACTATAGTATTTGGTGGTGATTCTAATATGGCCCTGGATCATGGATTGGACAAAACTAAACCGCCTGGGTCTAGACTAATACGTCCATCGAGAGAAAGCCTCAAAATCGCCAGGCTTCTGCATAGCTTTGGCCTTGCGGATGCCTGGAGGGAACTCAACCCCTCTAAGAGAGACTACACTCACTTTTCCCACCCACATCTCACCTATGCTCGCATTGATCACATTCTTACACCTTCCATCACCTTACCGGCAATACTGTCTGCTTCCATACGGGACTCTGCTATATCAGACCACTCCATAGTTCTTATCACACTTAAACTAGGCCTTAGGGAAGGCTCGCGCACGTTATGGAGATTGAATGAGTCGCTACTTTCTGAGCCGGCCAGAGTCAAGGAGATAGGTTCTGCCCTATTGGACTATTTTAAGCTCAACGACACTGGAGAAGTGTCCGAGGAAACACTCTGGGCGGCCCACAAAGCCTATATAAGGGGTAAGCTTATACAGATCTCCTCGCGGGTTAAGAAGGAAAGATTAGCTGATATAGAGAAATTGGAAAAGGAATATTCTTCCCTCAAGGAAATGCATAAAAAGAACCCTACGGGAGTCCCTACTACCCTGCTTGATAATGCCAGGTTGGCTCTGAACCTAGCTCTGACAACTCGAGCAGAAAAATCAATTAGATGGGGTGCACACAAATTCTTCACCAAAGCTGACAGAATTGGACCCATGCTCGCATCCAAACTTTCCCCCAAAACCAAACTGATCTCCATGCCTAAAATTAAAATAGGGGGGGATCCTCCCACGACCAATCCCTCCAAGATTCTGGAAGCTTTTCATAGCTTTTATTCAAGCCTCTATGACTCTCATACACCGCCCTCGACGAACCTATATTCCAAATTTTTCGATGGCCTCCCCACCCCTTCTATCTCGAGGGCTCATAGGGAGATAATGGATTCCCCAATCACAGGGGATGAGGTGAGGGAGGTGATCAAGGGTCTCCGTAAGGGGTCAGCTCCGGGACCGGATGGTCTTTCCATTCCTTATTATAAATCCTTCGTAGATATACTCACACCCCATATGGTCAGATTCTTTAACTCCAAAACCATGGGCAACCCTTTTGACCCCCAGATTAACACGGCTTTCATTTCAGTTATCCCCAAACCTGACAAAAACCCTGAAGAGGTCCAGAATTACCGCCCAATTTCCCTTATTAACAATGACCTTAAGGTCCTCACAAAAATTTTAGCCAACAGACTGGCGGGGTTTATTGGACAGTATGTACACAGTAACCAAGTGGGATTCATACCGGGCAGACAAGGCCCAGACCAAATTCGACGGGCAATAGACTTAATATCGATCCTACAAACCAATTGGAAGGGAGGGACCCCCCAGAAGGGGTTTTTATTGTCACTGGATCTCCAAAAGGCCTTTGATTCTGTTTCCTGGCCTTACATTTTCAACGTTCTCGAACGTTGGGGTTTCGGGTCCGGGTTTCTAGGTATAGTCAGAGCACTGTATGCACACCCTAGGGCGATTGTTCGGATAAATGGTCACTACTCCAAACCCATAGAAATTAAGAGAGGCACGAGACAGGGCTGCCCTCTGTCGCCATTATTATTTGCTATTGCGATAGAATCTCTCGCTATTGCCATAAGACAGAATCCCAACATATTAGGAGTCAAGTGTGGGGAACAGATTCATAAATGTGCGCTCTTTGCAGACGACATTCTATTGTTCTTGACTTCTCCCATTACCACCCTCCCCAACCTATGTCGTATTCTAGACGACTTTACTAATCTGTCGGGCCTCTCGGTCAACTACTCCAAATCTCAAGCACTTAATATATCTCTAAGTCCCCAAGAAGTTCAGGGCCTCCAACATTCCTTTAAATTTATCTGGAGTGAGTCGACTATAACATACCTAGGCATCACCTTAGCAGCCAAGACCGAGGCTCTCTATAACCTTAACTATCCCCCCATGTACAAAAAACTGGAAACTGACATGCTCAATTGGTCTAAATTAAACCTTTCCTGGATTGGTAGGATCAACTCGATCAAAATGTCTCTGTTCCCCAAACTCCTATATTTCTTTCGCTCCCTTCCTATCCCAATTAGAAGGAATCACTTAAAATCTTTTCAAAGCAAACTACTTAAGTTCGTTTGGGGCGCATCGGGGTATCGTATACCCCAGGATACACTCTTTCGACATAAACGCAAAGGTGGGCTTGGCCTTCCTGATCTATACAATTACTACCTCTCAGCTAGATTAGCACAGCTCTCATCTATATATGACAAACACAATATACCGGATTGGGTCAGCATTGAGGAACAAGCAGTCCCCAACATACCGCTGGACTGCCTTCTATGGATCCCTATTAAATCTCGCCCTTCTATCTTATCCCCAGTGTTGTCCCAATCTTTTGCCTTGTGGGATCGCCTTAGACATAGCACCAACCTTATCTCTTCTATCCGTCCTTTAGCTCGTATTTTTAATAACCCTGAGTTCCCTCCCGGATTGCGATCAGAGGATTTTCAATGGTGGACGGATAAGGGGCTGTATCGGATAGGACAGTATTTTACCCCTAGTGGTCCTATTTCCCTTTCTTTCTGTATTCAAACCCTGAAACTACCTGAATCGGAGAAGGCTCACTTTCAGCAGATTTCACAATTCTTGCATGCCATCTGGAAATCAAAACCTTTACCCCCCAACTTTACATCATATGAAATCTGGTGCGGCCAAGCCATGGAGCGAAGAGGTGGTATTTCGGCAATCTATGCGGCCCTCACTCATCCATCAACCAAAACATCCTATATGGAGGCCTGGGAGGCTGACTTCCGTATGGATATTAGCCAAGAATCCTGGCATAAAGCATTCTTTAGATCATTCCGGGGTATACAGGGAACGTCCTTGATGGAGGCTAGTGTTAAAGTCATTACTAGATGGTATCTCACACCCTCCAGATTAGCGGTCATGTACCCAGGTGGAAACCCGAATTGCTTTAGGGGTTGTCAGCTGAGAGGCACCATGGCCCATATATGGTGGGAGTGTCCTAGGATCCGATCCTTTTGGAGAATCATCTTCAACATGATTTTCACAGTGACAGGGACCCGGATTCCTAGGTCTCCAGAGGTAGCTCTCCTGAATGCCCATATCCCTCTACTGGCCAAACCTACTCAAAAATTAGTGCACTTTATTACGGTCGATGATACTGACACTTTAATGTCTAGTTAGACTCCTTTATTTATAGCAAGTGTTGTAAGGGGAAATTCATAGTGGGTTTTTTTTTTTTTTTCATCCCGCTGCACTCCACTCGCCCGCACTAGTGGGAGTGGTGCGGGGGGGGGGATGGCGAGGAGCGGGGGTCGGGGTCCTCTCCCTTAGCACAGCAGGATCCCATACGGGGTGCTGAGGGTCTGGTCTCCGAGTTGCCCTCAAATCCGAGCCACAGTTTACTTAGAATGACCTTCTTAGGTCATGAGGGTAGTTCATTTTACTACTTTATTTAGCCTACCAGACAGTCACTACTTCTTCTGTTTTTTCCTCAAAGAATTATTTTATTTAATTGTATTAAACGTTACAAGATTTATTAGCATACGGCTATTTGTTGCTCCTAGGTGCCATATCTATTTTTGAGAAGTATATATGATGACTGTATTCCTATATGAAATATTTAATAAAAACTTATTGAAAGAGAAAATTGTCCTGGACAGAAAGGGGGTAAAAGTGGCGGTATTGAAGTGGTTAAGCTTTATATGGTTGCTGACAAGCTAAAGCACATTGTGGGGTCATATTTGTCTCAGTAACTCCAATAGTGAGATACCCTCAATAGAATTCCTGGTTCTTCTTACCTGTTGTGGCCATTACAAAGCCAAATGTTAAGGGCACAATTTATGGGTTAAGTGTTGTGTCGGAGGCTATGTAATAAGTACCTACTTTACCAAGTATTTATGGGAGGTTTAGGCCCCATGCACACGAGAAGCAAATGTAAACACATGTAAACTCAAGTTTTCAAAGGCAAAAACCGGCGTTTAAAACGCCTGTTTTTTCCGCGGCGTTTTGCTGCGTTTCACATCGTTTTACCACGTTTGCGGCTATCAGCGTTCATAACAAAGACATTGTAGACCCTCCCAAAGCTTTGAAACGCAAAAACGTTTGCGTCTGAACCCAAAATTTTGCATCTGAAAAAACAAGCCTAAACCCAACTGCTTTAAAACGCAAAAAAAAACGTGAATGTGTGCATGGACACATAGGATAACATTAAATGTGTTCAGGGGCAGTTGAAAAAAATGCCCAAATGCCTCTAAACTCGAGTTTACCAGCGTCTCGTGTGCATGGGGCCTATGGCTTCAGAATTATTGATCTCTGTTATCCTGCATTTTTTATTGCATTGGGCAGATGCATTGACGTGCGCTGCTTTTGCCATTAATGAGTCCTTTAATGCAAATTGATGCATTAAAATAATGAGCATTAACTTTTTTCAACCAACATACATTTAAGTGGTTGTAAACCTCTGACATGAAATATGAACAAAATCATATCCCTCTATGGATTTTCTCAATTCAGAGTCAGTGCCACTGTTTGTCTGTTAAATGCACTCTGTTATCTGCATGAGTCACTTCTAAAAAGTTTTCCTGACACCAAGAGAAAAAAGGTGATAGGGGAGGGAGCTCCAGTACACAGCCAGTGATTGACAGACTCAGCTCTCTTCCTGTATGCTGAAGGAAGAGGGTGTGTCCCTTCCCTCCAATCAGCTCTCAGAGCTTATCTCCCTGAGCGTTATTGTAGCTCCCTGCACCCCCCCCCCCTTTACTGAAAGTTCAAACAAGCTGTATAAATTCCAGACTTGGAATGGATGTAGAGAAGAGAAGACTGTAGATAGACAGGTACAACTTATGTAGGATGATTTGTTTTTATCTTTGTGTATCACCTGAGGCCAGCCACTTCACTGGGTACATATAAAGATTTACAACCACTTCAAGGTAACCTGATATTTGGCCTATACAGGGTTCACTTTTAAGTCTAGTACACACGATCAGGAAATCTTACAAAAAATACCGCTTTCGAGGCGATTGTACGATAATCTGTCCAGAATTTTGGTACTTTAGTAACCTAATTATTTTTGTGGGGCTGAGCGGACAGCCCTTTTAGCCCTTAGTTAAGGGGAGGGGAGTGTTGGGAAGTCACATGACTCCACAGAGGCGATGTGAAATAAGGTATTTATCTGCATCATAAGGTGCGGATGTTTAATATATAATGGAACAGACAAGCATACATGGCGTCACACTGCACCTGTTGTATGTTGCCTTAGTTTGTTGGTGTGCAATTCAAAATGAATGAAACGCCAAGCATGCAATGAATATTTCCATAACGCAATAGTGTGCTCATAATGTACTGTTTGCAGAATACTATATACAGTACACTAGTTATAGGCCAGCAGTGACTCCTGACCTTTATTATATTTTCTGGTCTCACCTGACTTATTCATCATTTGATTTTTCCATGCTAATATTCTTATATAACCTCTTGGATAGGTTGTAAAGATGTCAATTTGTGCACTACCAGCAGGACTAATGAGAACAGCAATGTTGACACAAGCATTGCCATGGCGATGTTTGGTAGCCAGAAGCGAAATAAATAGACAGTAATTCTCCTGCCTGCTGTATTTTTGATTAATGTTACATGACCCTTAGATCCTTCATTTCCTTTGCAGGGAAAGAGCGTGGTGTTTCTGGTGCATGCAACCCAACAAAATCATAGACGCGTTAGATCACTATCTGGCCTGGAGTGTGCCCACAGGAAGCACGTGCAAGCTGTGGCATCCGCTTTCTCTTTCATATATCCTATACATTTTGCTTTTAGAAACTGCAACTTTAAAATGGAATATGATTTGATTACTTTAAGGCCTCGTACACACGACCAAACATGCCTGCTGAAACTGGTCCGCAGACCAGTTTCAGCAGACATGTTCGGTCGTGTGTACGGCCGACCGGACAATTTTCCGGCGGATCGGACAGGTTTCCAGCGGACGAATGTTTCTTAGCATGCTAAAACATGTCCGCTGGAAGCCTGTCCGTCGGACATGTTCGGTCGTCTGTGCGACTTACCGGACATGTCCGCTCGGCCGAAAGCCCTCGCATGCGTCAAAGCGATTCAACGCATGCGTGGAAGCATTGACCTTCCAGGGTCGCGCACGTCGCCGCATATCCTGTCCGCGCGGATTTCGGTTTGATGGTGTGTACAACCATCAGACCGAAATCTCAGAGCGGACATGTCCGATGAAAACGGTCCGCGGACCGTTTTCATCGGACATGTCCCCTCGTGTGTACAAGGCCTAAGGAAAAGTGCTGAGAAACCTAGAGGCTGACTTGATTTCCTAAAAATCTTTTTTGTTTGGTTGTCTTGATGCTTTAATGTCTTTAATTATTCCCATGATCGAAAACGAGAATGGAGACCATGGCCCGGATTCACATACATTGGCGCATATTTATGTCGGCGTAGCGTATCTAATATACGCTGCGCCGACGTAGCGCAGAGAGGCAAGCACTGAATTCACCAAGCACTTGCCACCCAAACTGCGATGGGTTCCCTCGGCGTAAGCCGTCGTAGGTGGAAGTGGGCGTGAGCCATGCTAATGAGGCGTGACCCCATGCAAATGATGGGCTGAGTGCCATACAAGTACTTAAAACGAACGGCGCATGCGCCGTCCCGTGGACGTGTCCCACGACAGATCACTGCCTACGACGTGAACGTAACCTACGCCCAGCCCTATTCACGTACTACGTAAACAACGTAAAATACAACGGCTGTGTTCCCTGGTCCATACCTTAGCATGAGTTGCGCCTCATATATGGGGAATAACTTTACGCCGGACGTACGACTTACGCAAACCGCGTATATTATGCGCCAGGCGCAAGTACGTTCGTGAATCAACGTATCTCCCTCATTTCCATATTTGAATAGGAAATCAATGGGAGCGCCACTTGCGTCCAGCGTAAATATGCGCCCACGATGCGCCGGCGTAGGAAAGTTACGTTGGTCAGACGAAGCCTATTTTCAGGCGTATCTCAGTTTATGGGAACGGCGCAAAGATACGACGGCACATATTTACACTTAGGCGGCTTATCTCGAGATACGTCGGCGTAAGTGCTTTGTAAATCCGGGCCCAAGTGCTTGCACATTGAGGGCCAGATTCTGGTAGATCGCCGCATCTTTGCGGCGGCTCAACGTATCTCATTGACGTTACGCCGCCGCAAGTTTTACGGGCAAGTGCTTGATTCACAAAGCACTTGCCTGTAAAGTTGCGGCGGCGTAACGTAAATCCTCCGGCGCAAGCCCGCCTAATTCAAATGATCCGGGTAGGGGGCGTGGATCATTTAAATTAGGCGCGTTCCCACGCCGAATGTACTGCGCATGCGCCGTCCCTAAAATTTCCCGACAGGCATTGCGCTAAATGACGTCGCAAGGATGTCATTGGTTTCGACGTTAACGGAAATGGCGTCCAGCGCCATTCACGGACGACTTACGCAAACAACGTAAATTTTCAAATTTCGACGCGGGAACGACGGCCATACTTAACATTGACTGCGCCTCATATACCCAGGGGCAACTTTACAGACTGCAGGAGCAAAGTTTTGGACTTTCAAGCAGTACTGCTCCAGAGAAGCTATGCAATGGGTAAGCAGAAACCTACGGTTAACTCAAACAAGATACCACAGAATGCTCTAACAAAGAACAGGGATTTTTAAGGTGTCATTAACTTGAGTGCAACATCAGACAAAATTCAAATTTTATTGAATCAATTCATATTAAAGCGGAGCTCCACCCTAAAGTGGAACTCCGCTCATCGGAAACCCTCCCCCCTCCGGGAGTCACATTTGGCACCTTTCAGGGGGAGGGGGGTGCAGATACTGTACCTGTCTAAGATAGGTATTTGCACCCACTTCTGGGAGTCCTCTCTGCGGGTATTCTCTGGGTAGTGCGTCACTTCCCTCCCCCACTAGTTGTGTTCTGGGAAACACACGGCTCCCAGAACACAGAGGTGACCAGTGAGGACGGCGCTGTGCGACTCTCGCATGCGCCGTAGGGAATGGGGCAGTGAAGCTGGAACGCTTCATTTCCTGATTCCCTCACCGAGGATTGGGGTGGGGGCAGCAGATAGACAAGCGGTTGCTCGTCTTCTGCTGCAGATGTTGCTGGACTCAAGGACAGGTTAATGTCCATATATTAACCACTTCCATACAGGGCACCTACGCACCTTCCTGCCCAAGCCAATTTTCAGCTTTCAGCACTGTCGCACTTTGAATGGCAATTGCACGGTCGTGCTACACTGTACCCAAACGAAATTGGCGTCCTTTTTTTCCCACAAATAGAGCTTTCTTTTGGTGGTATTTGATCACCTCTGCGATTTTTTTTTTTTGCGCAACAACTAAAAAAAGACTGAAAATTTTGAAAAAAAATTACGTTTTTATTTTTTTCTGTTAATTTTTTTGTAAATAAGTAAGATTTCTCTTTCAATTACGGGCACTGATATGGCGGCACTGATGGGCACCGATGAGGTAGTACTGACGGGCACAGATGAGGTGGCACTGATTGGCGGCGCTGGTATGCGGCAACTGATGGCCACACATAGGCGGCACTGATGGGCACACATAGGCAGCACTGATGGGCACACATAGGCGGCACTGATGGGCACACATAGGCGGCACTGATGTGCACACATAGGCGGCACTGATGGGCACACATGGGCGGCACTGATGGGCACTCATGGGCAGCACTGATGGGCACTCATGGGCGGCACTGGGCACTCGTAGGTGGCACAGATGGGCACTCATGGGCGGCACTGATGGATAATTATGGGTGGCACAGATGGGCACTGATAGGTGGGCACTGGGCATGGATGGGCACTGTGGGGTGGCACTGATGGACACTGTGGGGTGGCACTGATGGACACTGTGGTGTGGCACTGATGGACACTGTGGGGCGGCACTGATTTACACATGTTGCCAATCAGTGCCCATTTGTGGGCACTGATTGGCATCTTTTTTTATTGCTTTTTTTCAGCCTTTTTTTTTTTTTTTAAGACTTTTTTTTTTTTTTTTTCAAGACTTTTTTTTTTTTTTGCCCACTTCCCTGGTGGTCCATGTGGCGATCCGAGGGGGGGCTGCGCTGATAAACAATCAGCACGAACCCCCCCTGTCAGGAGAGCCGCCGATCGGCTCTCCTCTACTCGCGTCTGTCAGACGCGAGTGAGGAAGAGCCATCAACGGCTCTTCCTGTTTACATCGTGATCAGCCGTGGTTGGACACGGCTGATCACGTGGTAAAGAGTGTCCGTGAGAGACTCTTTACCGAGATCGGTGTTGCGGGGTGTCAGACTGACACCCTGCAACAACGATCGCCGCGATGCGCGCCCCCGGGGGCGCGCAGCGGCTGAGAATCCTGAGGACGTCATATGACGTCCGGTCAGGATTCTACAACCACTTTGCCGACGTCAATTTGTCATTGGCGGGCGGCAAGTGGTTAAAAGTCAGCAGCTGCAGTATTTGTAGCTGCTGGCTTTTAATATATTTTTAGCGGCGGAGCTCCGCTTTAAAAAGCATAATAAAACAATAAATTGCAATAAAAAATCATAAAAAACATTGGACCATTTCATTTTGGTATTTACAGAGATGATTTCTTGTAGAGACAGTAAACGTGGCAAAAAATCCCAACATGTTTCGCCAATTAATAGGCTTCTTCAGGGGATATTATACTATTAATGCAAGAAGTCTCTGAGCAGCGTGTTGGATTGTTTCTCCTCAATACTGTTCAGCAGTATTTTCTCCTCCATTATTGGAATAAAAATTTTCATAACCTAAAAATTCCTGTTTACTCCCATTCCCCAGTGCCCATAGAACATAATACGTAGGTTGTTATATTTTTCTTTTTTTTTTTTTCTAGGAAACAGTGTGTTTGTCAGGCCATGCTTTAAACCAGGTGTAAAACTGCATCCGCATAACCCTTAATTAAGTGTTCCTTTTTTAAATGTATTCATACCAATCCTTTTCATTTTATTCAGCCATGCCTAATTGTACCCGTGTTAAAGTGTTTAGCTGTATACTATTTATGTTTTTTTCTTTTCTTCTTTGCATAAGATCGTGACAAGAGGAGCCCAGCTCCTTTTATATGCAAAACAACTCATAAAGAATAATTACCCTACAATATTGTGCTGTCTGAAGGTTTAATTCCTGCTTTGTGATGAAAGAGCAGTGTTGTGTTTGTGCTCCTGTTGCTGAACTTGTATTCTTTTTGTTTTTCCACATTATTCTCTCTGTGGTTTCAGACAAGTCATAATGTTTTCTGTCAACTCCAAACTAGCTACTCCACGGATACTCTCATTTTCTACGAGTTTTTCACTTTTCCACGTGAAGATTAGATTCGTAGATGTGCCTGTTTGTTTGCGCGCTTGATTTGTTAAATTCACCACCACTACAATTGTATTGATTTCAAACCATCAATGAAATCTTCTGCGGGTGACTGTGTTTTAAATGCAGGAAATAACCATAGCAGGTTTTCTTTGTTACGGTTTTTTAAGCTTGAGGTAATCATAGACATCATATGACAGTATTTTTAAGCTTGAAAATTTTGGCCAGAATGAGTGACAGTCCATTTTCAATAGGAAGGTCACTCACTACCTGGTGGCCCCTGTGAGGGTTTCAAATAAATGTCATCAGGCGTCATGCACACGGGTATGCTCCAAATATAAAAATTAGGAGAAAAAGTGTATGGACAGCCGCACAACAAAATAAAACTTGGAAAGTAGCCTTTTTTTGTGCAAAAGGATAAAAGCACTACAAAACACAGCAAGCAGTGGGATATAAATAGCTGACGCATTTCGCACAGAGGTCTAGTGCTTAGTCATAGCTGGGGAACTGAGTGTTCCGCCTGTGTTCAGTGTTCCGCCTATCATGATAGAGGAGAGGACGAAAGGGCGATCATGATAGGCGGAACACTGAACACAGTGTTTGCTGGGAAACCGAGTGTTCCGCCTATCACGGAACAGCACAAGGAGGAGCGTGAGTTTTTAAAACTGCATGGCCGCCGTCTATGTCACAGACTCGGGTACACAGATCGGATTCTGCAATGGGCACCGTAAGGTCAGGCTGCAAGGGTAACGGGACCTGCTGGTTACAGTAGAGAGAATGTAGGTGAGAGGATGGTTGATTTGAAGAGCTTCAAATGGGCACAGTGAGGTCAGGCTGCAAATGGGCACAGTGAGGTCAGGCTGCAAATGGGCACAGTGAGGTCAGGCTGCAAATGGGCACAGTGAGGTCAGACTACAAATGGGCACAGTGAAGCTGCAAATGGGCATTGTTCACCTTCTTTTCCGCTTACAGTAGCTGCTGCATTCTCACTCTTGGCTTATACTCGAGTCAGCTTATGCCGCGTACACACGATCGGTCCATCCGATGAAAGATGAAAACGGTCTGATCGATTTTTCCATCGGTTAACTGATGAAGCTGACTGATGGTCAGTTGTGCCTACACACCATTAGTTAAAAAACCGATCGTGTCAGAACGCGGTGATGTAAAACACAACGGCGTGCTGAAAAAAAACAAAGTTCAATGCTTCCAAGCATGCGTCGACTTGATTCTGAGCATGCGTGGATTTTTTACCGATGGACGTGCCTACAAACGATCGTTTTTTTTATCGGTTAGGTATCCATTGGTTATATTTAAAACAAGATTGAATTTTTTTAACCGATGGATAAATAACCAATGGGGCCTACACACGATCGGTTTGGTCTGATGAAAACGGTCCTTAAGACCGTTGTCATCGGTTTGACCGATCGTGTGTACGCGGAATTATACTTGAGTATATACGGTAATTTACAATACCACAAACCAACTTATTCACTCCCTGGTATTCCCCCCTCCAGTCCATCATGAATTCTGTTGCCAGACTTATCCAGCTTTCTAATGTCCCGTACACACGATCGGAAATTCCGATAGCAAAAGTCCGATGTGAGCTTTTAAACAAAAATTTCAACCGTGTGTAGGCTCCATCGGACTTTTGCTGTTTGAATTTCCACCAGCAAAAGATTGAGAGCTGATTCTCAAATTTTCAGACGGAAAAAAATCAAACGGAAAATCTGATCGTCTGTAGCAATTCCAATGCGCAAAATTCCGACACATGCTCGGAAACAATTCGACGCATGGTCTGAAGCATTGAACTTAATTTTCTTGGCTCCTCGTAGTGTTGTACGTCTCCGCGTTCTTCACGGTCAAAAGTTCCAAAAACATTTGTGTGACCGTGTGTATGCAAGCCAAGCTTGAGCGGAATTCCTTTGGAAAAACCATCCAAGGTTTTTCCGACAGGAAATCCGATCTTGTGTACTGCTGCCCCACTCTACCAATCCCTCCATTAGCATACACTAACTCAACATATAACATTTAAACATTTAAATTAGAAACTACAACATACTAACTGGCCCCAGCTATATCACCAACCTTGTCTTGACATATTGCCCAAATTGTCGACACAGTTTCTCCTAAGACCTCCTTCTCTATAGCTCCTTCATCACCTCTTCCATCGCTCACCTTCGTGACTTCTCCAGAACCTCCAATCTGTCTGGGTATTTCCTACCCTGTGTGCCTTTAGGTGATTCCCGAAAACTTGTTTATTCAGTGCAGCTTACGCCACCTCTACCTAAAAAACGAAATGATGACCACCACCATCAGCTCATCCCCCACAGCTATTACCTTTTGTACCACCTCTCCCTTCCTATTTAGGTTTTAAGAGCCACAAGCAAGGCCTTCCTAATCTTTCTGTATTGAACTGTATTGTAACTGTACTGTTTCCCTTTATATTATAAAGTGCTACCCAAACTGTTGGCGCTATATAAATACTGCATAATAATAATAATTAACGGATACCAGCTTCCTTTCCCCTGTCTGCCTGCCTCCTCCCTTAAGCAATATAAATTCAAGAAAACCTTAAAAATATATTTAATGCTGTGTACTTTTGTCTGTGGGCAGCTTTAGATGGAAACCTTTGACACCAAATGGAACATTTAATTGTAATGCAGAGGGAACAACCTGACAGCTGGTATTCTAAGGTACATACTTCTAGCAAACTTATAGCAAACTTTTTATTAAATGCAGTTATTCTCGAATATATTGTGATTAAGATCCCTTTTACACTGAGCTGCCCATAGCGTCAGCGGTAAAACGCTGCTATTTTTACTGCCGACGCTATGGGCGGATTTGCGGCACATTTCGGACACCAGCAGCCGAGAAAGGGTTAAAACCGCTCGCAATGCGTTGCTTCGGTATAGCCGCGCTGTCCTATTGATTTCAATGGGCAGCAGCGGTGGAGGAGCAGTATACACACACCGCTCCTTCACCGCTCCAAAGATGCGGCTAGCAGGACTTTTTTTACCGTCCTGCTTGCGCAACGCTCCAGTGTGAAAGCCCAGAGAGAATGGAGCAGCTTTTTAAGGGCGGATTGCAGGTGCTATTTTTAACGCTATAGCGACTGCAATAAGCCCTCAGTGTGAAAGGGGTCTGAGTGCCAGTAGTCCAGCATTGGTAGGTTTTGGCACAGTGACCCTGATGCTGTTAGTAATGCCCTACCTTAAAGTGTACTCTTTGTTAACCCCCTTCCCTGTAAACCAACCCATTCAGTCTAAAATAAAAATGAAAGGCGTCATTTTGTGTGCATTTTATATATATATATATATATATATATATATATATATATATATATATATTTATTTATATATTTATATTTATTTATATATTATATATATATATTTATTTATATATTTATTTATTTATATATATATATATATATATATATATATATATATATATTTATATATATATATATATAAACACGCGCGCATATATATATATATATATATATATATATATATATATATATATATATACACATTTTCCCATAAAATTTTTGTAAATATTTTATTAAATCTTTTCAAGACTGAAGAAATTACACTTTGCTACAATGTAAAGTAGTGAGTGTACAGCTTGTATAACAGTGTAAACTTTCTGTCCCCTCAAAATAACTCAACACACAGCCATTAATGTCTAAACCGCTGGCAACAAAGCGAGGGCTTGGACGGCTAATGTTTTTTTTTTAAAGTCAGCAGCTACACTTTTTGTAAAAAAAACTCTGCTTTAACCGCTTGCCGACTGCCTCACGTAGATTGTCAGAATGGCACAGCCAGGCAAAGCAACAAACAGGTAGGTTGCTTTGAATCTGCCGCCTAGCGGACACGCACGCGCCACGGTCTCCGTGACCTTGCCCACTGGACCCGCGGACACGATGTCCGCCGGTGTCTGTGATCGGGTCACAGAGAGGCAGAACGAGGGGGTGCCTTTGTATACAAGGCATTTCCCTGTTCTGCCTAGTTACAGGACACTGATCGACTGCTCCCTGTAATCGGGAGCAGTGATCAGTTTTGTGTCACTGGTAGACCAGCCCCCTCACAGTTGGAATCACTCCCTAGGACACACTTAACCCCTTCCCCGCCCCCTACTGGTTAACCCCTTCACTGCCAGTGTCATTTACACAGTAATTAGCGCATTTTTATAGCACTGATCGCTGTATAAATGACAATGGTCCCAAAATAGCGTCAAACGTGTCCGATGTGTCTGCCGCAATATCGCAGTCACGATAAAAATTGCTGATCAACGCCATTACTAGTAAAAAAATAATAATAATAAAAATGCCATAAAACAGTCCCCTATTTTGTAGACGCTATAACTTTTACGCAAACCAATAAATATATACTAAAGTCCAATAGTGCAGCGCTTCAGTGAATAAAATTAATAATAATATAAAATGATATAGTCCAAATGAGTGAGTATGATCATCAATGAAGTAGAAATAAAAGGACCTCCACCAAGGCTTCAGTGTGCAGACAAGGAAACGCACCACACCACCTGTGCAATCAATCTGCTTACCAGAAAGAGCTGTGGCGGGGAGCCCGGTAGTTGACTGAGTTCCCAATTCTGAAGATCCCAAGCGGGAAGCTGTTCGGTGGGGAGTCCATCTGAGGAGAGCCAATGAGAGGCTGGCGATCCAATAGGGTCTCGACAAACCACCGGGGATCAAGGTAACCGGACACTGAGAGGTTGGTCACCTATCAGTCGGTAACCTGTAAGCTATTTGAAGGAGATCCAGTCTAATTCTACTAAGGAGAATCACCTCGTTATCTCAATCCTAAGGAGGGTCTGTGGCAGAGACTTTTCCGCTAAGTTCCGAGTAATACTGTGGCTGCCAGGTCAGTGAGAGAGGCCTGTCCAGGTACACTAAGTCCACTCAGGCAAGAGTGGCGCAAGAAGAGTAACACGTGGGAGCAGGACTGTTTCCCTACTATTACGCCTGAATCTGCTGTTTTCTTCTACTTTCAACTCTACCTTTTTCCACCAGTTTTACTGTTTTTACCTGGCTGGGTAATAAAGAGCACAGAAAAGATACCTGCATGTAGCAGTAACATTCCGTTACTGCTACATGCACCATACACCCTTAGACGGCGGAGGAGCCATGAGGTAACATGCCACCCAAATATCGAATATACGCTACGCCGACGCAGCGCAGAGAGGCAAGCACAGTATTCACAAAGCACTTGATCCCACTCGCTGTCAAATCTACGCTGGGTTTCCTCGGCGTAAGCCAGCGTAGGTGGAAGTGGGCGTGAGCCATGCTAATGAGGCGTGACCCCATGCAAATGATGGGCCAATCGCCATAGAAGTACTTAAAATGAACGGCGCATGCGCCGTCCCGTGGCCGCATCCCAGTGCGCATGCTCAGAATCGCGTCGAAACAACTGCCTAAGATACGTCGAATCACTGCCTACGACGTGAACGTAACCTACGCCTAGCCATATTCACGTACGGCTGTGTTCCCTGGTCCATACCTTTGGGTTGCGCCTCCTATATGGGGAATAACTTTACGCCGGACGTACGACTTACGCAAACCACGTATATTATGCGCCGGGCACAAGTACGTTCGTGAATCGACGTATCTCCCTCATTTCCATATTTGAATAGGAAATCAGTGCGAGCGCCACTTGCGGCCAGCATAAAAATGCGCCCACAATACGCCCAGGATGAAGCCTATTTTCAGGTGTATCTAGTTTTGTGGGCACGGCGCACAGATACGACGGCGCATATTTGCACTTACGCGGCGTATCTCGAGATACGTCGGCGTAAGTGCTTTGTGAATCCGGGCCATAGTCTCTCCATTTGTTATACTGTATGAAAGAATCGGCAAACTCTGCATTGGAGATCGTCAGAGGGTTGAATCGAGATCATGATTTTTTAACAATTAATTGTGCGGCTCTAACCGGAAGTAGTGTGAAATCTCTCCAATGGGAATAGGAACACAAAACACAATTTTGTGGTTCACAAAAATGAAAAACTCGAGTGGGTGTAACAAGATGTCCTCTTGCCGCCTTCTCACTGTATCCTTACTGTGGACAAATGCGTGGTGTAGCAAGATGGTGGCGACGGAACGTCACAAATTCTGACGGGTCGCCTAACCTGACAAAACACTGGCATCCTTACTAGGGGAAACAGGAGGTGAAGCCTAGCGCCTTCACAGCCTCTTTCCTACTGCGCATGCGTGAGTCGCACTGCACTTTCTGGATGGTCCGTGCTGTCTTCTGGGACTTGTGTGTCACCCAGAAGGCAGGGGGGGGGGGCAGACCATGCATAGTTCACCGCAGAAGATTGCGGCAATCTTTTCCTGGAAGTAATCCAGGTATCCGCTCCCCCCTCCCCTTGAAAGGTGTCAAATGTGGCACCGGAGGGGGGGGGAATCCGATCTGCGGAAGTTCTATTTCTGGGTGGAACTCACTCCGCTTTAAGATACCAACTGACACTCGCTTTCAGTTAAGACACAAATTGACACTCCATTCCAATGAGGACAACAATTGACACTCCTTCCCAATTGGGAGACCGATTGACACTCCTTTCCAATGAGAGAAATAGCATCTTCCCTGTGCAGGGGGTGTGTCGGCACAGGTCTTGGCCATTGAAGGACAGACAGGCTGTGCTCCTAGCTCGGGCAGAAAGCTAACCCCTGATATTGATGTGCTTCCATGCCTTGGTGTAGACAGTTTGAAATAGGAAAGCTGGGGGTACTGGCTATATCACCAGGTATTTCACACAAAGGAAGCAATGCAAAAAGTGAAGGGTACCTTTAACTCAATTGTTGTTCATGGTACCACAGGCATATGAAATTTGAGGGTAACAAACACTTTAACATAGATTGCATGTCATTGTGTCTTTTATGTCTGTATTTTTTATTACGCTAAATTCTTTTTCTCCTTATTTTTTAATCTCCTCTGTTCCCAAAGAGACAATAGAACATGGCATAAAATAGCTAATCCACGCTTGGATTCTCTGCTGGCTAATCCTGTTTTACCACCTGCTGTATTTTTGTTTAAAATTACTCTTGGATTATCTGCTGACTGTTTTTTTTTATTGTATTCACTTTGAAAGTGTGTTTTATTCTTGCAAAGTTACAATTGCTGTAGAGCAGTGGGCACAGTATTTATATATGTTGCATAAAGAAAGCGATGTTAAAAGGGTTTTACAGTTCAGCTGAGGAAGGAGGAAAGGAAAACTTTTGTTGGGTGACTTATGCTGAATGGTGAAGGTTGCCAACTTTGGGCACCCACAAATCAGATCCAGATCAGAAGGCAAACTAGGCATGTCCTAGGGGCCTGGCTACTACATTCATGCACCTGAAGTACACAAGGAAGGGTAGCACCCATCAATCAACCTTTGGTCAACTCCCAGATCGAAAAAAGTTGATTTTTCAATTGAGTTTTGTCGAAGGGGCCTGCTGGCACTGTTCCCATATTCTGACAGTAGCCGCCACTGGCTGGCAGAATACAATAGTAGTCTGCAGTGGGGTATTTGGCCATCTGCAATGTTAGCCTGGATGGAGGTATTTGTTAGATTTCATTCAGCCAGCACACTAGGTTCCAGCTATAGCTGTGTACCTGCATGTCACTTCACAAGAGAGGATTTACTAGGAGGCAGTTGTCAGTACAGACAATGGATGACTGGTTACAATCCTTTTTAATGACAGTGAAATAAATGGGGAGGCCAACACTTCTACCTGACCTAGGGCCCCATTCTGCTTTTATCATTCTCTGCCCCCAAATCATGTTTTTTTTTGTAGGGGGCTTTTGAGCAGATCCCAAGCCACTGCAAAATTGAGAGATGCTTAGCTTACCTTTAACCAAGTCTGTTGCTGAGTTATTTTTATATCAAAAACATTGTTTTTTTAACGTAACACCACATCTAAATCTGTGCCTCAGATCTCCATGATTTCTTATTTCATAAAAAATAGGATGAGTGATAAGGAAAATCACATATACTTTTCATTATCTGCAATATCACACTCCCTGTGCAACTGGACCAACAAATATCAGAGATAATTAAATCAGAAGATCAGTTTCCTATTCTTCTCTGATATTAGTCACTGCCTAGTAATGTACCTAGCTTGTACCTTTTGACAAGTACGCATTGTGTTTCCTAAAGAACATACAGCACTTCATCTCCTCCTCCAGTGCTCTGTACCCAAGGCATGCCAGCCTAGTTGTCAATAACAATTTTGCTGATGGTAAGATTTCAGATTTTACATGCATGCATGAAGTTAACAATACATTTTTTTTTTTTTTACACATTTTTTTTGACACATTACATTCAGGGCCAGATCCTCAAAAGAGATACTCCAACTTAACTGCTGTTCAGTCTGTGTGTAACTTTGGAAACGATCCTCAAAAGGCTTTTTCCAAAGTTAGACAGAAGATCCGGCATGTGTAATTGAATTACACTGCCGAATCTTAGGATGCAGTACCGCATCCGCCGCTGGGGGCATTTCGAGTCGAAATGCCGTTGCTAGTATGCAAATTAGCACTTAAGGCGATCCACAAAGCTTTCTAGCTTCGTTTTTGCGCCGTAAGTGTTATTTTGCAAGTGTAAAATTAGGGCTGGTTCTACAAAGTGTAAACTAGTCACACCTTGTAAAAGCCCATTCCAGCGACGGCATTTGGTATGCTTTCCCGAGGGAGAACTCCACGGCAATTTGTAAAAAACAAAACCGGCATGGGTTCCCCCCCAGGAGCATACCAGGCCCTTAGGTCTGGTATGGGTTGTAAGGGGACCCCCCCTACGCCGAAAAATCGACGTAGGGGTCCCCCTACAATCCATACCAGACCCGTATCCAAAGCACGCTACCCGGCCGGCCAGGAATGGGAGTGGGGACGAGCGAGCGCCCCCCCCCCTCCTGAGCCGTGCCAGGCCGCATGCCCTCAACATGGGGGGGTTGGGTGCTCTGGGGCAGGGGGGCGCACTGCGGGCCCCCCCACCCCAGAGCACCCTGTCCCCATGTTGATGAGGACAGGACCTCTTCCCGACAACCCTTGCCATTGGTTGTCGGGGTCTGCGGGCGGAGGCTTATCGGAATCTGGGAGTCCCCTTTAATAAGGGGGCCCCCAGATACCGGCCCCCCCACCCTAAGTGAATGGATATGGGGTACATCGTACCCCTATCCATTCACCTGGAGGCAAAAAGTAAAAGTTAATAAACACACAACACAAGGCTTTTTAAAATATTTTATTATTCTGCTCCGGACGCCCCCCCTGTCTTCGTTATTAGCTCTTTTACCAGGGGGGGCTTCTTCTTCCACTCTCCGGGGGTCTTCTCCGCTCTCCGGGGGGGGTTTCTTCTTCCGCTCACCGGGGGGGGGCTTCTCCGGACTCCGGGGGGCTTCTTCCATCTTCTCCCCTCTTCCGCTCTTGACTCGGCGAACCCCGGTTCTTCTGCAGCTCTCCGGTGCCTTCTTCTTCAGCGCTGGCTGCCTGCTATGTTTGTGTGTTAGCTCGATTTCAAACAGGCAGCCAGCGCGGTCTTCTGTGGCGTCAGGGTCTTCTTGTCTTCTGTTCTTCCGATGTTGCCTCGTCGCCTGTTGTCGCTGTAATGATGGAAGCGCGCCTTGCATCCCATTTATATAGGCATCACCGTCCCATCATGCTCCGGCAGGTACCCACGTGGTGGGTGCACGTGGGTAGGCACCCACCACGTGGGTACCTACCAGAGCATGATGGGACGGTGATGCCTATATAAATGGGATGCAAGGCGCGCTTCCATCATTACAGCGACAACAGGCGACGAGGCAACATCGGAAGAACAGAAGACCAGAAGACCCTGACGCCACAGAAGACCGCGCTGGCTGCCTGTTTGAAATCGAGCTAACACACAAACATAGCAGGCAGCCAGCGCTGAAGAAGAAGGCACCGGAGAGCTGCAGAAGAACCGGGGTTCGCCGAGTCAAGAGCGGAAGAGGGGAGAAGATGGAAGAAGCCCCCCGGAGCCCGGAGAAGCCCCCCCCGGAGAGCGGAAGAAGAAACCCCCCCCCGGAGAGCGGAGAAGACCCCCGGAGAGTGGAAGAAGAAGCCCCCCCTGGTAAAAGAGCTAATAACGAAGACAGGGGGGGCATCCGGAGCAGAATAATAAAATATTTTAAAAAGCCTTGTGTTGTGTGTTTATTAACTTTTACTTTTTGCCTCCAGGTGAATGGATAGGGGTACGATGTACCCCATATCCATTCACTTAGGGTGGGGGGCCGGTATCTGGGGGCCCCCTTATTAAAGGGGACTCCCAGATTCCGATAAGCCTCCGCCCGCAGACCCCGACAACCAATGGCAAGGGTTGTCGGGAAGAGGTCCTGTCCTCATCAACATGGGGACAGGGTGCTCTGGGGTGGGGGGGCCCGCAGTGCGCCCCCCTGCCCCAGAGCACCCAACCCCCCCATGTTGAGGGCACGCGGCCTGGCACGGCTCAGGAGGGGGGGGGGCGCTCGCTCGTCCCCACTCCCTTCCTGGCCGGCCGGGTAGCGTGCTTTGGATACGGGTCTGGTATGGATTGTAGGGGGACCCCCTACGTCAATTTTTCGGCGTGGGGGGGTCTCCTTACAACCCATGCCAGACCTAAGAGCCTGGTATGCTCCTGGGGGGGGAACCCATGCCGGTTTTTTCTTTGAAAATTGGCATGGAGTTCTCCCTCAGGAATGCATGCCGCTGTCATTTTTTTTTTCCCCGACGCAACTTTAAGCCGTCGCGATCCTCAAAACTCGGCGTAACGTAACTTCTCGCATGCGCAGTACGGCCGGCGCGGGAGCGCGCCTCATTTAAATGGGACTCGCCCCATTTGAATAGGAACGCCTTGCGCCGGCGGAATTTTAGTTACACAGCCTGAAATTTCTAGATAAGTGCTTTGTGGATCAGGCACTTAGGTAGAAACTTTAAGGCAGTGTAACTTAAATTGGATTTTTTAAGTTACGTCAGGTTTTTGTGGATCTGGCCCTCAGTTTTTATCTTCTCTTTATATATTGTGGCATTCTAAAGTATAGCACCAAGCAAAGCTCAACATGTAGGCAAGAATATTGACATACAATGTAAATCTCTTGCCCCCTGAAGGAAGTTTGGGAAATGCTTCACTAAACAAATAGCCAACTACGATTCCTAACCAAATGATCTGAGTCTGTAAATGGTCATTGTAACAGTCACCACCGTTTACAATATTCCCATTCCATCATCCCACGACAGCTTATCCGACAGTCCAACAAGCCAGCAGACACGATCCATAAGAATTCCCTCAGAAAGACGAGACATACGCTCTGTGTTCTGAGTCAAATGAATGAACCAATGCTTTAATGGTTAGCTCTCTTATATACAGTACAGACATGTTACAGGTAATCAAAGGAACAAAGAAACTCTCCACCCACACATCACACAATGGGGCTTCAATCACATTCTTTTAGATAATGACATTCAGAGGAGTTAATTATCCCCCAGACGTTCGGACTCCGCAATAAGCGATTCACCTGCATAATACACATTCCTATGTCAGACGTTTTGGCACCGATCTGACATAATTAACATGAATAATTACTACAGTTGACAAGTACATTCCACACACAAAACAGTATTAGCATACATAATGAATTAACACCTAGACATCTGGCCTTTACAGACTTAATCAGCATCTTACAATGGAATGTCCAGGAGCAGACGCAATTAACACCTCAAAAGCATGTGTCCCCCCATTGTATGAAAACACTCCATTTGGAGTCAGACTTTAACAACTTGTAATATTCCAAGATATCCTGCAAAACATGAATTATCATTTATCAGTCACCCTATGCCCAAAAAGGGGCACAGGGTGACCATAGACCCAAGAGTCATTAGTGACGCTGGCACAGGAGTACCCCCCATCCTTCAAAAGTCTCTGGGTGTCATGGGTCATTCCGTTACAGTCATTTTAGAGGTACTGTTCACTGTATGTACAACAAAAAGTGGCAACCACCACAACCTACAACTGGCCTCTGCAGCAAGGTGCACATGGAAGGGCAATGCACATCACAAACAAAAGATTTCCCAGCACTAGGGGTGCAACGGATCAAAAAACTATCGGATCGATCCTCGGATCAGGAGTCACGGATCGGATCATTTTCGGATCAGCAAAAAAAAAAAAAAGGGTCCGTTTTTTCATTGGTCCAAAAAAAAAAAATATATATATAATAAAATAATATATATTTTTTTTTTGGACCAATTAAAAAAAGGAACCTTTTTTTTTTTTTTGCTGATCCGAAAAAATAGCACAATAGCAATTCACAGGGGTGGATTAAAGAGGAAGCAGGTGAGGCTGTTTGGGACTTAAAGTACAATCTTGATGTTTTTACAGCAAAATATATATATATATATATATATATATATATATATATATATATATATATATATATTTTTTTGCTGTAAAAACATCAAGATTGTACTTTAAGTCCCAAACAGCCTCACCTGCTTCCTCTTTAATCCACCCCTGTGAATTGCTATTGTGCTCTTTTTTCCCCCTTTCCCCCCCCCTCCTCTCACACCAGTGCTTCACTGCTAACATTCCCATTCAGCTTGCTAGAGCCCAGTGCACAGCGTGACACGCCTCCCCGGGGAGGCGGGGAGGCGGGGAGGCGTGTCACGCTGGGCTCTGGCAAGCAGACTGGCCGCCGCTCCGGAGCTAGGCCGAAGCCGGGGACTTTCCTAGGCCTAGGCTCCGGAGCGCTCCGCGGATCGCGGGGTGTGCCGATCCGAACGGGGTGGCCCGTTCGGATCACGGATCGGTGACGATCCGTTACACCCCTACCCAGCACACTTACCAGCCAGCCTGCAAAACCACCAAATTGTTCCGGTCTAACAGAGGGTTTTGGTTGCACACATTTGCAAATACATACGCGTAAGCGGCAGTGCCCATGCAAAGGGACTTCTCTATCCAATTTTTAAGTTGGATATTAATGCCTAAAATCAGAAACAGAAAAATCAGCATACGAGACATAGCTTTCTGTGAGTTAAATTTGTCCCTTGTGCTGATTCCTCTGCTTTTAGATGAAATCTTCCTCTGCCCCTGCCCTCATTCTACAGTGAAGGGGGTTAATACAACTAAGGGGCTGTTGCATGCTTGTAGCAAGAGAGCCTGACTTTGCCCACCCTTTCTGCTTGTATAAATGAAAGAGGATCTATAAATGAAGGAGGGGTGGATGATTGATAGCTCCACCGCCTCCCTTCAAAGATACAGTTTCATTCATAGAAACTGTAGTACGGCTTCTGTGAATAGAGGAGCTGGATGGAAAGGTCGGGTACAGTTAGGTTTTCTTGATGGGAGATAATCTGAGTTGAAATAATTTTTGGGGAAGGTGGACGGGGAGGGTAAGACAGAAAAAGATTACAACTAAAAGAAGAGAGATTAGCACAAGGAACACATCCTACTGACCTGAAGCTATGTCCCTGGTGCTAATTTTTCCAGTTCAACAATTTCCATGGGGAAGGAGGGCTGGGGATGTACTTACTTTTTTATACAATTGTACATTGTTTGAATTTGAACACAGATATTGGGGGTTATTTACGAAAGCATTTTAGCTTGCACATGATTGGATAATAAAATCAGCAGAGCTTCTCCTCATTTCAGATCTACCCCTCAGATTTACAGCGACTGCACTTCCAAGTGCACTTTCAGTGCAATTTCAAGTGCACTTTGCACTTGTAGTATGCACTTGCAGTGCAAAGTCGATTTGCCTTTCATAAATAACTCCCATTCTGTTACAATGCAGTATTCAGCCAGAATATGAAGCTTCTGATAAAGAAATTAATTCTGTCATTGTAATTCCAAACAGGAGATTTCTACTTTACCTTGAAATCGGCTTTAAATGAAACCCATTTGGTGTATTTATAAAATGTTACTTTCTGTCATTAGAAAATAGAAAAATCCAACAAACAATCCAGTTTATTTTCTTCTCATAATATCTTGTCGCCTGACATGAAAAATTATTTTTTTCCTCTCCATTCTCACAGCTTAGGCCCTTTTCACACTACAAAATAAATCCGTTTTAATAATCCGTTTTAAAATCCGTCAGATAATGTTAAAAAACGGAAGTTATATGTCCTTTATAAAATATCATTAAAGTCTATGGGATTTTTTTATGTTCCGTAAAGATCCGTAATAGTCCGTTATAACATACGGACGTTAGTTATAACGGAATATGTGACGGGTCTTGCACTATTTTTTGTAAATTTTTTATCCGTTGCAAGTAACGGATATATTAACGTCCGTTATATTTTAACATTGAAGTCTATGGCACATGGACGTTAGTAAATGTCTCCGTAAATGTCCGTTATGTTAACGGACGTTAATTTTACTGAGCATGGATATTCAGGGGAACCCCGCCGTCAATTTAAAACAAAAATTACGTGCGGTTCCCGGTAAATATCCATAACCAGACCCTTCAGGTCTGGTATGGATATTCAGGGGAACCCCGCCGTCAATTTAAAACAAAAGTGACGTGCGGTTCCCGGTAAATATCCATAACCAGACCCTTCAGGTCTGGTATGGATATTCAGGGGAACCCCGCCGTCAATTTAAAACAAAAATGACGTGCGGTTCCCCCTAAATATCCATAACCAGACCCATTATCCGAGCACGTTGACCTGGCCGGCCGCAGAAAAGAGGGGGGACAGAGTGCGGCCCCCCCTCTCTCCTGAACCGCACCAGGCCACATGCCCTCAACATGGGGAGGATGTCCCCATGTTGATGGGGACAAGGGTCTCATCCCCACAACCCTTGCCCGGTGGTTGTGGGGGTATGCGGGCGGGAGGTTTATCAGAATCTGGAAGACCCCTTTAACAAAGGGACCCCCAGATCCTGACCCCCCCCCTGTGTGAAATGGTAATGGGGTACACTGTACCTCTACCATTTCACAAAGGAAGTAAAAAGTATTGTAAAAAAACACACTGACACAAAAGAATAAAGTCCTTTATTAAAAAAAAATAAAAAAAACTCCAGCGCTGAAAAATCCACTCGTTCCCGGCTTCCAGCGTTGTCCTGATCCTGCGACGGGTGCGGGTGATCTCCCGCGATGAGAAGATCCAGCGTCGGGTGATCTCCGCTCCAGCGATGTGAAGATCCATCCATCCGGCGCAGCAGCATCCCGGACCTCCTCTCACCGCTGGGCACAGCCCAGCGAATGAGCGGCTGAAGCAGTGACATTTCTTATATAGAGGAGGCAGAGCCACCCGTCACGTGACCCTGCCCCCTCTGACGTACCTCTGCTACGTCACTGGGGAAGACCAAGAAGAGGAAAGGTCTTCCCTCTTCTTGGTCTTCCCCAGTGACGTAGCAGAGGTACGTCAGAGGGGGCAGGGTCACGTGACGGGTGGCTCTGCCTCCTCTATATAAGAAATGTCACTGCTTCAGCCGCTCATTCGCTGGGCTGTGCCCAGCGGTGAGAGGAGGTCCGGGATGCTGCTGCGCCGGATAGATGGATCTTCACATCGCTGGAGCGGAGATCACCCGACGCTGGATCTTCTCATCGCGGGAGATCACCCGCACCCGTCGCAGGATCAGGACAACGCTGGAAGCCGGGAACGAGTGGATTTTTCAGCGCTGGAGTTTTTTTTATTTTTTTTTAATAAAGGACTTTATTCTTTTGTGTCAGTGTGTTTTTTTACAATACTTTTTACTTCCTTCGTGAAATGGTAGAGGTACAGTGTACCCCATTACCATTTCACACAGGGGGGGGGGGGGGTCAGGATCTGGGGGTCCCCTTTGTTAAAGGGGTCTTCCAGATTCTGATAAACCTCCCGCCCGCATACCCCCACAACCACCGGGCAAGGGTTGTGGGGATGAGACCCTTGTCCCCATCAACATGGGGACATCCTCCCCATGTTGAGGGCATGTGGCCTGGTGCGGTTCAGGAGAGAGGGGGGGCCGCACTCTGTCCCCCCCTCTTTTCTGCGGCCGGCCAGGTCAACGTGCTCGGATAATGGGTCTGGTTATGGATATTAAGGGGGAACCGCACGTCATTTTTGTTTTAAATTGACGGCAGGGTTCCCCTGAATATCCATACCAGACCTGAAGGGTCTGGTTATGCATATTTACCGGGAACCGCACGTCACTTTTGTTTTAAATTGACGGCGGGGTTCCCCTGAATATCCATACCAGACCTGAAGGGTCTGGTTATGGATATTTACCGGGAACCGCACGTCATTTTTGTTTTAAATTGACGGCGGGGTTCCCCTGAATATCCATGCGACTTCTGGAGCTGGACTTCAAGAAAGGGTGAAATGTATTTTATTAACGGACGTTAGAAAGGAATGATATAACGGATGTATACGGATATATACGGATAAACATTATCCGTTTTCAATAAAGGAAGAATGGTAAAATATTTATCCGTATGTATCCGTTATTAAATCCGTTAATAAACGTCCGTTAATAGGTGTAATACGGATATTATAAAACGGACATACAATCCATAGTGTGAAAGAAGCCTTAGTCTAGTATCTACTGTACAAAGTTATTATTTCAATTATGCAGAATGCTTCTACATCCTTTCATGTATCTATATAAATGTTCGTTTGAAAAAAATATGTCATCTGTCAGGGATACATCTGCAATATGTTTTTCCTCTTGTGCTACCACTTCTAAAACAAACAGTTTACAGAGTAGACTTCAGCAGTATGTTGTTTATGCTCAATAAGCATCTTCAATTACTCAGTAATATTCCACTTTATTGGCTGGAATTTCAATACCTTATGCTACCTTTCTGGTTTTTAATATTTAACAAATCAGCTTTTTTGGCAACTGGCATTCAATATTTTAAGTTTATATCAAACTGTGGACTTCTGGAGGTGTGGTTGGATGAGGTCCTTGCTTCGTAGAAGCCTTTTAGGGGCCAATGAGAGTCACTGACTTGTGTCCTGGTTTACTCTCTAGTAACAGCACACAGTGAACAGTAATGGTTGTGATGTAATACATTTTCTTTTGTTAGTTCCATATAATGAAAACATTGAAAATTATCCATAATAGCAGTTTTATGCCTCGTACACATGGTCGGACTTTTGACCATGCAAAAGTCCGCCGCGATTCCGTCCGAAGTACAACGGAAAGATAGAGAACAGGTTCTCTATCTATGGTCTGTCGGTCTTCCGACCAAAAAAGTCAGATGGAGGCTACACACGGCCAGACTTTCCGAGAAAAAAAGCTTGACTGAGGCACTAAATTGATTGTTCTACCTCTGATTAGAGGGTATTATGACAGGGGTGTTGGTTAGCTCGGTAGTAGAAGTATTTTTTAGTGAAGTCCATGCCAGTTCAAACTGTATTCTATGGGCCTGCTAGCCAAGTCTTATTAAAACAGATTAACCACTTCAGCCCCAGAGGATTTGGCTGAGCAATGACCGGGCTATTTTTTGCGTTTCGGCACTGCGTTGTTTTAACTGACAATTGTGCTTTCATGCGACATGGCTTATAAATAAAATTGACATCCTTTTTTCCCCCACAAATAGAGCTTTCTTTTGGTGGGATTTGATCGCCTCTGCGGTTTTTATTTTTTGTGCCACAGCAGAGACGTGCTCTTGCTCTCTGCCCGGGGTTCTCGGCTCTTGATTGGATATAAAAAAAAAAAAATAGGAACAATGGTCTGGCAATTACTTGACTGAATTCCCTAAGGACCCTCAGGCGCAAGCTATCTGGTCCCGGTGAACTATTAATGTTAAGTTTTCCAAGTCTATCTCTGTTAGCCATGAGGGTGCTTCCTGTGATGTGTCATGAGGATAAATACTGCAGTTTTGGTTACTGAAACCCGATTCCTTTGTAAAGACTGAGGAGAAGAATAAATTCAATACCTTTGCCATCTCCCCATCCTTTGTAACCAGATTTCCTTCCTCATTCTTTATGGGGCCAATATAGTCTGTCCTCCCTTTTTTACTATTTTAGTAGTGTGGTACCTCAAAAGCGTAATGACCCAGGATTCTCAACCAGGCAGGTTGAGGGGCTCCAGGGTATTTGTTGGTTTGGGAGGAAACTATTTACTAAAATCCACTTTGTGACCTGGAGCCCGGGGATTTCGTAGAGATCCGGGTGGGATGAAATCCCCAGTCCTGGGTTCAGGCTTTAAAACTGATCAGCACACTGATTGTGCAGGTGTGTGTGGGCCTGATAGGAGACTCAGGACCAGCATTCTGGGCTCCACCGTCCCGAGGAGTCCAGGCTTGGAAGGGAGAACCCAGAGAGTGCAGTTGTGCACTGAAGTAGCTAGAGAGCTAGAGAGTGCAGTTGTGCACTTTGAAACCCAGAGACCTAAATCTGAGGTTGCTGACAGGCGTCAGGAGGGCTTCATGCTGGAGCCTGAGCAGTGGTGCTACTGCTGAAGAGAGCCAGGTGGCTTGGCATTTCCTTTTGCATGTGTGAGCCAGGAGGCTGAAGTCATTATTTTGTTTGGACTTTCGTTTTTTGCCTTTTTTTAATAAAAATGGGCTACCAGGCCCTTAAACTTAGTTCCTGGCTGGCGTAAATCACTTAAAACCACATATCCCACTTGAGCTAACAACCCCCAACTTTACACTATTTATATACTTACAGAATTTCTTGGAATTTTTTTGCTCTCATCCGCTATGTGTCTTTTGTGTTCTATCTTAGCCACCCTAATTGCACCGTTAGATTTCTTGTTGCATTCTTTGTAATGTCTGAATGCTAATGATGATTCCTCAGGTCAGCAGTCGGTGGGATTTGATGGTTTAGAGAGTGGGGGAGGAACTATCCCTTCACTTACATGGCTTTTTCGGAAGAGGGCTACTATGTCAATATTGGGTCCTGCGGAGGTTGGATTGTTGTGTTTTGCTTTTGTTTTTTGTATGTTTTTCCCAATGGTTACTATATGATAATGCTGCACACCGCTCCCCGTTGTTTGGGGGATGGTGGTATCCTGTTCTGCACTTGGTCCATGGTTGGGCCGGGTGCGGAAAGGGAAAGAATGGCGTATAGAGGACACTCATGACATACGAATAGTTCAAAGACCACCACTCACAGTTGCTTAATTATAATGTCATATATTTGTATCTGAATATAGTGTTATGTTTATTATTGGATGAACAAATGACAGATTAGACCTTACGGTCATTCCACATTGTTACCTAAGTGTCCTCACCAATATTTGATTTGTTTCATGTAGTGTAATGGAAAAAAATAGTGTTTTTTGTGTGTGTGTTTTCAATAAAAATTCTTTGATTTAAAAAAATTGATGATTCCTAAGCCTTGTATTTTTTGAAGGCCTTCTCCTTTGCTTTTATTTAATGTAGTGTACATGTGATGTAATGAAAAACAAGCTATATAAATCTTTTGCTGGATTATAGTCCTAAACGGTCTTCCATTTCAAATCGGAAAGCAGGGTATAGGGCATGGGTCTTCAAACTATGGCCCTCCAGTTGTTCAGGAACTACAATTCCCATCATGCCTATTCATGTCTGTGAATGTCAGAGTTTTACAATGCCTCATGGGATGTGTAGTTCCGCAACAGCTGGAGGGCCGCAGTTTGAGGATCCCTGGTATAGGGAATGGAGGAAATGGTATTTGAGAGATAAGCCCTTTAGGGAAGAGCTCCTTGCATACATTCCAAGTGGTGAGAGTTGTCATCTGGAAGGTGGTAGAGATTGGCAGGCAAGTGGTTGGTGGATGCAGAGTTTGGCCAGGAAGCTGCTGTGTAGCTGAAGAGGAGAACCGTTGTATTGCAGGAAACTGGAACGCAAGCAGCCCGGCTAATTTGTCGATGGCGTCACTCTGAATGGTGGGGGGCGTGGTTACATATTTCTGGTTTCTGCCCCTTTGTTGTGGTTTGGCAAAGGGGCAGAGGTTCGTTTTAGCTCCCTGCGCTACAGCGGTTCTCCTCTTCATCTACACAGCAGCTTCCTGGCCAATTCTGCATCCCCTAGCCGCTTGCATTACTTTTTTATGATTTTATGCTGATTGTACAAGGTTTACGCTTGATATGTATGTACGACACTCTTTTATGGATGCAGCATACAACTGTTGTCTTATTTTGATTTTGTAAAATAAATAAAAAGTCAGTTAGCAAAAAAAGGAAAGAAAAGCACAATACGTTTAAACTCGCAAGTAAAAGCTGCTACATGCAAATATCTTGAGTGGCTCTATCTACTAAAAATAATTGCTTAGAGTAATCCTTTCAATACACCAAGACGCTTTTAGGAGCAAAAACACCAAATGGGCTTTACCCATGACTGTTCACCATTTTAAAAATAAACTTTTATTTCTCTGGATTTTGCTTGGATAATAATTTGGATTTATGGATAATAATTTTGTTAGTTACTTTATTTGCCTTGTGTATTAGTTGTTTGCTCGCCATCTGACAAACGATTAGAAAAGTGTCAACTTCAGTGCTTCTAAATGATATGCTTTTTCAGTGACAGTGACAAAAGCAGTGAGTCCCTGAGGGAGATCTGTTGGTGGGATTTGTCAAACCCATCCATTCATGAAAGCGAGATGAATAATCATAAGCTCATTCTTTTCATTCTTCATGCACATCCACGATTCAGTACATATGTTCATGGGGCATTTTTTGCCCTGATATTGATCTTCCAAAACAAACGTTTTTGGCGAAAGCTGACTAGATTTGTACCATCCATTCAGGAGTCCCAAGAATTTGAAAATTTCAAGCATCCATCAAGTGCTTTTGAATTCACAAATTTTCTCTGTTCTGTTAGCTAATAGAAATATGTAGAAAGCCATCTGTTACATTGTCTTGATGGCATTTCTTCAGACTGGTAATCCTCTAATTCCCAATTAACCTTTCTAACAGAGCTGTCATCACCTTTATACTATGAATTTTAATGAGCAGGGGATCTCAACCCAGTCAAAATGATTTTTTGTAAATACATAAACATATCACATAGATTAACTCACTGTTTCTTGCCTACAGAGTACACAGCCTCTATAGGGTGATATTCCCAAGAGCTATCCATTGATGTATACATATGGACAGTGTACCGTTATCTTTCTTCTCTAACTATGATTAATACAGACATTTGTCAGAGTCATGTCACATTTGCAGTTTCTTGTTTTGAAAGGTTTCATTTTATTAATAATAAATGTATTCTTCTAAACAATGTAATTTTGGGGTACTGAGATGCTGGTGGGGATCTAATGGCATAAAGCATTGTTAGACTAGACAAGAAACCTTGTTTCTGCCATTTGTTTCCAGATCTTTTATTTTTACGAAAAGAACACCAGGACAAGTTACACTTGGCTGTCCTTGTCCTTTTCACTGCCATGAAAACATTTAATGCCGCGTACACACGATCGGACATACTGACAACAAAACCGTGGATTTTTTTCCGACGGAATGTTGGCTCAAACTTGTGTTGCGTACACACAGTCACACAAATGTTGTCGGAAATTCCGAACGTCAAGAACACTGTGATGTACAAGACTACGACGAGCCAAGAAAAGTGAACTTCAATGATTCTGAGCATGCGTAGGATTTTTGTGCGTCGGAATTGGCTACAGACGATTCGAATTTCCGACAAATTTTTTTGTTGTCGGACAAATTGAGAAACAGCTCTCAAACATTTGTTGTCGGAAATTCCGATGGAGCATACACACGGTCGGATTGTCCGACAACAAGCTCACATTGAACATTTGTTGTCAGAATTTCCGACCGTGTGTACGCGGCATTAGAGATAAAAAGGGCACGACTTCAAGCTCAAACCTACCTCCACCCTTTGCTGTATAAACTTGATTCCAATCGTGCTTACCATTAGACCTCTTCTGATCCATATTGGCTCTCCAAAATGTTGCTGGCAAATTCCAACAGTACAAAGTATTGTCATGGTCAGTAATACCATGCAGATACAGAGTGCATGATACAGGATGCAGCACACTCACCCCAATTGTTATGGTGTTGGAGATGCTCAGGTCGTAAACGCTATGTTATGGGGATGCCAGGAGGGTTTCAGAAAGTTACCAGAACTGGGGGTGGTTAACCCAGAGAAGAGAATAAGGTATACTTACCTTATCCCTCGCTTCTGCAGCAGCCAAAGCTCTCATTTGCTCTTCAATGCTCTGTGTATGTAAAATCCTGTTTCATTCATAGAAATCTGTAGTTCAGGTTCTATAAAGGGAGCAGTTCGGTAGAAAGGGGGAGGGGCATAACAGGCTACCAGAAGAGGAATCGGCACAAAGGACCCATCCTACTGATTTTGACTGCATTTTTGGTTTTAAAGCCCAACTCCAGGAACTTTAAAAAATCTATCTTTGCAGTGCCCCCCCACACAAAAACACACACACACACACACTTCAAGGGTTAAATGCTTGTTAGATTTAGGGGATTAAAGAGGAAGCAGCATAATTTAAGCTGGCCATAGACGGATCAAAATTCGGCCAGTTCAGCATCTATGGACAGGCTGGTTGTACTGAAGTTCAGCCTGCCTGTTTTTATTCTGTGATAGCTGAGGGCAGTGAACATTGTATGTATTTGATGGCTGGGAAACCTCCTGTTGTCAGAATACAATAGTGCAGCAGGAGGGATTCTCCCAATAGCACTGACTGTTTTGATGGCCAAATTAAACAATTGTTTTTCTTCAACACATGGTTGAAAATAAGAAAATTGCATAATGTATGGCCTATTTACCTGATTCCTTACTGTGACCGACTCTATCACTCGACTCCTCCGCTTGAATCTCCAGTCTATGTTGCACAACCTCAGCATTATCACATACAATACAGAGACATTAAAGGGATTGTAAAGGTAAAAGTTTTTTTACCTTAATGCATCCTATGCATCAAGGTAAAAAAACATCTAACAGCACCCCCCCCCCCCCCCGAGCCACCGTTTTACTTACCTTACCCCTCGAAAGTCCTGTGCGCGTTCTCGTCCTCCTGTTCGGTTCCCAGCCTTGATTGGCTAGGCTGGGCAGATTGATAGCAGCACAGCCATTGGCTGGCGCTGCTGTCAATCACAGCGGATGACGCCGGAGGGCGGGGCCATCATGCTCCGGCAGGTACCCACGTGGTGGGTGCACGTGGGTAGGCACCCACCACGTGGGTACCTGCCGGAGCATGATGGGACGGTGATGCCTATATAAATGGGATGCAAGGCGCGCTTCCATCCTTGCAGTGACAACAGGCGACGAGGCAACATCGGAAGAGGGGAGAAGAACAGAAGAGAAGACCCTGACGTCACAGAAGACCACGCCGGCTGCCTGTTTGAAATTGAGCTAACACACACAGATAGCAGGCAGCCAGCGCTGAAGAAGAAGGCACCGGACATCTGCAGAAGAACCAGGGTTCGCTGAGTCAACAGCGGAAGAGGGGAGAAGATGGAAGAAGCCCCCCGGAGTCCGGAGAAGCCCCCCCCCGGAGAGCGGAAGAAGAAACCCCCCCCGGAGAGTGGAAGAAGACCCCCGGAGAGTGGAAGACCCCCGGAGAGTGGAAGAAGAAGCCCCCCCTGCTAATAGAGCTAATAAAGAAGACAGGGGGGGCATCCGGAGCAGAATAATAAATTATTTTAAAAAGCCTTGTGTTGTGTGTTTACTAACTTTTACTTTTTGCCTCCAGGTGAATGGATAGGGGTACGATGTACCCCATATCCATTCACTTAGGGTGGGGGGCCGGTATCTGGGGGCCCCCTTATTTGAGGGGACTCCCAGATTCCGATAAGCCCCCTCCCGCAGACCCCGACAACCAACGGCAAGGTTGTCGGGAAGAGGTCCTGTCCTCATCAACATGGGGACAGGGTGCTCTGGTGTGGGGGGGGCCCCGCAGTGCGCCCCCCTGCCCCAGAGCACCCAACCCCCCCATGTTGAGGGCATGCGGCCTGGCACGGCTCAGGAGGGGGGGGGGCGCTCGCTCGTCCCCACTCCCTTCCTGACCGGCCGGGTAGCGTGCTTTGGATACGGGTCTGGTATGGATTGTAGGGGGACCCCCTACGTCGATTTTTCGGCGGAGGGGGGGTCTCCTTACAACCCATACCAGACCTAAGGGCCTGGTATGCTCCTGGGGGGGGAACCCATGCCGGTTTTGAATTTAAAAATTGCCGTGGAGTTCTCCCTCGGGAATGCATACCAAATGCCGTCGCTGGAATGGGCCTTTACAATGTGTGACTAACTTTCCACATTATAAAACCAGCCCTAGTTTTGCGCAGGCAAATTCGGAACTTAGGCAGAAATCACAGTGATGAAATGCTTTGAAAATCTGCTTAAGTCCTCATTTGCATACGCAAAGCTGCATTTCAATGAGAAATGCCCCCAGTGGCGGATGCGGTACTGCATCCTAAAATCTGACCGTGTAAGTGTCTTACACATGTCAGATTTTCTGCCTAACTTTGGAAAAAGCCTTTTGAGAATCGTTTCCAAAGTTAGGCACAGAGATACGCAGGCTGAACAGCAGTTAAGTCTGCGTATCTCTTTTGGGAATCAGGCCCGAAGGGTCTATAAGTTTATATCATAGGTGTATTTTAAATGATAGAGACGAAATGTTTTAAAATGAGTTGCAGTTGAGTGAGTAAAATAAGTATTTGATCCCCAAGCAAAACATTACTTAGTACTTGGTGGAGGTCAGGAGTTTCTTGTAGTTGGTTACCAGGTTTGCACACGTCTCAGGAGGGATTTTGGTCCTCTCTTCTTTACAGATCTTCTCTAAACCCTTAGGCCCCGTACACACGAGAGGATCCATCCGCTGGAATTGATCCGCGGACCGGCTCCAGCGGATAGATCCCCTGGTGTGTACAATCCAGCAGATCTGTTTCCGCGGATTTTTATCCCCTGGGATGGATTTCAAGCGGATAAAAATTTGAAGACATGCTTTCAAATCTATCCGCTTGAATCCATCCCAATGGATTGATCCGCTGGTCTGTACAGACTCACCGGATCAATCCGTCCGAATGGATCCCCCGCATGCGTCGTAATGATTCGACGCATGCGTGGAATTCCTTATATGACCACGTCGCGCACGTCGCCGCGTCATCATCGATGGGATTTCGACGCGGATTTCGATCCTATGGTGAGTACACTCCATCGGATCCAAATCCGCGGAAATCCTCCGTTGGACCGTATCCACGGATAAATCCTCTCGTGTGTACTAGGCCTTAAGGTTTTTTGGCTGTCGCTTGGAAACTCGAAGTTTCAGCTCCCTCCATTAAATTTCTATAGGATTAAGGTCTGGAGACTGGCTAGGCTACTTCATGGCCTCAATATGCTTCTCCTTGAGCCATGCCTTTGTTGCCTTAGCGGTATGTTTCTGGTCGTTGTCATGCTGGAAAACCCATTGACAACTCATCTTCAGTGTTCTGGCTAAGGAAAGAAGATTCTCATCCAAGATTTTACAATACATGACCCTGTCCATTGGCCCCTCAATGCCAATGCGGCAAAGTCAGCCTGTGCCTTTAGCAGAGAAACAGCCCTAAGGCTGTGCGGACCGTATGTCTGCATTTTCATCCACCCATTGCGGATGAAAATGGGACAGTATTCTATTCCATCCCAGAGCAGGAGGACGCGGGCCACATCAGAGGGCTCCGCGAGCCACATGTGGCACCCGGGCCACTGGTTGGGCACCCCTGTTCTACTTATTGCATAGATTTTATAGGTCCCCTTTAACACTGAGGCCCCGTACACACGTCTGAGAAACTCGACGGGCAAAACACATAGTTTTGCTCGTCAAGTTCATTGTGAAGCCAACGAGGATCTCGGCGAGCCAACTTTTCCCATTGACTAACGAGGAAATAGAGAACATGTTCTCTTTTTGGCCCGACGAGATCCTCGTCGGTTTCCTCGGCGAAAAGTGTACACATGACCGGTTTTCTCGGTCGTGTGTACGGGGCCTCAGAGTACATATGTTACTATTTATTGCTGACATCCTACCAATGCAGTGTGATTTCTTTCTTTACAGAAATAGCTTGACAGCAGTGTTGTAAATTCAGTTTTCGTCTTTGTAAACTGATAGACTATAATACATGTATAAGAAAAGGAAATATGTTCAAGGGCTATAGAAGGCTAGATAAAGTCACCAGCTGTAAAGAAAACATCAACTTGATATCCAGCACAAAGCCTTGAAGGCTGTAAAGCGTTGAAGTGCCTGAAATCTGAGAATTATTAAAGTTGGCCGTTGGGCCTTTATGATTTTAAAAAGCCGGCACAATCCTGCTAAGCTGTTGGCTAACAGCTTGGCTGTGTGCAATCCACCTGGGCATCATGTTGTCTTTTTGCTCATTGTTTTCACAGTATTGCTGGCAAAACGACCATCTCCGCAGAGAATGGTGACAGGTACATGCCGAGTACAAGAATCAGGTTGCATTTATATGGAGCCGACTGGAAATTACATGCATTGTATATGATCTGAAAGCCTCTGCTTCTGTGCTTCAAATTAGACTATGAGCCAAGAGCTGCTGGTGATTATCTGGGATGATGGCACCGAGTTACATGTCACCTTTAGAAAAGGTCAATTACTACCTCATTTAAATTAGGGCACCCAGAAGAAATAGGAGAATATTTAACACTAATTAGTGAACTTTTTTATTCCAGTGTGACTTGCGTTTTTCATTTGAAAGAGTAATTGATTTGCACCTGCTATATGAAGCCACCAGAGCCCAGCAGCGAGGGCAGGGAAATCATTGTGTGTAGATGAACTGGAAGGAAAAAGCACCTGCTTTCTTTGTGTTGTATTCCACCTCATTTCCCCAAATTCCGGACCTTTACAGGTGAATTCCAGGTAGATATATAAATACAGCAATTAATACAATTGTTTATTAAAATGTAATTGTTATTTTGAAGCAGATAGTGTAAGTCTGACCTATTGTGAGCTTCTTGTCATCCCCTGTAGTGCGGCACTCAGACTGGAAGAGGGAGAGGCAGCATGAGGGACGAATCACATGTGCTGCATTGCACCTGTGCTGGAAGGAGACATACTGCTAGGGGGGGGGGGGAGCTGCTGCTCCTTCACTGTCCTTTTACAAGCAGAATAGAACCATAGAAACGCAGTCTGGATGCGTTCCAGGCGCTTTTCTGCATAAACGTTTTTAATGCGTGTTTTGATGCAGTCCAGTGTATTTTCCCCCTCTTTTTTATTAACCTTAACCACTTCCCACCCGGCTTATAGCAGATTTACGACCGGGCAGTGATTCTGTTATCCTGACTGGGCGTCATATGACGTCCAGCAGGATAACATGTCGGATTGCGCCAAGTGTGGTAATCGGAGGTGCTGTGTGTCAGTCTGACACACTGCATCTACAATCGTGTTAAGTAGCCTCTGACAGAGATCAGCTGTGAACAAACACAGCTGATCATCGCGTGAACCAGGAAGTGCCGATAAACGTCATTCCCGGTTCACGCTGACAGAGGGGGGGCTTTGCTGATAATCAGCACATTGATTATCGGCACAGCCCCCATCAGATGTGTCCATCATCTGCCAATCAGTGCCCATCAGCTGCCAGTTCGTGCCCCATCAAAAACCTCTGTCAGTGTCCACCACAGTGCCAATCAGAGCCCACCACAGTGCTAACCAGAGCCCATCACAGTGCCCAGCAGTAACACCTGTCAATACCTCATCATCAGTGCCATCCATTAGTGTTCATTAATGCTAGCTGTCAGTGCTGCTTATCCGTGCCAATCAGTGGTGCCCGTCAGTGCCGCCTGTCAATGCATATCAGTGCCATCTATCAGTGCTGCATATCAGTGCTGCCTATCGGTGCCCCTCAGTGCTGGCCATCAGTGCCCATCAATTCTACATATCAGTGCCTCCTCATCAGTGCCACTGTATCAGTGTCCATCAGTGAAAGAGAAAACAACATTTTATGACAGAAACTAAGAAAAACTTTTTTTTTTTCTCAAAAATTTGGGGCACTTTTAGTTTTGTTTAGCAAAAAATAAAAACCCATGAGGTGATCAAATACCACCAAAAGAAAACTCTATGTGTGGGAAGAAAATTATAAAAAATTTGTTTGAAAACAGTGTCGCATGAAAATTGTCCAGGGCAGGAAATGGCTAAAGTGACTGGTATTGAAGTGGTTAAATAAGGACGTGCGGTTTTGGTGCGTTTACAACGTTCCAGCACAGTCTAGTGCTGGAAAAATGCAACATGTTCTACTTTTTTTCTGGAACTGGAATGCACTGGAACTAAAATCAGTGGTGTGAACTATGCCATTGAAAACCATAAAACCTACTTTCCATGCGTTTTTGATACAGAATAAAAAACTGGACTGCATGTGGTATGAACTTCCTGTCTAAAGTCAGTACAAAATTATAAATCCGTTGGCAAGTAAACATTCCCCCGTATATGTATTTCAACTTTGTATTCAGCCTAGAGTTGTTCTGTAATCATTTGCTACTAGTTTCCATAGGAGTATTTATTTATTTGAGCGGTATTAAACCCAAAAGCAAACATTTACTATATTGCAGCTTACCAATTCTTAGCTGTAATGGCTGCATTAGATTTGCTTTTTAGCCTTTCATTCTTCTATTTTTATCTGGTCATCCAGCCAGTTAGTCTGCAGATGTATCAGTTACAGGGATGAGACAAAACATTTAACACTGGCAGGGATGCTGACAATGATTAGCTTTTATTTATTCATGTAAAACCTTTATCCCAAAAGGAAAAAGGCATTTGATGTAACTGCTTATAAAGTATTTCTTCATACTGATATGTCAGCCAGTAAATAAGTGACGTAGGGGGAGATTGAACAGGTGAGTGGCGGAGTAGAGGGATAGATTTGGGTGTCGTCGACCTAGAGATGGTATTGGAAGCCGTGAAATATAATCAACTGGCCCAGTGAAGAGGTTTGGGGGGAGAGAATAGAAGGGGCTTGAGGACAGGGCATTGGGGGACCCCACTAAAAGAAGAACAGGAGGTAAGGAAATAGAGTTGTAGGTGACACCGATGGTGCACTAAGATAGGTAGAAGGAAAACCAGGAAAGAGCAGTCATGAAGATTGTTATCAGTGAGTTCAGATAGTTGTAAATTGGCGTTAATGTGATTGTAAAGGTAGAAGGCTCTTTAAACCTAATGCATGATCTGCATTAAAAGAGAAGTATGGGTTTTATTTTTATTTTGATTCATACTTACCTCGGTGGATTGAGCATCAGACCGATGCTGCATCAGTCCCCTGCCGTCCCTGCACTGAGAACCGAGCCACCGAACATCGCAGATGGCTCGCTTCTCACTCCTCCCCGAGAGGAAAGCTACTGACTGTCAGTCAGCGTCTCTCCTCTCTGCTTCTCCACACTCATTGGAGCGATGAGTTGTGGGGGGGCAGGGAGAGGCTGTCTCGACTGAAGGCAGGGACGTCAGCAGAGAGCGAATTTCAGACCGCTCCCTGCTGAAAATGGGTCACAGGAGTGCAAAACGAATTGCACTACTGTGACCTATAGGAGAAGTCCAGCCTAAAAAGCTTAGGCTGGACTTCTTCTTTAGGTTTAAAAAGCCTTCTGTGTGCAGCAGCGCCCCTTAGCCCCCCAAATCCTTACCTGAAGTCCATCTAGATGCAGCGATGTTGCAAGAGTTTCGGCTGCCCAGGACTCTCCTCATTGGCTGAGACAGCAGTGTGGCGCCATTGGCTCCCACTGCTGTCAATCAAAGTCAGTCAGCCAATAATGAGAGAAAGGGGGCAGGGCCGAGTCGCTGTACCGCCTGAAAAACTCCTCAGTGTGAAAGGGGTCTAACATCTCCCCATTCTATCTCTCCGTGAGACGATCACAGGACTTGCGGTTAGACTCACGGAGAAGGTGGCAGGGTTGTGAACGCGCATGGTGGCTTCTTAAAGGGGATGTACCTGTACATACCTATGCCGGTCCGTGCCATTCTGCCGACGTAAATATACAGGCAGTGGTCCTTAAGTGGTTAAAGTGTATTTTTTTTTTTTTTTAAATTCAGTTTGAAAAACCGCTGCGCAAATACGGTGTGACATAAAATATTGCAACAATCCCCATTTTATTCTCCAGGGTCTCTGCTATAAAAAAAATATCATGTTTGGGTGTTCCAAATAATTTTCTAGCAGAAAATAATGATTTTGTACTTGTAAGCAACAAATGTCAGAAAAGATTTGGTCTTTAAATGGTTAAACTTCCTTCATCTACACGCTGGAGTTCTTTCCTTTGATAAAAGAACGAAAAGATACCTTGTTTCCACTTATTCCAGTGTTGTATTAAAACTTTGCAGGCTGCCTGAATTTTGTTTTTCCAGCTGTGAGAACTCTCTGCACTTTTTAGAAAGATCGTGACATGCTGTTTTGAAAATCGGGAAGGGAAAAAGATCGCGATTTTTATTCTTTGCGATTAATCGTGTAGCTCTAGTGTATGGTCTTTCTATTCTTGGAATCCACCCTTACACTATACAAGTGTTTATGTGAGAGCCAGCGTATGTCCATGTATAGCCACTCACTGCCATTCCCGGACGAGGGAGGTACGCTGGAACTTATGTTGCATAGACTCAGGGCGCCCTTGTGCAAAAGCCCTATTTGTTCCCTTTGGAACTGTCTTTTACATGTGCTATCAATAAGCAAGAATACAATATACACTAAAGTCTGATACAACTTGAACCAATGGACACAAAGTGATAACTGTATGCTGTGATTTAATCTGCTTGACCTCACTCCTATTCTATCTGCATATGTTTGCTTTGCAGTAGTGTTGTGCATATTGTAAATTTTCTGCTACTAATCATTCTCTTTACTATTTAAAACTGCATATACAAATTACCGCATGGTCTTTATCTAAATTTGCATGCCATATTTTTCTCTCTTCCAAAATTAACAATAAGTACCATTTTGCCCCTCTGTAATTCTCATCTAATGAAACCTTGATAAATTAAATTAGCATCGCAGTGAAGGATAATTACTGTTGTACTGGAAATGTGAAGCCTTTTGTGTAATGAGGTTATAGAGAGGGATCACATATTTTTCTCATTATAGAGAAACAAGACTAGTAAGAAACAATATAAGGACACCTTCATTCCTACTGTATGTGCCTAATGCCTAGTACACACGATCAGAAAATTGGATGAAAAATACAGCTTTCGGAGCAATCGTAGAATAATCTGGTCATTAGTGCACAGATTTCAAAAGGCAATCACGACAGTTCTTGCAAAACTATCCAAAGGGACAAACACAAAACTTTTTCTCGTACGGTACCAGTACGGTACCAGAATGTATAATATAATTGTTTTTGTTTAATCAATACAGTATTCGTTCCAAAAAAATCGGAAAACCAAGACCATGCATGCTCAGGAATGACAAAATATATTACAATACAACACATTTGCATCACTTCTGAAGTTGTATTGTTGTACGATAATTTTTGGGACTTTAGTAACCTCTTAATTTTCGATATTAGACTGACATGCGAAGAAAAAAAAAAAGCCTCTGAAAAAATACAGAATTTAAATCATGGTCCTAATAAAAAAATTGACGAGTAATAAAAGCATATTTTCAAATTGCATTTATAAATATATGTGAGGCTTTATTGCAGTGTCTACATGCTTTTTTTTATTAGGGTGGTCCTGCTCTATGGTAAGGCACTGCCAGCATTGGTTTATATGTATATGTGTATATGCATTTTGTGCACACTGATAATCTCTAACTGGTTTTTGGTGACAGATCAAATAGGGCAAGTCATTTGACATGTGATATTTGCTACTTCACTGGTGTCCCCTGCAACGTTTTAAAATCTGGCTTTGTGTCTGGTAAGCCATAGCTGCCAATAGAAGTGCATGTAAAAGAAAGTCAGCTACCACAGGCCCACCAGTCCCTGAAACCAAAATAAGTATTCTCCATTCAGATGGACAATATTTTTTTCAATCTAAGAGGAGCTCTTTGAAGCACTTGTCCAGCAGGTGCTACATAAAAGTCTGTATACTGAGTCGCTAAGACCAGAGGTCTGATAAAGTGGGCTCTTTTTCAAATACCTAAAAAAAAGATTTTTCACCACTGTTTGAAATCAATTTGTGCCTTTCATGACCTACTGTCTAGCACTAAAGGTATACACCCCCATGAAAAATACATGAAGCATAGGTTCTGGTGCTTAGAGCTCCACATAGTCAGGTATATATGGGCCCAAAATTGTCTGAAAACAGGTTCAGGATGTAAAAAAAAAAAGTATAGCGTGTATCCGGCATAACTAATTCCCTTTCTATGTAATAATAATTAGCATGCTTTTTTGTGTTGAGGGTCTAAAAAAGGGAGAATGGGTACCTGTTTTGCTTGCGTCTATCTATTAAAAGTTCTTGCGGTAAGGTAAAACCAAGGAACCTTAGACTTCTGTAGTGCATCAATGCTTTATTAAACAGAAAAGCTGCACATACAACTGTAGGTAGGATACACAATACAACACAATTCATTGTTTACAAAATATGCCTACAACACGCACAAGCCAATTATCCTTTCTAGAAGCATAAGCATGTTCAATATATACGCATTAAGTAAACTAAACCGTTACTCAACTTAGAGATCAAGATGTAATGTCCTTCATGGTTCCTTGGTCAAAGTCCAAACTCCAAACTTTCCAAAGTCCTCCAGCTTGAAACATCCACCTCTTGCCTCTTTGTCTTCCAAAAACCCACTCCTTTGTCCCTCCACATGCTTGTTTCAAACCCTAATATCCTCCCCCTACTTCTTGTTGCATCATATCCTGCAGAGAACTTCCTATGCTACCAGTCCAACTGGTAAATTTGCATATCAATGGAGGGAAGCCTGTGACAACATATGGGCTAAAAATCTAACTCCATTTTATGGCTATAAAGGCACTACAAATAGCCTTGGCAATACATACCACCTTTTGACTTTATAACATAATATAGGAAACATTTAATACTTCAACAGCTCTTAAAAAAAACCTTGTCCAGGAAAGAGCGAAATTAACCACCCATATTGTAAATGGGAGGAACAAATTCCCTTTCAACCCCGTATCTTCTAGGCGGTCAGACTTTTTTGTTGTCCCTGGAAGCCCACAACATTACTTTTGAGCAGGTTTAGCAGTCTGTGGAAAGAAAGTCCAGATGATGAAAGTCTCTTGTCCTCCTGGTCATAAGGAAACGCTCAGATGAAAGTCCACTTCAATTCAGCAACCATCAGGAAATCGTCTGCATCTTCCTATCTTCCTCATGTTTTTTTACTGGTCTGCCTTCTCCCATCTAGCCTGGTCATCTGCTCTGCTTGCTCCACCTCTCGATGCTCAGTACACCTGAAAAGAGTAAGACAAAGCAGATTATATTGTTCCTTCCAACTGTGCCAAAAACATAGCTCACTGCTCACATTTCTCTACTTGCCGATTTTTAACTGCAAAACTATTGTAGGGTGTCCACTGTTGCCTTGAAACACTTTTACGTAAAAGGCATTGAATTCCAACAGAATGCAATAAACTTGCATGTCTCTCCGTGCTGTCCTGGGAATACAGGTCTGCTGTTGTCCAGTCTTTATAGCATAGCACATTCTAGCAAAAGGCCCCATTTTTTGGCAACAGAAACACTAAAGCCTTGTAAACACGGTCTGATTGTTGGACGACCAAGCTTCTGATTTTTGTCAAAAGGGCGTGTGCCAGGATCTTGTCCTGCATACTAATGTTACGCAAATTGGCGTTTCACAAACACGAACGTAGTGACGTACTATGAAAGTATAAAGAGGAAGTTCATTTCTCAAGCATCACCCTTTGGGCCCTTTCTGCTAATTTTGTGTTAGTAGAAGTTCGGTGAGCATTGATTTGCGATTTTTTCAGATCGTACAAAACAAATGCTTTTTAAAATATATTTGGCATAACTACAGGCAAAGCAGCTTCATTATTATCCTATTAAAAAAAAGATGAGAATTTTGACATTTGATCAATTACCATGTCACAAATCTTAATTTTAGATTACGAACGGTAGTGGTAGTGCTGCAGTGCAACAGTTAATATAGACTTCCTGGGATGGCCTGGGGTGGGACCATACAGGAAGGAGAGATGATAAAAAGGCAGCCAGAACAGAGTCAGGCCTCTAATGAACACATGGAGACAGGTAAGCTGCCAGACTTTATTGCATGTCCATGACAGTACCCTCCCTCTTACGAGGCCTCCCCCTTCCCCGCCTGGGTCCGGGTTTAGAGGGAAACTTCAGATGAAACTTCTTCAACAGACGAGGTGCAAAGACCTCTGATGCAGGGACCCAAGACCTCTCCTCAGGGCCAAAGCCTTTCCAATGAACAAGGTACTGAAGAGCGCATCTACAGAGTCGGGAATCCAGAACTTGACTGATTATCCTCAGAGACTGGCGCCATGGTAGGGAGAGGACGAGAGAACTTATTGAGGACTAATGGCTTCAGAAGGGAAACATGGAAGGAGTTAGCGATTTTGAGGCTTTTGGGAATCTGAAGTTTGAAACAAACCAGATTCAGTTTAGACGTTATAGTGTATGGACCAATGAATCTTGGAGCAAACTTCAGAGAAGGAACTCGGAGCTTGATGTTCCTGGTGGAGAGCCAAACTTTGTGCCCTGGCTGAAGAGAAGGCGGTCAGCAAAGCTTTGCATTTGTCGGCAGCTGCCCGGAGTGAATCATGAACATCACATCAGATGGAATTAAAGGACTGAAGCCAATGCTGGGATATCCAGAGAACAGGTCATGGGAAGCGGAAGTTGAGGATGTCTTCCATAAACTGAGAAAAAGGGTGCTCTCTGCGAACTGGTATTTACATGATTGTTATGAAAAAATTATGCCCACGGAAGTAGAGAGGACCAATCGTCATGGGCAGAGACTAAGGTGCAAAGAAAAACCTCTAACCCCTGATTAACCCTCTCAGTCTGCCCATTGGATTGAGGATGGTAAGAAGAGGAAAAATCCAAGGCAATATTGAGGGATTTGCAAAAGGCTCTCCAGAAGCGAGACGTAAACTGAACACCCCTGTCGGAAACAATATGAGAAGGAACCCCATGAAGGCGGAAAAATGGGGACCAAGGCAGGAGCAGAAGGAAGACCAACAAAATGATCTTGGAGAACCAATCGACTATCACCCAAATGACCTTATTACCGTCAGACAGTGGGAGATCGGTGATAAAATCCATGGCAATATGAGCCCAGGGCTCCTTAGGAATGGGCAAGGGCATGAGGAGACCAGCAGGAGCTTGTGTGGAGGATTTAGACTGAGCACAGACATGACAAGCCTTGACATAGTCTTTGACCTTCGAGCGGAGATTAGGCCACCAATAGTGACGACTGATGAGTAAGAAGGACCGTAGGAATCCAGCGTGACCCGTCACCTTGAAATCATGTCCCCAACGAAGGATCTTAGCTCTTAGCTCAGTGGGGATAAAGGTCTTACCAGGAGGAATTTTTTGAGTCCAGGGTGATAGAATGGGCAACAATGCATGAAATTGGAATGATCGGCTCAGGTTCAAGAGTGGGCTCCTCGTCCAAAGTGACAAAAGGACCTAGAGAGCGCATCAGCCCGACAGTTGCAGGAACCAGGTTTGTACGTAATCGTGAAATTAAAACGGGAAAAGAAGAGACTCCATCTGGCCTGTCTGGGATTCAGACTTTAGCATTCTGTAAGTACTGTAGATTCTTGTGATCGGTGAAGATCATTATGGAGTGAAGAGAACCCTCAAAAAGATGACGCCACTCTTCTAGCACCAATTTGATTGCGAGAAGTTCCCGGTCGCCAATGGCATCATTTGTCTCTGCCTGGGATTTTTTTTTGGAAAAGAACGCACATGGTTGACGTCTCTTCTCAAAGAGTTGAAGCACCGCTCCCACCCCCACTGAAGAAGCGTCCACTTCAATAAAAAATGCCGCCCCAGGATTTGGTCTCCTCAAAAGAGGTCCAGAGACAAAGGCCTGTTTCAGATCGTGAAACACAGAGACAGCTTCGGTGGGCCAGTCCTCTGCATTAGCACCCTTCTTGGTCAAAGCGATAATAGGCGCGGCAATGGAAGAGTAATTCCTTATGAACTGCCTATAATAATTTGTGAAGCCAAGACAGCGCTGTGTGGCCTTGAGGCTAGCAGGAAGAGGCCAGTTGGTAATGGCTAAGGCCTTCCCAGGGTCCATACGAAGACCCAAGCTTGAGACAAAGCATCCTAGAAATAGGACCTCAGAACATTCAAAGGAACATTTCTCCAGCTTGGCATAGAGATTATTCACTCTAAGGCGATTGAGTACAGTGCGGACATGGTTTCTGTGGACATGCAGATTTTCAGAAACGATACGAATGTCATCCAGATAGATGACAACAAACTGGTACAGCAGGTCCCTGAAGATTTCGTTAACAAAGTTTTGAAACACAGCTGGGGCATTACATAACCCAAAAGGCATGACCAGGTATTCGTAATGGCCGTCTCGCGTGTTAAACGCAGTCTTCCATTCATCACCTTCTCGTATTCGAATGAGGTTGTACGCGCCTCTGAGATCCAACTTAGTGAAAATGGAGGCACCCTTCAACCTATCAAATAGCTCAGATATTAAGGGTAAGGGGTAACGATTTTTAATTGTAACAGCGTTTAAGCCTCGATAATCAATGCAGGGTCTCAAGGTACCATCCTTCTTGGCAACAAAAAAGAAGCCCACTCCTGCAGGCGATAAGGATTTCTGAATGAAACCCCTCTCAAGATTCTTTGCAACATACTCAGACATGGCCTGGGTCTCTGGGATGGACAAAGGGTAGGTACGACCCCTGGGCAGAGTTGCTCCGGGAACAAGGTCAATGGCACAGTCAAAAGGCCTGTGGGGAGGAAGCACCTTAGCCGATTTTTTTACAGAACACATCCCGGTAATTGCTGTATGCAATGGGAAGATCAGAAGATACCGATGTGGTAGCAACCCGGAAGTCCCTCCTTGGGGGTCACCTTTGAAAGACATGACGAAAAACATGAAGGACCCCAAGCCAGGATCTGCCCAGAGACCCAGTCCACATGGGGAGAGTGGAGCCGTAGCCAAGGAAGACCCAATACAATGGGGGTAGAGGCTTTGGTTAGGATGAGAAAGGATATCCACTCCTGGTGGAGAATCCCTACTGACATCCTAATAGGTAGTGTCTGGAAGCGAATAGGACCCCCTGGGAGAACAGTGCCATCAATTGCAGAGACTACCAACGGCATAGAGAGGGGTGAAAGGGTGAGCTTCAGAGAAGAAGCAGTTCTCCAGTCCATAAAGTTGCCGGCAGCCCCGGAATCCAGATATGCAAGGGTCGACTGGGGAGAAGTGCTTACATGAAGGGACACCGGAAGAAGAAGACGGGAAGGTGATGTTTCTGGGTCCAATACTCCACCTTCTAAATGTATTAGACCCGAGCGTTTCCTGGACGAAGCGAGCAGGAGTCACGAAAGTGGCCCTTGCCTCCACAGGAGTTCTTCGCCTAGCATGTTCTTCGGGGGTTAGTCTGCATAGGTTCCTCAGCAGGCAGAGGATGCTCCACGGGACCAGGCGAGGGGAGCTCAGAGTGGCTAGGGCCTAGGGAGTGTTGATGTCTTTTATCTATGGACCTCTCCTGAAAACGAATATCGATCTGGTTGCATAAGGAGTTAACATCGTCCAGACCGCGGGGATGGTTCTTCCCGCTAATTCGTCTTTCACTCGGTCAGAGAGGCCATGTAAAAAGGTAGCGACCAGGGCCTCATTGTTCCAGCTCAATTCAGCTGAGAGGATACGAAACTGGAGAGCATAGTCCCACTGAATGGGATTCTTGCCGGAGACGTAAAAAAGGACTAGCCGCTGAAGAAACCCGAGCCGGCTCCTCGAAGATGTTACGAAAGAGCTTCAAGAAGTCAGACAAGCTTGAAACTACCGGATCATTCTTCTCCCACATGGGGGCAGCCCAGGCTAGAGCTTCACCGGAAAGGAGGGAAATAATATAGGCTACCTTAGCCCGATCGGACAGGAAGTTTTGAGGCTGAAGCTCAAAATGGATGGTGCTTTGGCTAAGAAACCCCCTGCAGGCCTTGGAGTCTCCAGAAAAACGGATTGTAGGTGGTAGTTTCAGCGAATGCGACTCTGCGACTGGTGCGACTAGCACAGCCACTGGTTGTACTTGGGGTTGCGGATTCGGGGTTTTCAGCGAGGTCTGAAGTTGTTCAAAGTGGGAAGCCAGATCCTGTAGAAATGGCATTGCTTGAATCTGATTAGCTTCATGCGTCTCGAGTCTGCAAACTATGCCCTGTAATGGATCGTCTGCGGGGCACGGCACGTCGGCCGAGTTCATGGCTGTTCAAACTGTCAGGTCACCTGTGGCCAGGTGACAAGTGCACCCCATCGGGGTCAGGGATGCACCACAGGGTAGTGAACCCTATAGCCAATTGCTCCAATCAGAGAGGAAGTGTGAGCCCAAGATTCCCCAGGGCGCGGAATCTAAGAACCAGCTTGGTGTTCACCAGAGCCTCTAGTGGTGAGGATGGCCTTCGCTGCAGCTGGATTGAGGTCGCAACAGGGAAACCGGCAAGCAGGAGTAGTCAGATACGAGCCAACATCAGTACACAGGAAGCTAAACTTAGCACACAGCAGACAGGAACTCAAGCTGCAAACAAAGTTGAATAGCACTGCAGACCTGCAGTGCAACAGTTAATGTAGACTTCCTGGGATGGCCTGGGGTGGGATCATACAGGAAGGAGAGATGATAAAAAGGCAGCCAGAACAGAGTCTAATGAACACATGGAGACAGGTAAGCTGCCAGACTATATTGCATGTCCATGACAAACGGTGAGAATTTCGGACAGCCTTACAAACGACAAACCCCTTCTGATTTTCGTACCGTGTGTACAAGGCTTTAATGTGACTGAATTTACCATTCCCAACCACTTGCTTCCATATCTTAAGAAATGCTGGTGTAGGAATCCAATCTATTTCCTCTTTAGGGCCCCCTATCGTAAGTAAATCAGTTCACATGTGTCTCATTGAGACCATAACCTTGCCTTGCTTTCATCTGACTCAACCCTATAAATGAGCTCATCAGATCCTCACTTTCCCACTTATGGGCAGTAACAGTGGCACATGTCCTACTTCTGCTTACAGGCTTAGGGCCTTTTTCCTTTTCTAGAGCATCGTCAGACTTGTTTATGAGGGCTGCACACCACTCATTCAAATCTTCAGCTCTGCCTACAGGGGTTTGAACACACTTTGAAACCACTGCAGGTTTACCTTTGATTACTCTACTTTCTAAATATTTTGCTTTGCTTGCAGTTTCCTCCAGACACTTGGATGCCACTGCAAGCTGCTCCTTTAGTAAATCTCTTTATAATTCTGCCTTTTCCCTCTATTCATATTCAATATGTAGAGCATGCAGAAAGTGCAAACCAAGCACAGCAACTGCCCGCATCTCTCCCCTACTGAACCCAAAACGTTTAATACTAAAATCTGAGGAAAGACTCCATCCCCCCAAACTCTGTTCAAAGGTGAAGCATATGTAGCCAGCTCCTTTGCAACAGACATCCACTGACTATCTTTCATCCAAGTCGGAAGGGTGCATGCCTTCTCCTGGGCGCCTTTGCAGTCTTACTTTTCCTAAACAGTGTACGCAGCATTTTCTCCCAGCACAAGCAACAAAACACACTACAGAAAACAGGTCTGCCGGAGTTGAGCTCTTAGCGCATATCCCAGACGAGTCCCCAATATATTGCTTTAGTCTATCTATAAAAGGTTCTTTTGGTAAAACCAAGGAAGCTTAGACATCTGTAGTGTATCATTGCTTTACTAAACAGAAAAGCTGCACATACAACTGTACAAAACCTAATACAACACAATTCATAGCTTACAAAATATGCCTACAACATGCACAAGCTAACTATCCTTTCTAGAAAATAATAAACATGTACAATATGTACGCATTAAGTAAACTAAACAGTTACTCAACTTAGGGATCAAGATATAATGTCCTTTATGGTTCCTTGGTCAAAGTTCAAACTCAAAACTTCTCCAAAGTCCTCCAGCTTGAAGTATTCACATCATATTATGGCTATAAAGTCACTACAAATAGCCATGGCAACACAGTACCAACCCATGAGATGTTTGCCTTGGGCCCCTTATTGTCATATATTAGTCCTAGCTACCAACAACAGATCCAGCTTGGTTTACTATAATTAAATAAAAAAAGGGCTTAATTTTGAATTAATTCATTTTTTTTTTCATTTAGAAGCATTGCATTAATTTCTTTCTGGCAAAAGCTAAATTTGGAATACTTAAATGCATTCCAAATGAGTTGACTATCAATAAGAGTTTAATCTCATGCTGCTTATTAAAAATCTCCCATAAAGGTTATGGTGGGCTGAAAATAACAAGCATTGGGCTTGCTACTGGCCTCCCAGGGGGTGGTAATAAGTACTTTAAGTGTTCAGAGGTTCTTGTTATCCCACAGGGAAATTTTCCAATTCATTGGAATATCTCTATATGAGCAAGCTAATTTTTTTCCTGTTCTATGAAGAAGACTGAAGGATCAAAGCACCAAGTATGCAATACTGTCACTGTTGGGTAAGTAAAGTAACTGACTTATACCTCACCAACTCTTTCCCAGGAAGGTAGCTACCTGACTATGTACTGCTATAATTTTCCCTTGATTGCATATGGCACCTTAAGTGTTATAATTGAATCTTAATAAAATCAGGATTCCTAATAAAATCCATGTTTTACTCACTGTTGCAGCACAGGGTTTGAGGGAAAGTAAGGCACATGCAATCTACTAAATAAGCATACTGTGATTACCTTTTGATGGAGCCTTACCATTTAGTTCACTCTACAGGAAAATAAGCAACTGATGCCTGCAAGGTGCAAAAAATATTTTTTAGACAGTAGATCTCCACTAAGTAAGAGTGTGTACTGAATTACCCTTCAGGGAGTCTTGAACTTACCTAGTATGTGTTAGGTAACATTTGAAGGTCATTGGAGACTCTACTTGTAATTTCTAAAGGATATTTTTTACCGGTTGTTTGAAATGCCTGCCAACATCTTATATCTACCGAAGACTCTAGTGTTGAGGTTCCTCCACAGCAGTTGTGATCTTTGATATAAGCCCACAACTTTGAGAGAGAGAATAGCAGCAGGAATTCATCAGAAACTAAACTGGAACTGATAGAAATTCTTTGAGATGTGTTGTCCTGCCGGCAGCCATACAGGAATGTGTTTTGAATTGACTTGACCAGGCTGCTGAAAATGCTCATGCGTAAAAGGGCCAGCAGACAGGCAAGCCTACCAAACCGATGTTAATAATGTAGCCAGGTGCTGGGCTAGAGCAGTTTGGAGATGTAGACACTCCCCCTTATTCTTTTCTCCATCTACTGAGATACTGATGTTATGCTCCACCATCCCCTTCAGCAGCCAGCAGGGGCAGAGTTACAGCCAAACAAGCTCATAGACCTAAATTCAGAGCACTGAGAATACTGGGAATTGTAGTTTGAGACGGCAGTCATATAATGGCTACACTATAATAGTTACACTGCAAATCCCAATAGGCACCGTACAGTGGGAGAATTGGAGAGATGATTGTTATTAAACTGCCAGGGAAAGTTCTTCCTCTTGGTACTAAGGGAGTTAGAGAGAGAGAACTGACTGAATATTCGCCTGCCAGCTGGAGACCATACAAGCGGAGAGCCGAGACTGGGAGTGAGGACAACCTGGGGTCCCCCTTCTACAGTGAGAGGTCACTGCAGTTTCCCAGGGATTGGTGAGAGGGCTATTTAATCATTGCTGATACTGCTAGCATGGACTGAGACAATGAAAGCAGGACACCACATGTACCCAATCCATACCACACCCATACTGCACTTTCTACCTTGCTTATTCCAAACCTAGATTGCACTTATACCAACCATATACCACATTATACCATACCTTTTACTGCATCTAAAGCACATCTACCGTGCACTGTGCAGAGACTATACCGTATCTATACTGTACCTATACCTCATGCAAGTTAATTGGGACTGTTGTTAAAGGAGTTGTAAAGGCAGAAGGTTTTTTTTCTTAATGCATTCTATGCATTAAGATAAAAAATCTTCTGTGTGCAGCAGGACCCCCCTAAATACCTACCTGAGCCTCTTCTCTCTCCAGCGATGTCCACGATCCCCTCAGCCATCCAGTACACTCCTCCTTTTTGGCTGAGGTAGAGCAGGGGCGCCATTGGCTCCCGTGGCTGTTAAGCAAAGTCAGTCAGCCAATCAGGGAAGAGGAGAGCAAGTGTATTGCCGCCCCATAGGAAGTGGCTTCCTATGATGGCGCACAAGGAAAAGGAGGAGCCTAGAGCGCTGGCAGGGGACCCCAGAAGAGGAGGATCAGGACAGCTCTGTGCAATACCTTTTCACAGAGCAATTTAGTATGATATGTTTGTTATTATTATTTTTTTTTTTAAAGGAAGCCTTTAAAATCACTTTAAGTCACATTTTAGATGCCATTCAAGCAAAAATTCAGGGAATGCCCACAGCATCACAAACATTTCATAGCTGCATGCTTGCTATTATGTTCTTTGGATTGGATAATAAAATCGAAGCAACTCATAAGTCATAAACGATTACCAGATGTGCAGACATAAAAAAATACAACTATAAGATGGATGCTTTAAATAATAATGATAAGCTGATGATAAATTCCCATTAACCTGTTTCTGTGGTAAAACATATTTCAGATAATGTTTGGTTAGCTACGCCGTGTAGTTTGTTTACCGGAGCAAGCTGGATATAAAAGTATGCTAAAAAATAAGGGAACAGATTGTACCATATGGCACTTTTGTTTTCTGCATGTTTCAATTATAAAAACAAAGAATCACAGTAATATGGAGTCTGGTGTCAATTAAGGCTTGACTGTCCATTCTGGGTTTTAGTTATCAGTGTTTGTTGTCTGTAGTTATCAGACATATTCTCTCTTTCATTTTATCAGTCCAGTCTGGGGCTTTGGATCTGGTTGCTGTGGGCAGAAATAATTCTTTGAGATATTATAGTTTACACCAGATAGAAACGATAAAGTGGCTTGGATAATCTTCAAAACATCTTCAGCATTACAGTACAAGTCCAGTTGAATGTGACTAAATGCTACTAGATATATCATGACCTGTATGAATGAGAACCTCCACAGACAAGGATTTGCAACCTTTTAATAGAGTCTGTGTGTAACATTGGTTCTTAAACATCCCCATGTTACCATCTATGTATACATGTTGGGGACATGACACTAAAATTAGCTTTATAATGGTTCATACAATTCTGGCAACCATTGGTGATGTCTTGACACTGGAGAGATATATGAAGCCAGCATGTGTCACCTTGCCATCAAACCTTTTTTCATTTAGTTTCCTTGAAATTGACTTATTCTTGGAATAATTTAACCTTCAGTGAGTTATTTCCCGTCCAACCTTTAGTGTTTTTCTCATTAGACACTGCAGTGGTGTCTATTGCATATCATTTTTTTTCCAGGCCATTTAAAGTGAACTTAACCTGGCGAAAGCGTTTCTAAGGAAACAGCAGTATTGAATGGCAGGCAGCTTTGTTTCTTCAAATTGCTCCTTGCTTCAGCCATTGGATTCTAGATGAACACTAAAACTGGTACCTGAAAGCTGAGGTCCACTGACAGTATTTTTTTTTTTTTTTTTTGCAAACAGTAACACAATCACACATTGACACTTGCAAACTCACTGTTTTGGAGATTTAGCTTGCCAATGTTCATTTTCATTGTAAAGATGAAGTTATATAAACTGAGGACGGCCGTTTTCATCTTGCTTGTGTGCATTTGAAGCCCACAAGCATTTACTTCCTGCTTCCAGTGATGCTGAGCTACCATCATTCCTTGCGCGTTCCCATGCATGCTCAATAGTAACTACGTGGAGCGCCGTAAAGTTCATGGTTGCCATCACAACGGGCGGCATCGCAGGAAGTTCCCGCCCCCTTTTGATGGCAAAAACAAGTGCACACAACAAACATAACTCACAGCAGGCCTCCGCAATGACACCTGGGAGCAATGATATAAGCTCCCAGGAGACAGTGCGCAGAAAGGAAATTACGAAATACCCACACATATCCGCAGTTTACACAGACAGGAAACAGAGAGGAACATCTGGAATACACAGGTACACTATAAAAAAAAAGTGCCGTTTATAAATGAATACATTGCTGTAATTCTATTGAGAGTAAGTTGTAAAATAGGGTGAACCTCCGCTTGATCTTCAGCCCTGTTGCTACTTTGGAAATGTGTTAAGCCGGGTTAGGTTTACTTTTTCTGGTGCCCACATGTACCTGAGGGCTTACATATTAAAGGGGCAAAGAATGACTCTGATATTCAAGGGATAGTAACCCATAATAGACAATCAGTATACAATTTTTTGAAGTAGGTTAGAAAAAATGAGAATTCAGAGTGAATTCTTGTAATTTTGAATGAGACTATGATCTAAGATTTAGACCAACTATTTTAAACCAGGGTTTCTCCTGAGATAGCTATGGGTTCCTTCAGCTGTTCTAACATGACAAGGGCACATTAACCCATGCAACTATGGCCATTAGAGTAAAATATAACCTTTAATATGATTTTGTTAAAATGTATATCAAGGACTGTGTATGTGTTTTTACTTATATGGATGGAAAATGACTTTATAATTCTTTATAATTCTTGCAATCTTGTTCTTCAGCTGTGGCTGACTTACTTCTTATCTTAATGGTGCCTGCAGAATTTTGGGTCCAATGCTAATTGGCGGATCTTTTTAGCTATCTGCAAGAGCACCTTAAGGAGGTCATTCTTCCCACTGATCACCAATGACAGTGGAGCAGTAACCTATTGTTTTTGTCCGGTCAGGGTTTCCAAGCTGGGTGTTTGATTTTTCTCACCTGCTTCTAGGGAAAGCTTCCATAATATAGGGCAGGGAGAGTCCAATGTGCAGTATGCAAATTTATTATAACCCAGCCAATCCCCGGAACGAGGTGTCCAGAAGATGGCTGAGGAGGTGATAAATGTCTGGGAGACTTTTTGCAGAGGGTTCTTTCCTCTCCAGGAAGGGTTCCAGTTTACCTTTGGCTGTTGCTGCTGGGAGATAGCTAGTGAGACAAGAAATTGCAGACTGAGCCTCAGCAGGTGCTGAGCTGAGGGCACAGAAAATATTACTGATGGATTTTTACTGGAAGGCACTGTCCTGAAGTCCTGGTCTCCTATTTGTAAGGAGTAGGTATTACGAGGAAGGGGAAAGGATCTGGAAAATGTTGGCTGTAATAGCCAAATCTCAGACCCGTTCAAATTATATACCCATGGTATGTTTGCCAACAGCAGACATTACACATAATCACATATTATATCATCCATTTTATCCTTGTATGGTGATTTATAGAGGAGCAAGGTGACTTATAAATTGGACGAACTCTGATGCTGCGTACAGACGATCATTTTTTGGCATGAAAAAAAAACGAAGTTTTTCGGCATGTAGAAAAAACGAAGTTTTTCCAACTTCATCATTAAAACGACGTTGCCCACACACCATCGTTTTTAAAAAATGCTCTAGCAAAGCGCGGTGACGTACAACACGTACGACGGCACTATAAAGGGGAAGTTCAATTCGCCTTTGGGCTGCTTTAGCTGATTCCGTGTTAGTAAAAGACGATTCTCGCTTTTCTGTCTGTTACAGCATGATGAATGTGCTTACTCCATTATGAATGGTAGTTTTACCAAAACGAGCGCTCCCGTCTCATAACTTGCTTCTGAGCATGCGCAGGTTTTTAACGGAGTTTTAACCCACACACGATCATTTTTTACAACCTGAAAAACAACATCATTTAAAACAAAGTTAAAAAATGCAGCATGTTAGAAAAAAAAATGTAGTTTTTCAGAACCCGAAAAATGATGTGAAGCCCACACACGATCATTTTAAATGAATTTTTTTTAAAACAACGTTGACTTTCTCCGTCCCCTGGAGATACCCTCAATTTCTACAGATGACAGAGAAAGATTTATTTCCCCACTCACATTGGAGGAAATAACAAGAGCCATTTCAGAATCGGCTAGCGGTAAAGTGCCAGGAACTGATGGCTTGCCGCTGGAGATTTATAAGATCTACGGAGAAATACTGCTCCCGGAATTATTGAAAATGCTTAGCCAGGCATTTGACACAGGTAGGCTTCCGGAATCAATGAATGAAGCAACTATTATCATAATTCCCAAACTTGATAAAGATTAGATACTATCAGAGTCTTATTGGCCAATCTCGTTGCTGAACTCAGATGTTATGGTACAGTATTGGCAAGAATCTTGGCCAATAGACTAAATACTGTTTTATAGGGAAATTGATACACCAGGACCAGGCAGGTATCATCCCAGGAAGGTCCACAGCAATAAATTTGAGTTTTTTTAACCTGCAGAAGACTCCTAATAATGTTGGAAAAAACAGTTTTGTCCTTCGAAGCAGCAAAAGCATTTGACTGCGTCGGTTGGCCACACTGTGGGAGGTTTTAGAAAGATTTGGCCTGGGTAAAGGTTTTGTGAGGTGGATAAAATTATTATAACATGGACTCCGACCATGTTTACAAATTAATGGTACTATATAAAACTTTTTTCTTTATCTATGAGTACTAGACAGGGCTGCCATTAGTCCCTAGCAATAGCAATCAGACAAACACCCCTAATTAAAGGGTTTAGGAGAGGAGAAAGGGAAAATAAACATTGTTTTCATGCAGACAATGCTCTGCTGTTTCTGGGAGATACGGTTGAATCACTATTTTCTGCAGTAACCCTTAATAAAGGCTACCTTTTTAGGTTCATTTTGGTGTGTGGCTGTCCATGAATTTTTTTCATTGATTTTTTGCCTTGTGCATTGCCAGCACCCACAGTCTTTGAGGAGGGCATTGATTGCTTATTGCATTTGCCTGGAGCGGCGGTCTCTTTTTCTTCTTTTAACCCTGATAGAGACCTTTGTCTCCTTCTTGGGTTTCAGCATAAACTGGGATGAATCTGTATTGATCCCACTAGATGAGATGTCTCCAATCCTATCAAAGAAGGTAAATCAGATTAGAATAGCTAATGCCGCATACACACGATCAGTTCGTCTGATGAAAACAGTCTGATGGACCGTGTGTGGGCCCCATCGGTTTTTTATCCATCAGTCAAAAAACTAGGAATTTGTTTTAAAATTATCTGATGGTTAAAAAAACGATCGTCTGTGGGTACGTCCATCGGTTTAAAAATCCACGCATGCTCAGAATCAAGTCGACGCATGCTCGGAAACATTGAACTTCATTTTTCTCAGCACGTCGTTGTGTTTTACGTCACCGTATTTTTAACCGATGATGTGTAGGCACGACTGATCATCAGTCAGCTTCATCGGATATCTGATGAAAAAATCCATCAGACCGTTTTCATCAGATGAACTGATTGTGTGTACAGGGCATTAGTCTTTTAAGTATCTAGGTATTTGGGTCTCCTTTAAAATCAAGGAATATTTGAATCAAAATTTGATGCCACTTTTAGATAAATTTAAGGAAAAATAGTATAATATGGACTAAATTACCTTTATCTCTGGTGGGATGTGCAAATTTGATTAAGATGTTTGGGGGCCCTCAGTTACTTTATTTTCTACATATAAAAATAGATTCCCTGTTCCGTATCCTACTATGGAAGGGTAAAATTCCTAGAATTAAGCTTTCTACATTACAACTTCACAAAAATAAAGGGGCACTTGCTGTGCCAAATGCAAAGATGTACTTTATTGCTTCTCAACTGCAACAGGTGGGATGGGGCAATGTAGACAGGATGGACCCAATTAAATTGATACTTTTGACTCAACCCTCTTGTAATGATTTAATAGCTCAATTGGAATCCGGATCCATTGAAACGCTATACAAAGACCGGCCTTAGTGTTGATGAACAGAGTATGGCAGGAAATTAAATAAAAAATGCAATATATAGACATTTCAGTTTATACCCCTCTATGGCAGAATATAAAGTATAGGGAGATAAATAAGTGACTTGTGATAATATGTGCAAATACAGCAAAAAAATGGTTGGTGCTCCATACTCCAAAGCTGACTGTAATTCCATCACTGTGTGGTTCCGCACTCACCAGATGGGTTGGACACCTCTGCCTTATGGCAGAAAGAGTTAGCTGTGCTTTAGGTCTCTTGGAGGGGGACCTATCCCTCTGCGGTTTTCACCGGACACTTCCGCTGTGTTGGTTGGCCTCCTATGGTGGCACTCAAAATCCAGGGTATGCAGGCATGGGATATACAAACAAAGGTCTCCTCCATAGTGTAAGATCCTTTAAAAATGTATTCAGTATAGGCATCTTATGATAAAAATTCCTTTAAAATGTTTGTTAATAGCTCTGGTAAAAAACGTCCCTGTGCAACTATCGGTGTCTGTTGAGTAACGCTGTCTGCAGACCAGCGTGTGTTCCCACGTCCGTGCTGAATATGACATATCGGGACTTCAGGCTTGGATGGTTCTTTTTAAAATTATAGAAAATGTGGGGAAGAATAAGTGAAAGAGGGTGGAATAAGGGAAAGTAAATTAAAGGTAGGAGGAGAAAAATGGAGAGAAAGAGAGAGGGAAGAGAGGTGGAAAAAAGGAAAAAGAAAGGGAGAGGGAGAAGAAAGGGGGAAAAAAGAGGGAAGAAAGGTGGAAAAAAGAAGGGAAGAATAAGAGGGATAAGTTTAGGATATTAATGGATTGTATAGATAGGTGTACCTATAGATATATATGACTGTTGGTCTCATTGCAGGGAAGATTTTTTTCCCGTGAATGGATATAGGATGAGGTAGAAAAAAAGGGGGAGAGAAGAAGGGGGGGGGGGGACGAGTTATTTACTCGAATAGTGTTGATGTAATAAAGACAAAGCTAGGCAGTGTATGTGTGTTGGCCTCTTGGTATGTTTACTGTGTTTTGTTTGTTTTATTTTTATTATTTTTTGTATGTGTATTTAGTTGCTTTTGTTCTAAGTGCTGTAAACTAAGATTGGTGCTAATACAAATTATGAATTGAAAAAAAAAAAGAAGTCTTGGTCTGAAAAGATCTTTTGTCTCCCTCACTGAGGATCTACCTGGGTGGCAGACAGCTCCTAGCACCTGTGTTTGGCATGTGTGCCTGAGCTATAAGGATTTGTGCTGGAAGTTTCCCCTCTTATTGATTGTTATGGAGTATCCTGAACCCCTGAAACCTATTTCATTTCAAGTTATTCAGCAATAAATTCTAAAAAGGCATCCCCTAGACTGAGCTTGTATTGTCGGTGAGCATGGAACATGCTTGTGATTGGCAGCCTCTGTACGAGAGCAGACCTGGGCACATTCTGAGCAGCCCATTCGGAGGTAAGCACTACAGTTATAATCAAGGCATACTTTGAGTTATGACTGTCACATCTGCTTCTGCTCTCAACCAAACTGTCAAGCCATCAACTGGTTGGTGTCATAACTGATCACATGTACAGCATCATGGCAACTACAGATCAAACATAGGCTAAGATTGAAGCTTCCCTAGCTGTAAAGGAGAGGATGGAGAACTAAACTCATTGATTTATTGGTTTCAGAAAACAGTTAATTCCCGTCATGACGGGAAGAGTAACTGTCACATTTGCTTGTGCTCTCAACCAAAATGTCAAACCATCATAATTGTTCACATCTGCAGCACCATGGCAGTTACAGATCAAACAGAGGCTAAGATGGCAGTTGTTTTGGCTGAAAAGAATAGGATGGTAAAGTTTTGCTTTAATTAAGCTTTAGCATCCCCCAAAAAATCAAGGGTTCATCGGGGGTAAAAAGGTTAAGAAAGAATGGGCTAGACTAAAACTTTAAACCAAAAGCCTAGAGTTCCCCTTAGGTAAGAACAGTGCTCCTATAAGTTACATAAATATTCAAGCTATTTGGATACATGCTTAATTATTTTGTTTGTTGATGTTAAGGAAGATCTTTCCATTGTTGGGTTATTTTCTAATGGTTATTTCTAGGAATTAATTTCTTGCTTTACTCCTTCCACTAGGGCAGTGAAGATGTCCACACTATTGGAGATAAAAAGCAGTGTTCTCAGACAAGTGCAGAATCGGCAATCTTTTCGCCGAAGAGCAGAAACAGAATCTGGCATGTCAGCACAGGAGACCAACAAGGCTGTCAGGTAAACCTACTGAAGTTTTTCTTGAGCAGAGGCTGAGTCAGTGTGCATTTATGAGACAACAGCTGGTGTACATGTTAAGGTTTTGGGGCTCTCATTGGTTTGGAGGGGAGCCACAGGTGATGTGCACACTGTCATGTCAGATATATATTTGTCATCTCCATGTTTTCATGCTGTGCACTTGTGTCAAGAAGGCCGATAGCATCAAGATAACGGGGGTGCTCTGGGGAATGTCCACATTAAACGGTGGATGTGAGAGATACAATGTGTTGATACAGTATCTACTTTTTAATGTAATTTCTGAAAACTCACAGGACTCAACAGGATGCCCAGAAGCTTATTATTTTATAAAGAGTTTATAAAACTGAAGTTCAGCGTATTAATATATAATACCAGTAAAAAATAGTTTTTTAAGTGAAATATGTTATACAATAATTACTGACGTGTATTATTTAAAATAGTTTATGCTAATATCTGTCTTCTGTTTTAGGGAATTGTTAGAGGTGATTGGTAGGATGCAATGTTAAGTGTCCCCTTTAAAGTAAGGCTTCTTGGCCATTAGAATACATTAACAATAAACTTAATGTGTGATAATGACACCAATAACTTGACTGTATTTAATAAACAATATATGGAACAACTTATAGCAACCAATCAAATACATTTTACCTTCACCAGTGCAAGTTAAATTTGCACTTAGTGCTTTGTTTGTCGAGTTGATTTATTAAAGCCTAACTGCAACCATTTTTTATTTTCAGTACAATATTTAAAGATTTGCTGTTTTTAATCTCTGTCTGTAACCACACTGGGTAGATTTCCCCTCACTTCCTGTCTTTGTGACACATGTACAACAAAAATAGGTTGGGGGGGGGGGTGTATTGTGGTGAGACAGGAAAGCATATAGAGCAATAAATATATTGTCGGAAGTTATAACCCTTCCAAATCTACTAAAAATACTTTATCATGGCTTCTTTGCATTGCGGCGGGGGATCAACAGCCTTTTTTTCCTGATTCTTTTTGCCCTGGTTTTGGAACCTTTTGCTATCTTGGTACAGAACTTGTTTTTGATTATTTTGGATCTGTATTAATTGGTACAAATCAGTTATTTTCACTCTTGACCCCCAGGCTAGGGAATCTGCAGCCTGAACCTCTTTACTATGGGCTGATGAATTTAAATATTTGGGCATTTGGGTTACCCGGGATCTGCGGAGCTTCTATAGTCTTAATCTTAACCCCATACTTTTACAGCTAAGAGCGCACTGCTCCACTTGGGCCAACCTACCACTGAAACTGTTGGGTCGCATAAATATACCTAAAATTATGTATCCCCCCCCCTTTCTCCTCTCACTCCCCACCACCTGTCTCTTCTGACCCACAATTGAAATCTCTTTTTCTGTAGCCTACGGCAGCTTAACGCAATGCTCCTAACTCCGATTCCCGTTTTAAAGTCTAGAATCCCTTTGTAGCGTATGACTCCTACCAACTGAATTTTCTGGCTCCTGTGGTCACTGTATTCTAACCAGGTCATGTTCTATGTAATGCATTGCTCTCTTGTATTATCTGATGTTATTCACATGTGCACTGTTTATTTCAATAAACATTCCTTCTGTTAAAAAAAAAATATTTATCTCTCTTAATTAAATTTTTGTTTTCCGGATTTGCCCTATTTCGATAGTTATTACTATCTTTCCAGGACTTTTCTTCCAAATATAGACTGCCTTGATTGAATTACTTTCAGTTGCATCATGCAATGAGATCACAATTTACCAATCCTCCTTGCTTAAAAGCTGACCTGAAAGAGGACATTCGCTCACAAGACTCCCCCTCTAAACCCCTGCCTTTACTCTATCTGGCTCTTCTTAATGTGGAGTCTCCTAAAATAGACAGAATGTGACTAACCGGAGTAACTTGACATCACTTCCACGCATACTCAAAGGAGCCGCCAGTTACGGCACTTGCTAGTGAAGAAACGGCACAGCGCATGCTCCGGTGACATAATTGACGCAGTACAAAGTAAATAACTCCTAAACGGTGCATGTTTAGGAGATATTTACAGTACCTATAGGTAAGCCTTATCATAGGTTCACCTATAGATACAACTTGAAAATGGTGGTTTGCAACCTCTTTAACAAGGGACTACAAATGCCTTGCTGCTAGCAACCTATTGTAAAAATAGAGCAGGTGAACGTGCAGGCCACAAATTCTCAGTTCTCCTGTAGGCTTGTTGCTGTCTTTCACACATTGTGCCCTTTGTCAGTAAAGTTGAGCATTGTTCACATTCCCTCTGTGAAAGATTTTTGACAATATAAAAAAAAAACTGCAAAAATTGTTTTGTATAGGAAAATCTAAAATAAGTAATTGCATTTACCATATTTTACTTTCTGCTACTTGATCTATTGATTTTAGTCAAACTGAGTCTACTTATTTTTGCATTATTAAAAGCTGCATCTTCCAGGGGATGGCAGAAAAATCAAGCATAAAAAAATGATTGTTTTGGTGCATAATTGCACGTGTTTATTGACGTAAGACATTGAGCATATGCTGATTCTACTTCCCAGAATATGAACTTAATCTGGCCACTTGAACAACTTTAAGTGCATATGCGTGTGTTTGTACATTTGCGCATGTAAATTATACTAATAAGCGTTCTTTTTGAACGCAGCTGGGTTATTTTTTTTTTGCCTTTAAATGCTGTTTATAAATACTAATCTAAATGCTTGTGGTTCATGGCCTCATATAACACAGAACTGTGTTTAAAGGCATGGAAAACATATGCTGTAAGCCTGTAAAAGCAGTTTTTTTAACAACTTCTACACCAAGGACATCCGTTTCTGCGGTGATATCTGAATGATGCCTGCAGCTACAGGCATCATTCAGATATCACTTTTTTCTGCCAGCGATTCTGTGCACGATAAGACCGATCATAGTGGCAGTTCCGGCGTTTGATCTTTCTTATAGGCGGCGGGAGGGGACGTCCTCCCCTCCCACCGCCATCTGGTACTTCTCCGGGCTCTCCTGTGCCATCGGGGGCCCGGAGAATAAATCGGCCGGTGCCGGCTCACAATGATGGAGATTTCCGGTGACCAGATCCCCCCCCCCCCCAAAAAAAAGGTGTTTTAAAAATGATTGCGCAAGTACCATGCCAGATAAAAAATTTCAATGGCCGCCATTTTATTCCCTAGGGTGTCTGCTAAAAAAAAATATATATTTAATGTTTGGGGGTTCTGACTAATTTTCTAGCAAAAAAATTATGATTTTTACATGAAGAAGAGAAGTGCCAGAATAGGGCCGGTGTTGAAGTGGTTAATGCCCATGTGCATGAGGCCTAAAACAACAGTTTCTCCTTGAAGCCCACCCTTGACCAACTTATACTCACTGTTCCATATTGCACTGACTTTTTTCTACTCCACAGTTCTAACCATGTGCCATGTCAATGATTTACACAAGGTTGAGGATGTCACCCCGTCCCTCTTGTGAAAATTTTGGGCCTGCATTTTTTATTTTGTGGCAGCTTCAGTAGAGCAACAGAGCAATGAGAAAGCACAACAAAGGGGGTATAAGTAGGTTGGGGGTTGAGCTTTAACCACTTGTCTACTGGGCACTATTACCCCCTTCCTGCCCAGGCCAATTTTTTTTTAGCTTTCAGCGCTGTCACACTTTGAATGGCAATTGCGTGGTCATGCAACACTGTCGCCATATGAATTTTTTTAATTTATTTTTTCACATAAATAGAGCTTTCTTTTTAAATAAACAAAAAAAATTACTGAACATTAAAAAAATAAACATTTTTCATACCGTAGTAGTATGTTATAAAATGTTGCAAACAGGTAATTTTTCTCTTTCACTTATGTGTGCTGATGAGGCTGCACTGATGGGCACTGATTGGTTGCACTGAGGAGTACTGATGGGCACGGTTGAGGTGAAACTGATGAGGCGACACTAATTGGCTGCATTAATAGGCACTAATGAGGTGGCATTGGTGAGCACTGATGAGGCACTGATCAAGCTGCACTGATGGGCACTGATAGGAGGCTCTGAAAGGGAACTGATAGGCAGTACTGATAGGTGACAGTGATGAGGGGGCTTTGATGGGCACTGATTTGTGTACTGGTGGGCACTGATTGGCAGCATTGGTGTGCAATGATAGGCAACACAAGCCGGTTATCAGCATTCCTTTCTTTGCGCTCACAGTGTAAGGAGAGGGGAGGAGAGTTGTTAACAAACTTACGTGAAAGGGACATCTACAACGATAATTATGACACTAATAATCAGTACCCTGATTATCGTTGTAGATGTCCCTTTCACGCAAGTTTGTTATCAACTCTCTTCCCCTCTCCTTACACTGTCAGCGCGAGGAAAGCAATGCTGATAACCGGCTTGTATTTACATCATGATCAGCTGTGATTGGACACAGCTGATCACATGGTAAAGAGCCACTGACCTGGATCTGTGATCAGATGTGTCCAGAGAACACAGTGATCACAGATAGCGCCACCAGCACTACAGCAGGCTCCTGGCGGGCGCAATCCTGGGAGGGCATCATATGACGCCCTCCAAGAACTGGCTTGCTGTGCTGTAGCTGTGATTCAGGTATAGTGCAGTCAGCAAGTAGTTAAAGAGGCCTTTTGAGAGTGAAATATTCTCTTTCATTGCCATGGATATGCAATAAAGTCTGGCAGCTTACCTGTCTCCATGTGTTCATGAGAGGCCTGACTCTCTTCCTGGCTGTCTTTTATCACCTTCCTCCCTGTATGGCTCCACCCCAGGCCATCCCAGGAAGCCTATATTAACCACTGCACTGCTAGTCTGCTTTGCTGTTCAACCTTTGTTTGTAGCTTGAGTTCCTGTCTGCTGTGTGCTAAGTTTACCTTCCTGTGTACAGATTTTGGCTCGTATCTGACCACTCCTGCTTGCCGGTTTCTCTGACCTTTTGCCTGTCCCTCGGTTACCCTTGTCTGCCTGTTGCCCTGACCTCGGCTTACCCATCACTATCGCTTGTCCTGGTTGCTGCTTCCCCTCTCTCCCTGCAGAGTGTCACCTAGGGGACCCCAGGGGTCGCGACCTGGATCCAGCTGCAGCGAAGGCCATCCTCACCACTAGAGGCTCTGGTGAACACCAAGCTGGGTCTTAGACTCTGCGCCCTGGGGAATCTTGGGCTCCCGCTTCCTCTCTGTTCGCAGCAGTCGGCTATAGGGTTCACTACCCTGTGGTGCATCCCTGACCCTAACAGGGTGCACTTGTCATCTGGCCACAGGTGACCTGACATTCATCAAAAACAATTAGGATTAGGATGGTGGAGGTGTGCAGTAACGGCTCGGCCTCACTTAGCAACATCCTATCAACGTCCTGGGAGTATTCCAGTCAGGCTTCAGGAGGTATGTAAATGCCGTAAACCTATAGCAAGTCCATTATTCAGCTTTAGTCAGAGCTGCACGGTTTGCTTTTATCTACAGACTCCTACATGAGATTTCAGCCCACGTAAGCTTTTTTTGATGTTGCTATATATGACACGTAGGCCTCTTTGTCTTCCAACCATATTATACTGTGTCTTCTGCGGTGACCTTCATCTTCTTTGAATTTACTGAATGAGTCTTTTATACTTTTTTGTATAGTATTCATATTATAGATTTCTGTAGACACGAATCCTTAGACCAGGGGTAGGCAACCTTTGGCGCTCCAGCTGTTGTGAAACTACATTGCGCCATTGTGCCATTGCAAGGTTGCATGATGGGGCTGGCAGTTTGGCAGTTACAATTGTAGTTCTGCAACAGCTGGAGTGCCACAGGCTACCTACCTCTGCCTTAGACTGTCTATGATATTCTGGATACTAGAAGAAGTATGCAGGTTGGGAGTGTCAACAACAGTGAACATATTGAAGTCAGGATTTCTTCAGAACTGAGGCCCCCCCCCCTCCTTCAACCTAACCTAGATGTTTTTTCTTCTGTTAGATGGTAATGCTGAGACTGTTTGTGGATTTATTTTGAGAGAAAGGGTCACATATTATATTGAACAAGCTATAGAAAGCCTTTCATGGGGTTATCATAATTCAGAACCATTATGTATAGTAAACAGTAAAGAGATTCATTATTTTATCGCTGTTTTGCAACTTGGCTTGTTATTTCAGATCTCCCTCAGGCATTCTTGGAAATATTTTCAGATTGTTGGACACAGTACGTTAATTGGGGAATTAGAAATATTTCTTACACTCAAAATGTTTAACAAGAACCACTAAAGGGTAATGGAATTGCCCTGTTTTACTTTCTGAACCAAATCTACAGCCCCGAGGTTGCTTTATTTTTAATTAAAATTTCATTCCGAAAAGTATGATAATTGTTAAGAGTCGAAAGCAAACAAACAATGATAGATACATGGCAGGTCTATTTCAAGTGGGCAATCTCATGATAAAATGTGCGTTGTGTATGTATTTATTTCCAGTTGTGCTGTTCCAGAAACCGCTAAATTAATATACCTTCCTCTGGTCAACTGATTCCAGTTTGCCACGCTGATTAAAATATAATCCTTTGCGACTGCATTAATAGCAGTTTTATTCATTTCAGGTATACAGACATATTAACCTCTTCATGCCTAAGGGTAAAACAAATCTTAATGCCTACGCATAATTTTGCAACTTTGTGTTGGTAAAACTGCACATATTATCACTACATATCAAACTACTTTGTGCATCCAGGTAAATTATACCTTGTTTTTTTCAGTACAAATTTGGCATTCATTTGGTAGTAAATGGCTATGGATACCTCCTGATTTTTTTTTTATTATCAATGGAAAACTGGCCCAAAATAGTAAAACAAAACAAAAAACGAATTCAAATGTAGCTGTATATCTTTTGTTACTACCATAACCTACCACCAAAGAACAACCCAAAATATTCTATCCTGTTACTGACGATTGCAGAGAGGCTGCGTATTTGCGTACTGTCGGCACCTAGAGTTTAAAGTGGTTGTAAAGGCAGTTTTTAATGCATTCTATGCCCCCCCTAATACTTACCTGAGCCTCAGCTCCACCCATCTCTATCCAGCAATGTCCATGAGTCCCTCGGCTGTCCGGGGCTCTCCTTCCTGATTGGTTGAGACACAACAGTTGTGCCATTGGCTCCAGCTGCTGTCAATCAGGAGAGAGAAAGGGCAGGCCCGGGTCGCAGCTCTGTATCTGAATAGATACACAGAACTGCAGCTCGGCTCTGGTGCCCCCATAGAAAAGCTGCTTGCTATGGGGGCACTCAACAGGAGGGAGGGGCCAGGAGCTCCAGCCAGGGACCTGAGAAGAGGAGGATCTGGGTTGCTCTGTGTAAAACCAACTGAACAGAGCAGGTAAGTATAATATGTTTGTTTTTTAATAGAAAAAAAATGAGTCTTTAGCCCTGGTTCACACTGGGCTGCGGGAGTGAAGCCGTGCAAGTTCAGCTGAACTCGCACGATTTCACTCCCGCCGGCAGTCCCGATTTCGGCCGCGATTTAAGAGACATCTGTGCAGGTTTCTGCACAGATGTCTATGTAAATCGCGGCCCGAAATCGCAAAAAGTAGTACAGGAACTACTTTTTGAAATCGGTGCAGCGCCGCAGATGCGGCGTCGCACCGATTAGGACAGTGTCATTGCCGACAATTGGCGGCATTTGAGATGCAATTTCACATGTGAAATCGCATCTCAAATCGAAGCAAATCGTACCCAGTGTGAACCTGGGCTTACAATCACTTAAGATACTGAGAAAAACAATATTTTTATTTTTTCCATATCGATCTTAAACCATGGAGTCCCTCACTATGTGTAATTGAGAAACCTAGGTGACACCTACACATCTACAACAATCATTCCAACAACGCCTGTGAGTAGGCTGGGTCCCATTTGAAACCACAAGCAAACACCTTCGATCAAATGCTGTTTTTCAGTTCCAGGAAGAGGAGGTTCACTGAAAAAAAAAATCAGCAGCTACAAATCCTGTAGCTGCTGACTTTTTATAAAAGGACACTTACCTGTCCCAAGATCCGGCATTGTCCGATGGAGGAGGAGAGGAGAACTTCCGCTCAGATCTCCTAGGCGATCTGAGTAGAAGTGGGAGCAGGTACCTGTCAAAAATAGTGTCCCGTTCACACCCACAAAAAAAAATGACATGCCAAATGTGGCAGGGAAAAGGAATTTAAAGCGTACCTTAGAGCTTGCAGACATTTCTACAGTATATTATCAACATAGGTCATTATCTGCATTTTTTTTTTTTAATAATGATTTTGCCTGTGGTTTGTATGCCAGCCTATCTAATAACTTTCTGTGGTGCCATATAAAGAACTCATGCCAGTGCATCACCCTGCATCAGTCCATTGACTTCATTCTGTGCTTTCAACAAGGATGACTAGATGTGCCTTTGTGCTATAAATGTTACCATCCTGATGAGATGTTCAGGCATACCCATTCCTCACATGGCTATATACAGCTGTGATTGTTACAATAACCTGCAGATGATGAAAATCAGTTCTATGCTTATAGATCTTTTAAAGCATTTGCCTCTAAGAGAAATTCTTATCTGCTGTTGACCTATCATTCCTAAAGCTGATCTGTATTATAGCTGCAATATTACTCTGAATATAATTTTATATGCAGAGCTTAGCGGGATATTATACTACAATATTTTCTACCGTATAGAGATTCCCCTTTCTTAAAGTGAACTTGTCATTTGGACATGGATTGGCAAGAAACTGGTTCACCTAAAAAAAAACTGTCACCAACTAAAATGAAGGTAAAAGCATAAATAAATTAAGTATTTTGAATGCTCACATTCAGTGTTTTTCCTTTCTATAAATACGTTTTTTTTACTCACTCCATCAACAACCAAAATTGGAATATAACGGGCGCTGACCAATCCACAGCTCTTCACTGTTGGACCATACATTTAAACATCCCCTTTTGAGACTGGTGTGCCTCTCTTACTATAATTTGTAGTCTTTTGATCTTTTGGTACCATCTAAACCCCTTTTTTGCCTGTCGCCTAACGGTATCTTTCTGTGCCTACTGCTGAATACTGCATACTCTCTGCACTCTCCTGCTGGCCACAGCAGAGTTCTGCCAGCCGGCGGTCTGTCTTGGTGCCCCTATGCCCACCAGCCTGTGCTACTTGGTCGTTTTATGGTCCACCACAGGAATTGTTGCTGTACCTTGCCATATTGGGTCCTGAAGAAGCTGTGTAACTCGCAAAATGTTGATCTGGCAGACCTGGTCACCGGAAGCATACATTCTCTACATTGATGCTATGTTACCTGTAAACTAACTATACAATAATAGTCTTCTGGTAACTGAAGTATTGTTCTTTGCTACATTATTCTATGGACTGTTTGGAGGCTGAAATGCCTTTGTTCTTATCAATTCAATTTTAATGTTAATGAATAAGGATATTATGTTTTATAATTTTGTCTACTCTGCTATGCTAAGCCGTTTCGGTTATTTAGGTGTGATCTGGTCTAGGCCAGCCCTGCATTATTTTTTGCATTTTTTTTAATCACTTGCACTGTACCTTCAATGTTGCTAGAAAATGTGACCACTCGAGGAGCATCGGTTTGCTGGCACAGCCTATTCCTCTCACCTCCCTACATAAGGAAGAGGTGAAAAATAAGGGCCTGACCCGGCCTTTACTAGGAGACTTACTTTTGAACTTTTAAGTTCCTCCTTCAAGCTGTACTGTATACCTCTTACCTAGGAGGAAAGTGACACAGCATTATCCGTAGGATATGACAGGCTGAAATAGAGGCTCTATCAGACCTCCAACCATTCCATCCACTGACAGTGATCACTTCAATCTTGCCTGATTATCTGCGTACCTGAAGTGCTGCACCGATCCCCTCATACCGAACTTAAATCCTCCTATACAAATACCCGTGATGAAAGGACGTTGAACCTGAAACACGTCGGGTACTGAAGAGTTTTTTCAAATATTGGAGAGCAGGCAAGTAGGCTTTTCACATTGCAAAGGAAGTTGCACTTTGTAAGTGAATTTTCCCCAGAGCTTTGTGAATGTGGTATATCTCTGCTTACTTCTGTCATCCAATCATGTGCAAGCAGAAATAGTGTTTGTTTTTGTTTTTATCCATTCTTGTGATTGGCTATTTTTTGCAAAGTGAAATTTCACCACATTCACTAAGCTCCAGGGATAATTCCCTGGCAAAAGGAACAGCCTATTTGGCTTTAGTAAATGAACCTTGTAGCACTTTATTAATTCGGTATCTTAAATCTGTATTGAACTTAAAAAGAAAAATTATCCTGACCTCCAGCATCAGGTAAGTTTGTCATAATGTGCTAGTATGAGGAGCATACAGCTCCCTGTTAAAGGGAGTCTTCCAAGCTGCACTGTTAGTGCTCAGGCACTTCCATCTTCACCCAGTCTTCCCTCTCCCTGTTCGGTCCCTTGAATGGCTGGGCCACAATGACGTCACTCACCATGGCACAGAACAGGTGTCCTAATGTACTTTGAGCTGCGCAAGCACCGTGTACATTACCCCTGACGGGCAGGAGGAAACATTACGTCACAAAAACCATATCTGTCGGCTTTTTATTTTTTGATATTATTTTTAAGTTTAATACCACTTTAAAGTTATGGCTAGGAAATGTTTTATAGATCATTTTTATTAGCAGTGATAAAATTTGTGTATTTACATGCACTTGAGGAACTAGTTATGCTCGTTTTTTAAAACTTGACAAAAAATGTCTTTATTAACAGCCATTCAGATTCCATGTAATGTAGCAAAAATGTTAAATGAAGTGCTGAGAGATCCAGGTACAACTTTATTTTGATAAAAGTCAGGGGTACAACTGAAAAAAAGGTAGCCAACACATTTTGGGGGTCCAAGAGTGCCCCATTTACCAGGGATTGATTGACAGCAATGTTAACAATCCAGAAGTGAACTGAACCTACAGTGTTATTTTTTCCAGTGTGAGTTATACTTATAGCTTGTTTGGAAAATGTCAGGTGTCATTTTCCAGTGGAAGTCTGTAAAGCCTGGTATACACAGGCAAAATGTTGGGAGACATTGGCCTGTTAAAAAAATAACATCCGGCATTCGGCCTCTCTGTATGTCACCCTGTCCGACAGAAGCTGGACGGATTCTGTCAGAGGAGCATGCTGAAAAACTAGCAGCTGATCGGCTCCCAATTAGCACTCTCAGCCAATTGCAGAGAGTGCTGATCAAAATGTTCTGGGGGGAGGGCCGTCCCCCTGGAAAAACCCAACAGCTCAGTGGGGGAGATCACTGTACTAACTTTGCATAGTTAGTATAGCGTCTCCGACCGGAGCCGACAATTTTTTTTTTTTCCGTTCAAATGGGTTGAACGAAAAAAAAAAAACTTGGTGTGTACCAGGCTTAAGAAACTAGACACCTGATTAGATTGAAATGAACATCCGTCTTTAACTAGTTTTTAAAACCAAGTCCAATGTGTGCATTAGTGTGTTTATTTACCTGTGTGGGTCTTTGTCACTGTGTTATTTTTGTACTCAGTGGCACACATACTATTTAAATCCAATCTCGCAGCAAAGGACCATTAAGATGCAGAGCTAAACTCATTAAATGTCACCTTCCTGTCACATCCATCCTATGGGAGCGCATTCAGTAGCGTTCCCCTAACACTTTGTATTGTGCTATTAATTGCATGCAGTTCAAGGGTCACGAGTAATGCTGCTTCCGTCTTATGCATAATGCCACAATTACAAGAGTCGGCTTTTCATGCACAGAGATGGTAGGGCTAATGTAAATAGTGTTATTAACTTTACTGTGCCTTAATTAGCAAAATGTAGCTTCTGTGACTAGCAAATTATAGACGTAGCTGAGAGGAAACTGGCTGCAAAAAATGGTGTGGCCAGGAAGGGAAGTATTCTGGTAGAGATAACTATCATTTCAGAGTATTAGCATGTGGTTTGGCATAGCAGCTTAGGGGTAGATAAATACAGTGGGGGAAAAAAAAGAAAATTCCCAGCCAGCAGGTAAAAAAAAGGCTCAAAAAGAGATAGACAGCTATATGCACAGGGGGTGTTTTACTGTCACAGCCTTTTTCACACCACTGCGCTTAATGACACAGCTACAGAACACTTCAAAAATTCTGTCTTTTCCAGTCTGCTGTTTCATTGCCTATAATTAAAGTAAAAAATGTCCAATAAAAGTTAAACTTCATGTTACCCTCTGCATAAATACTGTGTTTTATGTACGTGTTAAAATATTAAAGCGGTATTAAACCCAAAAACATTATACTGTATATTGCAGCTTACCAATCCTTACATGTGGGGGATGCATTTGTTTTCTGTTTTTAGGCTTTTATGCCTCTGTTTTCTCCTGGTGATCTAGTCAGTAACACACCTCCTGTAGTATGGTGCCCCCACGCTACCCCCCCCGCAAGGGATGAGGATTTCCGAATGAACCCTCTCTTTAGATTCTCCGCCACATACTCAGACATGGCCTGGGTCTCCGTAATGGACAAGGGATAGGTCCAGCCCCTGGGCAGGGTTGTGCCAAGAACAAGATCAATGGCACAGTCAAAAGGCCTGTGAGGAGGAAGTACCTCAGCCGATTTTTTTTTTGCAGAATACATCACTATTTGCAGCAGGAAGAGCAGGAGATACTGTAGTGGTGGCCACAGGAATTCTCTCCTTTGGGGTAACCTTGAGTAGGAAGGGCTGAGCAAACTGTCAGGTCACCTCAGGCCAGGTGACAGATGCACACCGTTGGGGTCAGGAGTGCACCGCTAAAGTAGTGGACCCTACAGCTGACTGCTATAGATGGAACTCTGGGTGGTTTAGGAAAGCAGGTCCACTGGAGCACCAATTCCCAAGGAGCGGAGTCTAAGAGCCAGCAGGTGTTCACCAGAGCCTTTCACGCTCATGGTACGCTACTGGAGGATAGAGAGAAAGCAGCCGTCCAGCACAGCAAGGGAGCAAGGGATAGTCAGGAGATAATCCAAATGTCAAGGCAGCTAGCAGACAAGGATAGACAAAAAATACATTAAAGGTCGGGGTATCAAGCAGGCAGGGATAGTCACAGAAAAAGCCAAGGTAAACAGAAACAGACGTAGATCACATGGCAAGAAGCGCACAGGAAGCCAAACATTAAATATTGCATAGGCAAGACAGGATTGGACAGCACAGTGTTAAATAGTGTATCCTGTTGAGGCTAAGGTGGAGCCACGCTGAGGAAGGATTACTTAACCATGCAGGTGTGAGAGTGCAGGCCCTAAGGCTGATACACAGACCAGAGGTAGGCACGCAGACAGGGCATGAAGGTATTACTGCAGGTTCATGACACCTGTTCTCTCAAATATATACTTTAGGAGGAAGATCAAAAGTTTTTTCGTGTTTGATAAAGGGGGAGGGCTAATATCTCTGTCGAATTTATACTGTTGCCTTTATAGTGTTGTCCCTATTGAAGAGATTTTTCCCTTCCTGCTTGCTGTACTGCTGACAAGGCAATAAATGAGAGGAGATCTATACAATAGGCACCTGAAAGGCAATGAATACCCAAATATTTTTAGCGACTTTTCCAATTTTTTTTAAATACTACGACCATATTACTATGTCTGGACCTGGGAAGCTCGGGCGAAGGCCAGGACCCGATCATCCAAGGCTGATCTTCAGTTCTCAGTCGGTCATGTTCAGGTAGGGCAACTATGCCTAACAGGTCAGAGCCGGAGCTCTTATCTATCTGCCCGCTGATCTGCAGCTGAAATCCTTAAACAGGCTGGCAACGTCTCTTGAAACAAAAACACCCACATCTTCCCCCAACATCTCTAGCTGGCTGTCCGCAGTAAAGAGGAACTCAACAAGTTGCTTATAGCATCACCATTGTCGAAGGAAACATCTAGTCCAACATCTAGTCCGTACTACTTCCCAAGAAGATCGAGAGGCAAAAGCCCGCCATGGTTAAGTATACTGAAACAATTCCAGTTTAAACAGATTTGATTTAACTTACGCACCAGAAATAAAAAAGTAGATAATAACTGATAAAAGTTAAGAGGTAAAGAAAAAAGACATAAAGGGTAGTTGTAGTTTAAAAAAGCTTGTTTAAAGGGTAGGCTTGCCAAAGTGATATTTCAGGTATAGGTCGGGTCTTCAGGGGACTTCAATTACAAGATATATATCCCATACTGCCTGGCTTTGTTTCTGCACACCTTGGCATTTTAAGTGTCCTCCCACACACACACATTTGGTTTTTGTCAGTGTTCCTGATGTATTCTCTGAAAGAGAGTGTTCTCTTTCTACTAAACATGGCAGATATGCAGACTCGGAACTGAAGAACAGAGAGACACCACCCATAGATTCCTTAAGTGATATAGCAAATTACTATGTAGTTTAAATCCACTAACATGTGTAAAAATTAATCCAGGGAAAGCAAAAAACTTTGCAAATATAAATTATTAACTCTGCTTTCCCCCATGCTTTGAGAATATTCATCATAAGCCCAGATCAACCTAAACATTGATTTTTTTTTTATTTATTTAAGCATTTTGAAAAAACTTGTTCCATCAATTCAATTATGTAATGTAAAAACATCACATAAATTTGTGGTGAGAAGTGGGACCAGTAAAAGTAGAAAAAACAGCGTCACGATAAGCCACCTGTTAAATGTTATACCCCCTTTGTGCTAACATTGGTTACCTAAATTTTTTTGATTTATGTTTTCCTGTGCGGTTTTCTGACCACATAGCTCTGTCGCTCCAGGCCATTCCTCTCTCTCTGTGGATGGTGGGAGTAAACTATCTCCTGCCTGACAACGCCTGGAAGCTAGGGGTGCTGGCTGAATGACGTGATGGCTCGGTGATATTCAGAAGCATTGTTGGGCCCCTACATACTAGCTGGCGTTTTGTGGTCACATAAAAAAACATACAAAATAGTATTCAGAAAGTGAAATGTACACCTCTGCTTTAATGTAATGTTTATTTTGGAGTTTGTATATTGGAAGAAAATACACATTTTCTGAGTATAGGTTTAACAACATTTATAGAAAGGGGGAAAAAAATGTTGTTAGCTCTAGAACATGTCAAACACAAGGCCTGGGTGCCAATTCCGGCCCTCCAGACCATTTCATGTGGTCCTTGCATCTCTCCTGCAGCTGCGGCACTCCTTTCACCCCACCTTGTCTCAGAACAGAACTCTTCTGCCAGATCCTGTATTCTCTCTGGGAGGCTTGTCTTGACCCCCTGCCCTTCTCAGCAGTCAGCAGCAGAGAGGAACTCCTCCTATAGATTTGGAGCCTCTCTGTGCTGCCGAAGAACAGCCTCGTCTCCATCTCCCCTGATCTTTTTTTTTTTTTTCACAATCCAAGTTTTTTTGAAACATAATTGTAACAAAAGGTTGACATTTTGCATATCAATGAAACAGTAAACAAATACAGGAGCAATATTCGTCATATAAACAGATAACCATTGCTATAATTAAGTAACGGGTTGTCTAGTACATAGGTTTATGTAATGCAGTTGGATAAAAGGAAACAAGAAGAGAAGAAGTGAGGGAAGGAAAGAGGGAGGGAGGAGTGGTTGGGTCGAGGGGAAAGGGTAGGAGGGCATATTCAAGAGTATAGGACTTGCATGGTTAGGTAAGTAGTCATGCTGAGTTTAAGCTCTATCAATACAGTGTCGTAGCAGACCAGAAATTACATCAACCAAAAGATCATAGGAGCATACCTAAAATGAGGAACCAAGGGAGCATACAAATTCATGCAATCAGAGACTCATAGTCACTTGAGTAAATTAAGGATACCCAGGGTTGCCAAGTTGCAATAAAGCCTTCACTGTATTCATTTTTCATGGCAATTAGTTCTTCCATCTTATAGATAAATTGGACTCTGTCTAGCCAATCTTTGACACTCGGAACTCTGTTGGTTTTCCAATGCAGTGGAATCAATGTTTTTGCTGCATTTAACAAGTGTCGAGTTAAAGACTTCTTATAATTGTGTAGTGAGAAGGGATTAAAATGAAGCAAACATGCAGCGGCATTTAAAGTAATCGTGGTCTCTGTAATGTGCTTGATCCATTTGGAGACCATATCCCAAAAACTGTGTATTAAGGGGCACTTCCACCAAATGTGTAGGAAAGTACCAACATCTGCATTTCAGCGCCAGCAGGTGTCAGAGATTGAAGAGGACCACTTTCTTGCTTTCTGCGGTGTGATATACCACTGTGTGAGCAGTTTGTAAGATGTTTCCTGAAATTTCGTGCTAAGTGAACATTTATGTGCCAGTATGCAGGCATTTTCCCATTGGGCGTCGTTGATTGTGAGCCCTAGGTCTTTTTCCCATCTGGGTTTGTGTTGAGTATGCTCCCCAGTATTCTGGGAATTCAGCCATGTGTAGGCTAAGGATGTCGTTTTCGACGTCGTAGATCTCATTAGGCAGATAGTTTCTAAGTGTGTTAGTTTCTGGTAATACATAGTTTTGTGTTTACTGTTGGTCAGGAAATCCCTTAGCTGTAGGTAGAACCAAAAGCCTGGGAACGAATTACCCAGATCGGCTTGGAGGTTCACAAGTGGTTTGATCTTGTTTCCTACCATGCAATGAGTGGCTAAGAGTTTCAGAGCGGGTTCAGGGGATGGAAGGTCCTTTGGTTCAGACCAGGTAAGAAATCTGGATTCCCCCCAATTAGGGTCAGGGGTCCTGGTATAGAGGCTAGATTATGCGAGCGGGCTACTGTATGCCAAATTTTTATGGTATTAGCTACCAGGGGGTGGGAAACATGTTTGGGAGTCCATCTCCCCTGATCTTAGCATTTATCTGATTCTGGTCATCCTCCAGACCCTGCACTTTCTGTTTCTCATCTTTGTCCCCAGCTTCTTCCTGGCAGAAGCACAATGTAAGGTGGGTGCACTGTGATGTAAGGGATGGTGGGGGGGGGGGGACTATTTACTTCTGCTGATGGGAAGCTCTTAACATTTAAGTAAAGGTGGGGGGGGGGGTGCTATGGAGTTGTAGTCCTACAGACAACCATAATCCTGTTGCATTCTGTAATGAAATTGAGTTTTACACCCCAAATTGAATATGAATCTAAAATACAAAGAGTTGTTTTCACAATGTTACAAAAAACGAGGTTTCAACAGTGGCTGCTAGCCCAATTGTGTATATGGAAAAAATAGGAAATTACTACCAAGGGCTTTTGAGCAGCAAGGAAAACAGAGAAGAAATAGAGCAACTTCTGAGCAAAAACGAACAATGAGGAAGTGAAAAGAGGAATGTCTGCAGGTAAAGGATGCTTATTATGGAAAAAAATGTTTTTCCTTTACAACCCCTTTAACTACTTGGGACCCGCGCTATAGTCAATTGACGGCTACAGCGCGGATCCCAAAATCCAAGTGGACGTCAATTGACGTCCACCCCTTTGGGCGGTCCCCGCGCGCTCCAGAGCGCGCAGCGGGGAAAATCTGTGTTGGCCATGTCCCTTGGACACAGCCAATTACAGATCGCCACGAACGGCCAATCAGAGTGGCCGTTTGCGATGCGATCTGTGCGGCCAATGAGAGATGATCTCATATGTAAACATATGAGATCATCTCTCATTGCCGTTTTACACAGAGACAGCGATCTGTGTCTCTTGTACATAGAGACACAGATTGGTCACCCCCCCCCAGTCACCCCCCTCCACCTACAGTTAGAACACTTTATAGGAAACATATTTAACCCCTTCATCACCCCCTAGTGTTAACCCCTTCAATGCCAGTCACATTTATACTGTAATTAGTGCATATTTATAGCACTGATCGCAGTATAAATGTGAATGGCGCCAAAAATGTGTCCGCCATAACGTCGCAGTCCCAATAAAAATCGCAGATCGCCGCCATTTCTAGTAAAAAAAATAAATAATAATTCTGTCCCCTATTTTGTAAGCGCTATAACTTTTGCGCAAACCAGTCGCTTATTGCGATTTTTTTTTTTTTTACCAAAAATATGTAGAAGAATACGCATCGGCCTAAACTGAGAAAAAAAATGTGTTTTTTTTTTTAAATTGGGATATTTATTATAGCAAGAAGTAAAAAATATTGTATTTTTTTCAAAATTGTCGCACTTTTTTGTTTATAGCGCAAAAAATAAAAACCGCACAGGCGATCAAATACCACCAAAAGAAAGCTCTACTTGTGGGGAAAAAAGGACGTCAATTTGGTTTGGGAGCCACGTCGCACGACCGCGCAATTGTTAGTTAAAGCGACGCAGTGCCGAAAGCTGAAATTTCACCTGGGCAGGAGGGGGGTATATGTGCCCAGTAAGCAAGTGGTTAAGTAAGCACATGCCTTCAGCCAAGTCAATCAATAAGCATAGGCTTATTCAGTATTTTCAATTTGGATCCATAGCCCCTAAAATTGCTGCAGACAAACCTGTTCTTTAAACTTCTTTCAGAAAAAGATTTAGAGCTGTCTTCTAGAACAAAAGCTTGTTCTCGCCTCTGTTCTTTCCAGCTATGTAATTTAGCATAGTGGGTAATTGCAGCATTCATGTCTAATAATATGTTGGATGGCAGAATGTAACTAAATAAACACGTTAAACGTATTACTCATCTTTTTTGAAATGCTTAGAAAAAAATATTTCTCGTCTATCACATTCCTATTTATATGGGAATATATGGCTTCAGGATCTCAGAGTAGTTATTAAAAAGTATGTCCTTTGTCACATAGAGCAAGGTTTTTTAAGACGTGTTTTCTTTTGAAAAGGTTTACATTTTCTTCTTTACTTAGAGCCCTTTCACACTGGGGCTGGGGCGGCGTTGGCGGTAAAGCCACTTAGCAGTGCTTTACCATAATTTTTGCAGACATATTCGGCCACTAGCGGGGCGCCTTTAACCCCCGCTGGCGGGCGAAAAAGGGTTAAAACTACCCGCAAAGCGCTGCTGCAGCGGCGCTTTGCCGGCGGTTTGGCCGCGCTGCCCATTCATTTCAATGGGCAAGAGCTGTGGAGGAGCGGTGTACACGCTGCTCCTTCAACGCACCAAAGATGCTACTTGCAGGACATTTTTTAACGTCCTGCAAGCACATTGCCTCAGTGTGAAAGCCCTCGGGCTTTCACACTGACACTGCAGGGGAGCCATTTTTCAGGCGCTATTTTTAGCCCAAAAACGCCTGAAAAACTCCCAAGTGAGAAATAGGTCTTAAAGAATTACAGAACATTGCTAGCATATAGCTTAAATGCACCTGTGCCCAGACCATGGACATTAACCACTTGCTTACTGGGCACATATACCCCCTTCCTGCCCAGGAAAATTTCCAGCTTTCATCGCTGTGGCACATTAAATGGCAATTGCGCAGTCTTGCAACATTGTACCCAAACAACATTTTTATAATTTCTTTCATACAAATAGAGCTTTCTTTTGGTAGCATTTAATGACCACTGAGTTTTTTATTTTTTGTTAAAGAACAAAAAAATACAGAAAATTTTGAAAAAAAAACATTTTTTTTTCATAGTTTGTTATAAAATTTGGTAAACGGGTAATATTTCTCCTTTACTGATGTGCACTGATGAGGTTTCACTGATGGGCACTGATAGGTACTGATAAAGTGGCACTGATGATACGGCACCGATGGGCACTGATAGGTGGCACTGATGAGGCTGCAATGATGGGCACTAATTAGGAGGCACTGATGAGGCTGCACTGATAGGTGGCACTGAGAGGTGGTACTGATAGGCAGCACTGATAGGCTACACTGATGGGTACTGATAGGTGGCTCTGATGAGCACTGATAGGCGGCATTGATGGGCACTGTTGGGCATTGGTAGGCGACACTGATAGGCAGCACTGATAGGTGGCACTGATTGGCACTAATAGGTGGCACTGGTGGGCACTGATTAGCAGTACTGTTGGGCCTTGATAGGAGGCACTGGTTAGCAGCATGGGTGGGCAATGATTAGGAACACTGGTGTGCAATGTTGGGACCGATGTTTCTGTAACAGAAGCCATTCACTGGTTTCTGATAACCGGCTTCTGTTTACTTCCGCGATCAGGTGTCAGCCACTGTGATCGACTCGACAATCATAGAGCGCGCTGCCCGCATGCCGCAGGGATGTCTATGAATGCCTTCCCTGCGCTGTATCCATCTTGGCTATAGTGCAGGTGGAAAGTGGTTAAACTATTCACATATTCTTAATGAGCCCCAATAAAGCTTTAAAACAAGCCATATCTGACCTCCCTAGCTTCTTTCAATGTGAAGTTATTCATTCTTTTTTTTGTAATTTCTTTATTTACTGTAGGTATAAGTTGCATTGTACAAACCAAGTCAAAGATAAGTGCATGATACCATTACATAAGCAAGCTGATATCATATACAGTTGAGCTCATAAGTTTACATACCCTGGCAGAATTTATGATTTCTTGGTCATTTTTCAGAGAATATGAATGATAACAATAAAACTTTTTTTTCACTCATGGTTGGTGTTTGCTTGAAGCCATTTATTATCAATCAACTGTGTTTTCTCTTTTTAAATCATAATCACAACAGAAACTACCCAAATGACCCTAATCAAAAGTTTACATACCCCAGCTCTTAATACCATGTATTGCCCACTTTACCATCAATGACAGCTTGAAGTCTTTTGTGGTATTTGTAGATGAGGCTCTTTATCTCCTCCGATGGTAAAGCTGCCCATTCCTCTTGGCAAAAAGCCTCCAGTTCCTGTAACTTCTTGGGCTGTCTTGCATGAACTGCATGTTTGAGATCTCCCCAGAGTGGCTCAATGATATTGAGGTCAGGAGACTGAGATGGCCACTCCAGAACCTTCACTTTATTCTGCTGTAGCCAATGACAGGTGAACTTGACCTTGTGTTTTGGATCATTGTCATGTTTGAATGTCCAAGTACGTCCCATACGCAGCTTCCTGGCTGATGAATGCAAATGTTTCTCCGGTATTTTATGATAACATGCTGCATTCAGCTTGCCATGAACTTTGACCAAATTTCCTGTGCCTTTGTAGCTCTCACATCCCCAAAACAAAACATCAGCGATCCACCTCCGTGTTTCACAGTAGGAATGTTGTACCTTTCATCATAGGCCTTGTTGACTCCAAATGTAGCGTTTATGGTTGTAGCCAAAAAGCTCAATTTTGATATTACTCCAAATGACTTTGTGCCAGAAGGTTTTTGGCTTGTCTCTGTGCTGTTTGGCGTATTGTAAGCTGGGTTACTTTGTAGCATTTGCGTAGTAATGGCTTTCTTCTGGTGACTCGACCATGCAGCCCATCTTTCAAGTGCCTCCTTATTGTGCATCTTGACAGCCACACCACATGTTTTCAGAGAGTCCTGTATTTCACTTGAAGTTATTTGTGGGTTTTTCTTTGCATTCCGAACAACTTTCCTGGCAGTTGTGGCTGAAATCTAAGTTGGTCTATTTGCCCATGGTTTGGTTTCAACAAAACCCCTCGTTTTCCACTTCTTGGTTAGACTTTGAACACTGCTGATTGGCATTCTCAATTCCTTGGATATCTTTTTATATCCCTCTCCTGTTTTATACAGTTCAACTACCTTTTCCCGCAGATCCTTTGACAATTCTTTTGCTTACCCCATGACTCAGAATACAGAAATATCAGTGCAGAACTGGATAAAAGATGCAAGGGTCTGTCAGGAGTCCAGAAACTCATTGAGCTTTTATACACAGACATTAATTACAAGCTAACAGATCACAGGTGAGGATGGTTACCTTTATTAGCAATTTAAACCCCTTTGTGTCAACTTGTGTGCATGTTATCAGGCCAAAATTACCAGGGTATGTATACTTTTAATCAGGGTTATTTGGGTAGTTTCTGTTATCATTATGATTTTAAAAGAGTAAAAACAGTTGATTAATAATAAATGGCTTCAGCCAAACACCAACCATGAGTGAAAGAAATGTTTTTGTGTTATCATTTATCGTCTCTGAAAAACGAGCAAGAAATCATAAATTCTGCCAGAGTATGTAAACTTATGAGCACAACTATCAGAACTACGAAGGCAGCTCAATTAATAGGAGTATATAAAATACAACACATTTTAATGTGTTTAATTATAAGCGAAATAGAGGGTGCAGTATTTTGTATCTCCAAATTTTCCAACCTATTAAGCAGTTATTCTTTCTTAATCCCTTAAAGGCACCTCCCAGTGGGTCTTAACCACTTACCCCCCGGACCATATTGCTGCCCAAAGACCAGAGTACTTTTTGCGATTCGGGACTGCGTCGCTTTAACAGACAATTGCGCGGTCGTGCGACGTGGCTCCCAAACAAAATTGGCGTCCTTTTTTTCCCACAAATAGAGCTTTCTTTTGGTGGTATTTGATCACCTCTGCGTTTTTTTTTTTTGCGCTATAAACAAAAATAGAACGACAATTTTGAAAAAAATGAATATTTTTTACTTTTTGCTGTAATAAATATCCCCCAAAAATATATAAAAAAACATTTTTTTTCCTCAGTTTAGGCCGATACGTATTCTTCTACATATTTTTCGTAAAAAAAATCGCAATAAGCGTTTATTGATTGGTTTGCGCAAAAGTTATAGCGTTTACAAAATAGGGGGTATTTTTATGGCATTTTTATTAATATTTTTTTTACTAGTAATGGCGGCGATCGGCGATTTTTTTTCGGTATTGCGACATTATGGCGGACACTTCGGACATTTTTGACACATTTTTGGGACCATTGGCATTTTTATAGCGATCAGTGCTATAAAAATGCATTAGATTACTATAAAAATGCCACTGGCAGTGAAGGGGTTAACACTAGGGGGCGGGGAAGGGGTTAAGTATGCCTGGGTGTGTTCTTACTGTGGGGGGGGGGGGTGGCCTCACTTGGGGAAACACTGATTTTCTGTTCATACATTGTATGAACAGAAAATCAGCATTTCCCCTGCTGACAGGAACGAGAGCTGTGTGTTTACACACACAGCTCCCGTTCCCCGCTCTGTACCGAGCGATCGCGTGTGCCCGGCGGCGATCGCGCCCGCCGGGCACACGCACGGGAGTCGGGGGCGAGCGGGGGGCGCGCGCGCGCGCCTCCGGCGGCGCGCGTGCGCCCCTAGTGGCGGCTAAAGGGTAGGACGTCCATTTACGTGGTCTCGCCTAGGAGAGCCACCTTGTGGACGTAAAATGACGGTGCGGCGACGGCAAGTAGTTAAAGCAGGCTGCAGCGTGGCTTTTATGTGACCACTGTGATTGGCTTTCACATAATCGGGAGCCTGTGCTGCTGGCTCCTGATTAGAAACTGTGACTGGGGACTGCTGGTAACAGCTTTGTCAGTATGCTGGGACCGAGCAGCAAGCAGTAAGCAACCGCAGGGCCTCTGTTCAGTGTTCCGCCTATCCACTCCCTCCAATCAGGAATCAGAGCTGTCAGCTCTGTGTAGGCTTCAGATCCCTACCCCCTGCTCCTAGATCCAAGAATAAATCCTTTCCTCGTTTAGTTTTCAGATCGATCTACAGAAGGAAATGCTGCAGATACACAACTGCAACTTATGTAGGAGGATTTGTTTCATCTCTGTGAATCACCTAATGCTGGTCACTTGACTGGCTATTTGTAAGGGTTTACAACTATTGTATTTTCCGGCGTATATAATGACCTTTTGGATGCAAAAAAATGCATCCAAAGTCGGGGGTCGTCTTATACGCCGATGACAGTCTCCGTGACTCCGTCAGGCTGCGGGCATCCATGATTTAAAAGCCGCGCCTCCTCCTGAGACTGTTCCGTGATAGGCGGAACACAAATTTTCCCAGCAGGGCCTCTGTTCAGTGTTCCGCCTATCACGGATGCCTTCTCATCCTCGGACGAGAGGACACCCGTGATTGGCGGAACACTGAACAGAGGCCCTGCTGGGAAAATTTGTGTTCCGCCTATCACGGAACAGTCTGAGGAGAAGGCGCGGCTTTTGAATCATGGATGCTCGCAGCCTGGAAGCCAGAATCTGCAAAAAAATAAGGTAGGGAGATCGTCTTGGCCGGCACAGTGGGGGCAAGTGATGGCACAGTGGGGGCAAGTGATGGTACAGTGGGGGCAAGTGATGGCACAGTTGAGGCATGTAATGTAATGGCACAGTGAGGCATGTAATGTAATGTAATGGCACAGTGAGGCATGTAATGGCACAGTGAGATTTGAAAAAAAAACTGTTTCTGTCAGTGGTTGTTCCTGTCAGTGGTTGTTTTTCCGGCTACCCCTCAGCTTCCAGAAAGACTAGTAGAAAGGGGTAGTCTTATATGGTGAGTATATCCCAAAACCAAAATTTTTCCTGGAAAAATAGGGGGTCGTCTTATACGCCCAGTCGTCTTATACACCGGCAAATACAGTACCTTAAAGCCCAATTTTCCTGCCATTGCATATATGCGTTACACGGTCAGCAAGAGGTCAAAGATCACTCTAGGGTCGGGGTTCAGTTATCAGTCTGCATGCCCACTAAAGCATTCCAATCTTGTGGTTTTGTGCATGTTTATGGGAAACACGCAAAAAAGCATGTCACGCTATTTGCACAAAAAATGTGCGTCATATGTCTTGGTGTGAATGAAGCCTTGTAGCTTAGGAACAGCAGCTAGATGTTTACACTAGAGGACTGGCAGGCTTCCAAGATTCTGGTGTGATAGAAAGAAAAGGAAAAAAGCTAATGTGACGTACACACGATCGGAAATTCCGACAAGAAAACTGTGAATTTTTTCTGACGGAATGTTGGCTCAAACTTGTGTTGCATACACACGGTCACACAAATCTTGTCAGAAATTCCGACCGTCAAGAACGCGGTGACGTACAAGACGTACAACGAGCCGAGATCAATGAAGTTCAATAGGCAGTTCAGCTATTTTGATTGATTCTGAGCATGCCTTTAGAGTCACTTTAACTATGTAACTGTGATTGGCTCACCCCAGTCTCCAGTCCCTCAATTAAACAAATTCAGATTGAAATAGATGTATATTCGAACTTCTCTTAGAAAACAGATTTTGTCTTGCATACATACAGCATACAATTGTCGGCCAACAAACACGAACGTAGTGATGTACTAGACGTACTACGTGGTTTTTCAGCGCTTGAGCTCCACCCTCTGCTAATATCGTGTTTTGTGAGCATTGATTCCGGGCAAGCGTGTTTGGATTTTGGACTTTTGTCTGATGAATTTGTGTACACAGGATCGGAAAATCTGACAACTGACCGTTGTCCACGGAAAATTTTAAAGCCTGTCATTCAACAAGCTACGAGTAAGGCCGCGTACAGACGAGCATACATGTACGATGAAACCGGTCCGCCGGACCGTTTTCACCGTACATGTATGCCCGGGGATTTCTGTATGGTGGCTGTACTCACCATCATACAGAAATCCGCGCGTAAACAATATGTGGGGCGTGTCCGCGCCGTCGCCGCGACGATGACACGGCGACGTGGGCGGCCCTGCCAGTTAAATGCTTCCACGCATGCGTCGAAGTCATTCGATGCATGCGAGGGATGGCGGGCGCTCGGACATGTACGGTAGGTCTGTACAGACGACCGAACATGTCCAAGCGGGCAGGATTTCAGCGGGCTGTTTTAAAACAAGTCCAGAAATATTTGCCCGCTGGGAAAAGGCCCGGCGGGCAAATGTTTGCTGGAATCCTGCCCGCTCAGGCCTACACACGACCGAACATGTCTGCTGAAACTGGTCCGCGGACCAGTTTCAGCAGACATGTTCGGTCGTCTGTACGGGGCCTAAGCATCACATGATGCGAAACATGTCAGCTCTTTTTTCCTAGTCCACTTCTTGTTTGACTGCATGAATTTTGGCTGTTTTTTCCATTAGATTTTTTGTTGTTTTTTCATGTTTTGAATAATAACATTGTTTTTTGAGGAGTGCAGCGATCCAGGATTTTTCTTTCATCCCATGCTAATTGAGCACAGCCAGCACCCTCTTGGTTTGTTGGGACGGAAGCAACGGGGATTAATTGTTTTTATAGAGCGGTATACTTTTCTTCATCCAACATTTGTCCTCGGAAAATCCAACAGCAATTGACTGATGGAGCGTACAAACGGTCGAATTTTAGGCCAACAGTCTGTCAACGCACAATTCTCGTTGGAAAATCCGATCGTGTGTACGAGGCTTAAGAAGGGAAGCGTGTAGGACTATATAATACCTTCCCCTCTATATAACAGAGCAAAGGCGATAACAGGGAACAATGCTAACTGAAAACCCATGCATGTTGGGCACAAGTGCTATTGCAGGTACAGGAAATTAAAGGTTATATAGTATGTCATTTTCCAAAATCTTTACATTTTTAAAAAAAAGCATATCACAAGAGTGGATCATGTCAAGTGTAACATTTGTGCTATCAATAGCAGAAGTGACTAATGACTTTTGGAGCAAAGTGTAGGGGTGGCCCACAGCAGCCAATCCAACCCCTCATTTTCCCTGTACAAGTACAAAAAAAAAAAAAAAATGACACCTGATTGGCTGTTTTATTTAATTAGTCAGTAACTATTTATAATTTGTAGCATTGATTTTTGGCAGAATCGTACTGAAAGTTTTGTGTCTATCTTTTTCTCTGTATAAATCTGATTATATCATTCTGAGAGCAGCTGAGATTATTTCTTTAATGCTCCTGCTATTTTTAGTTAGGATCCAAATTTGATCTTGCAGATTACAACTTCATATTCTATCTGTAGGACTTCTGTTTAGCTGTGACAAACTTCTACCATGTAGACTAGCTGCATGGTGCCGAGTTGCTGTTTCATTTTATACTGTAATTGGCTGCGCGTATCCTTTTATATACTCCTTATGTATATGACAGGGCAGACATATAAGGGTGTTAATTAAAGCATATGTCAAAGAAAAAAAAACATGCAGTAGATTTCTGAAACACATGCACAGCTCCCTACGTTTTATTCCTGTATCCCTTTTGCTGCCAGAGTTGTTTTTGTATTTTTATTCTCTTTAACCACTTGCTTACTGGGCACTTAAACCCCCCTCCTGCCCAGACCAATTTTCAGCTTTCAGCGCTGATGCATTTTGAATGACAATTGCGCGGTCATATAACACTGTACCCAAATAAATTTCCTGCCCCACAAATAGAGATTTCTTTTGGTGGTATTTGATCACCTCTGCAGTTTTATTTATTATTATTAAAAAAATTAAATACTGATTAAAATAAATTTATATTTTTTTATATTTTGTTGTAAAATTTTGCAAACGGGTAATTTTTCTCCTTCATTGATGTAAGCTGATAAGGCTGCACTGATGGGCACTGATGGGCTCCACTGATGGGCACTGAGTGGCTGCACTGATAGACACAGATGGGCTGCACTGATGGGCACCGATAAGGCGGCACTGGTGGGCACTGATAGGCGGCACTGGTGGGCACTGAGAGGTGGCACTAATGGATGGCACTGAAGGGCATTGATAGGTGGCACTGGTGGGCACTGGAAAGTGGCACTAAAAGGTGGCACTAATAGCTGGCAGTGATGGGCACTGATGGGTGGCAGTGATGGGCACTGATGGGTGGCAGTGATGGACACTGATGGGTGGCAGTAATGGGCACTGATGGGTGGCAGTAATGGGCACTTATGTGCACCACTGCTAGGTGGCACTGATGAGGCATTGATAGGTGGCACTGGTGGGCATTGATAGTTGGCACTTGTGGGCATTGATAGGTGGCACTCATGGGCATTGATAGGTGGCACAGGTGGGCACTTGCAGGGGGTACTGGCAGGGCTTACAGGCGGCACAGAGTTGGCAGAATTGCCTCCTTCCTCTTCGGGACCGATGTCCTTTCACATAAGCTGGTGATCGGCTGTCAGCGCGAGGAGAAAAAAAAGATTACCAGCTTTTATTTACATCACGTGATCAGCTGTCATTGGTTGACAGCTGATCACGTGATAAGGAGCCGGGACCGCCCCCTTACTTGGATCTGTGATCACCCAAGTCTTAGTGACTTGGGTGATCACAGAGCACGCTGCGTGCGCCCTGCAGGGGCACAAGGGAAGAATGTCTATTGACGTCTTTCCGGCATTTGGGGTCCGCGCTGTAGCCGCCATTCGGCTACAGCGAGGGCGCCAAGTGGTTAAAGTGTAATTTTACCTTTAAAATGGCTGTAAACACATAACAAAAAGTGGTTTAGACTATGTAAATGAGGAAATAAAATATTGTCCCTTTACTAATTGTGCTGCAATATAGGTGATGTAAAAAAAAAAGCAGCAATTTAAAACTAGCAGAAATATCACATTTAAACCTGTTTCAAACAAACACTTTTTATATAAACTGATTAAGTCAGACATATGGTTTTAGTAAACCTAATTTGTTAAACCACGTATTGCAGTAACATTAAATTTAAATCACATACTGTATTATTATTAAAACTTCTATTAATGAATACACATATAGTATTGAAAACTTTGTCTTCAACAAATTAAAACTTCTATTAAAATGTGTTATTCCACACTGCTAATATTACTTGCTCCAGAATAAATCTAATTATGGACCATGTCTTATAACGTAGCCAGTTTTCTTCAGAAGTATAGTATAAGGCCGCAGGACTTCGGCAGATCTAGTATGGTCACATTTATAGCAAATTGAGGTCCAGTCAATTGAATTTTTATGTAGTCGGTTCTACCTTGAATTCGGCACTGTTTTTCATTTGTGACAGAAATATGTGTCTATCTGATTGGAGCTAAATCTCTATGTTTTTAGTCTCCTTTCACCTTATTTAAAGTGTTGATATTGACAAATATAAAATAATGGCAGCCATGTGTGTAGTAAATTGTTGTTAATTAAATGCCTGCTTTCTCTGCATACATTTATATTTTCCTTCAAATAAAGCACAGACAATTTGGATGTAAGGAATTGACGAGCACAGTTACCATGGAGACCAGATGGCAACATACAGAGAGGAAAGGATTTCCTGCTCCCTGCTGATTCTCAGAATTATATATTAATATTTTGCCTTTTACACAGGTCTGATTAGCACTGGTATGCAGGAACAGCTACACGTGCGATTTTTCATCTGAGAGGTTCCAAAAATATCTTTCAGATAAGGCTCTTGTACATGCTACTGTTTGAGATTTTTGGCTCATTGTTGAGAAATCATTTGTATGAGATTTGTAATACTCCTAAGGTATAATGCCTCGTACACACGATCGTGTTTCCCGGTGGACTTTTTTACTGCCAGGAAAGCCAAGAACCAGCTTGGCAGCTTTTTCCCCCTACACACGGACGGTTTTCCTGGCAGCAGGAAAACTGCCATGGGAGCTCTGGCCGGGAAACCCAGCCGTGTGTATGCTCCCTCGCAGGCTTTCCCCATAGGAAAATTGCCAGGTTAAAAACCACCGGGAATCCCGGCAGGGAAAAAGGAAACATGTTCTCTTGGTTTTCCTGTTGGGAAAACTGCCATGGAGCATACACACGCCCAGTTTTCCCGGCCAAAAGCTGTCATGGCAGTTTTTCCGATGGGAAAACTGGTCGTGTGAACGAGGCTTAAAGGTTTTCTTTGAGTAATATAAAGAAAGATTATGCAGCTGTTGACCATTGCTTGGTAAGGCTATGAGGGTGCCATGTAGAAAGTATCTTTCCGTGCTGCACCTTTTTTTTTTACCCAATTTGACAAATGTGCCTGTTAGAAAATATGGCAGTGCCTTTGCCACTTTCTAGGAAACAAAGTGCTTGCTTCAGAACTACTTGTCCTGGCATCAACAGAGCTACTAGGGAAGGTCTGGATCCAGGGTGTGGGCAGTAATGATGGATTTGGATATATGGCAGAAAATGTTCTGCAATCGTTCTACCTGAAGATAGCATGCTCCCACACCATGATGTAAAAAGAAGGTGAGGTCAGACCTCTGCAAGGAGGATCACCAAACTGCCCTGTGCTGTTTGCCACACCCTTGCCTAACTATAATGGTATACATTCCCTTTTAGTCCACCTAGGGAGCAGTCCAGAAACCAGTCAGACAACTGCACTGAAATCAAAAAAAATACATTAGTCTCGTGATTCAGAAGAAAATAAAAAATGACGTCACCAAAAGAAGGAATATGGCTTTGAAAAGGAAAAAAAATCCAGAAATCATGCCACATGTGTGATTATAGAGGAAATACTTATACTTTCTGTGATTAGACTAATGGTACACATAGACATGACATTACAGTTTTTATTGAGTCTGGGTGACTGTCACAGGCATATATATTTTGTCACTCTGCAAAGGAGTAATGGGCTCTGCTGCAGATGGTTCCTTGGCTGCATCCCTCAGTAACACCAAGACTGGCAACAGCTCAGCAGTACTCTGCAATAGCAATACCCAATCTTTTTGGCACCAGGGGCTTTTGGTGTAGCCAATTTCTGGAGGGACTGGGGGGGGTCTGGCAGATGGGGAAGGCAATTTGCAGAGTCTCACAATCCTGTAAGGGAGCACTGTGATGTAAAGGGGACTGCACTGTGATGGTTAACAGTGCCCCTTGCAGTTATTGCCACCCAACATCACAGTTCCCTTTGCAGTCATTGTCCCCATCATAGTCCTCCTTGCAGTCATGCCCCCCATCACAATCCTTCTTGCAGTCATGCCCCCATCCCAGTTCTCCCTGCAGTCATGCCCCCATCACAGTTCACCCTGCAGTCATGCAAGCCCCTCCCCACCACCATCACAGTCTTACCTACAATCATGCCCCCCATCACAGTCATCTGTGCACAGTGCCCGTTTTAATCTCTGCCTCCCCTGCAGTGTTTTACCCCTGGCAAGGCAGAGGCAGTTAGCAGACTGTGTGTTCTCTCCTGTCTCCCGCTGATGTCAGCCTATTAGCAAGGTAGGGGAAGTTCTGTACATGGAGCTGTTATTAGTGAGCAATTTCAGTACCAGACAAAACACCAGACAAGGGCCATGTTTATGCTTTAAAAACGATCCTAACAAACTGCATACATACTATGCAATGGCTATACAATGTTTGTGGCTATTGTCTCTGAAATAATACACTTTATAGTTTTTTTTTTTTATGATAACGTCTGCCTTGTTTCTCCCTCTTACGTTGCGGCCTAATCAAACTACATACATGCTCTCCAGCCATTGTTCTCTATGTGTAGCTGTTGACTCTTAAAGCATAACTAAAGGCAAAACTTTTTTGGGGGTTTTGGATAGAGGGGAGATGGAGTTGAACACCTGTCAGTTTTTAATGCTGTCTGTGTCCCCATTAGGGGAAATTACCCTCTCTTTGTCCTGTTTATCTTTATCAGTGAAAGTAAAACAAACTTCCAAATTTTGGGTTGTCCCTAGAAAAGTAATACATGGGAAATCTTGCAATGGGCACACTAGTTCTAGTGACCTGGGGGCCCTGTATTTGCTATGGGAAAGGAAGTGAAGGTAAATCTCCCCAATGGGACAAAAATGGCAAGAATAAATACTGCAGGGGTCATAACTCTCCGTTACTATCCAAAATGAAAAAAAAAATGTTTTTCCTATAGTTCTACTCTAAATAATATACTTTTTTTTTCAGAATATAAATTGCCTTGTCTCTAGTTTACAAACTATACTATAAAGCTGTTTTGTCACTGACCAGTTAGTACAAAGTTAAGGGGTTTAGCATTATTTTATAGGAACATACATTCCTCTAGCTTTTAGATCTGTTATGCTAGTTCCATCAGTCAATCCAGGCCTATTACCACTGGATAAAAAAGAAAACGTATTGTGCCACTTGTATGAAAAAGCCCTGAAGGCATGTTTACAGATGCAGTTTTTACCATGTTTTTACCACCCCCCTAAGCTGCAAAGGCAGTCAGACATGCCTTTGCAGCCATGGCTGTGATGCTTTTCAGCCTGCTGTGGATCTCCAATAGTTCCCTTCACTCAGATTAACTAGCAGACACTTGTAGCTAGGAGAGCATACAGTATTTGATTTGTTCTTTTTGAGCATACAATTTTTTCTTTTTTTTTTTTTTACAATTTTGATACATCTGTTTCTCATTTACCAAAGCACATTACTTTTGTGTAACTATTTAAGAGAAACCTGCTATGATTGCAACAAGACAGGTGCCGTCATTGACCACAGTTGAGGGTTTTTATCCTGATCGTTGCTAAACTCACAACAGTAAAATCAATGTGCATTAAAGCATGCTTGTTATACTTACTGTGGGACCTACGGGGTGAAATTTTCTGCTTTGTGTAAAAAGGCTGTTTAATCCTATATTCTCTGATCCTCTCTTTTTTTTACCGTCCCCTGATTATCTCCTGAAAACACGGAGGCTATAGTCAGACTGTACATGCTCAGTTTGGTGTGTATTGCTAGAGAGTTTTTTTTTTCTTGGGAGAGTGCAAGTGATCAGCACAGGGCCAATCAGCATTGTCCAGACAGAGGGTCTTGCAGTCTGATAGGACAGTCAGACAAGTATAAGGACAAGGATAAGGATGACAACACACGTTGGTACACATGGTAAACAGCAATAGCAGTGCCCATATTTCTATAGTGACAGATTTCTTAGAAGATTGTAATACTCATTTTGATGCACTGTGCATGCCTAAAACAAACCTAACTTAACCTAATCTGTGTACTTCAAATTAGGGTTACCACTTTTTTAAGACAGTGTACAAGTGCTGGTACTTTTTTCAAGTACTCGCCTATACCAATCACCGAAGCTTTTGTTTATTGTCATGTGACAGTGGTAATAATATACAGCACTGATGGGCACTGATAATGCGTGGACCGTGTCTGTAGTTTTTTTGTTTGTGTTTTTACAATTTTTATGTATTTTACATTTTTTTTTTTACAATGCTTTCTTTTTTGGTGGACATGGGGGGGGGGGGGGGGGGGGGTGGACAGTCTCAGTGTTTTTTTAATTTTTTACAATTTTAACTTTTAAATATATATATATTTTTTATTAGCCCTGTTGAGGGGTGGCTTAGGCGAGATATCAGGGGTCTTAACAGACCCCTGATATCTCCCCTTTGAGACAGAGAAAGGGACTAAGGACACAGATTCCCCAGTCCCATTCTCTGCAGCCTCAGCTGCACTGAAGATGAATGGAGAGGAGACAGAGGGTCCTCTCTATTCATAAATGGAAACATCGTAAACAGTCAGTGATCACTCACTCTGTGCATTCAGAAAAGGAAGGGCCGGTAAATGACAGATTTACCGACTCCTTTTTTTGCTTTTCATCCTAACAGATCCGGGGGGACAGGAGGAGGACAGAGGGGGACCGGAGGAGCACAGAGGACACGAAGGGGGACTGGAGGAGCACAGTGGACACAGAGGGGGACTGGAGGAACACTGAGGTGGACCGGAGGACACGAAGGGGGACTGGAGGAGCAAGGAGGATGCTGAGGGGGACTGAGGGAGAACTGGAGGAGTACAGAGAGGGGGACCAGGGGAGCACAGAAAGGGGGACCGGAGGAGCACAGAGAGGGGGACCGGAGGAGCATGGAGGAGGAAACAGGGGACAATGGGGGATAACTGATGCGGCGGCAGGGGCAGTTACAGTCACCAATCTCCCTGTATAGATTTCAATAAAGCAGCTGAAAGCCGTGGGGGGAGAGAAGGAGAAGTGTCTGTGAGCTGCTTCATTTAAATCCATACAGGGAAATTGGTGATTGTACTCCCATGGCAAACTACTTCACTCCATCCTCTCAATATAAAAATAGAAGAATTGTCCCTATGCCAAGGCTTGCTAAAACCTTACCAAAAGCTTATTTAAAGCTACAGCGCGCAATTAAAAATGTATTCAGTACTCCCAGATTTAAGCTGAATGGTGCCTTAAAGTCAAACTCCATTGACCCTGTCCATGATCCTCTTCATCTGATGATGAGTTGAGTGATGCCCAGAATCATTCAGTCCACTGTCTCTAAACCCAGGACATCAATGACATGAACATCATGGGAATGTTTTCAAGCCTGGGCTTACAGAGGAATGATGCAGAGTACAGTGCCCATGTCATCTCATGAATGCAGTCCTCTGCATCAATGAGGACTGCCCATCGCTGTCACAGGAGACACAGGATCCCGGGATATCACGTGACTGGACCAAAGGCAACTCCAAAAAATGTACATGTAAAAAAACATTTTTAAAAAGGGACGCAAGGGGGGTTGAGCTTCAAGTGCTTTAAGAAAGGTCCTTGAAGCTTGTAAAATTCTTTGTAAATGCTTGCTGTGCATAATGCTCCTCAATCAGCTAAGGTTAGTTTGGAAGACACAAAATATTGCTGTCACTTCTTATCTTGGGGTTTAAATCCAACAACTCCGCAAGGGCAAGAATTTGTCAAGTATCTTTAGATGTAATTTTCTTTTGTTTTTTGATCATTTGGTAACTGGTAAACCTTCTAGCAGCAATTGTGTCCTGTTTGTCTAATTTAACATCTTAATAGAAGGATGAGCAGCTTGAAGCCTTACCAGCAGGATGCATGTATATGCAGGCTCTTTATTCATATATAGACACTCTTCAAGGAGTGACAAGGAACACTCTGCAGTGCACAGTTTGTCATTAAGTCTTTTCTATTTGTCCATCAATTTGGCACATGGCACGGCTCTCGGACAATCATACACAGTGGGAGCACCTCAGATAAAATGTAATTCCTACGTGTTACTATGAATCTCTATGGCAAATTATTATAATTAAGTAAATGCAAAGAATTTGCTTGAAAATTGGCATGTCAGAAGCAGCAGCGTACTCTCTGCAAATAAGAGAAGCTGATTACATAATAAAAAGCTAGCCGACAAGGAAAAAACAACTTTTAAACACCCTAGGTGAAAAGCTGCTTAAAATGTTTTGTACAGCAAATGTCACAGCACAGGCAGAATTAACTAACATATTAACAAATAATATGTACAAACAATCTTTCTGTTTAAATGCTAGTGTTAAACTAGAGCTGCGCGATTCTGGCTAAAATGAGAATCACAATTGTTTTGCTTAGAAGATGGATCACGATTCACTCACGATTCTCGCGGCGTAACATCATCATTCACATTAAAATTGGTCTAACCTTACTTTTTTTTTTATTCATTGAAATTTATTTTTTCCCCCCAAAAAATGCATTTGAAAGACCGCTGGGCAAATACAGTGTGACATAAAATATTGCAGCAAATGCCATATTGGGCCAGATTCACAGATATCTGCGGCGGCGTAACGTATCCCCTTTACGTTACACCACCGCAAGTTTTCAGCGCAAGTGCCTGATTCACCAAGCACTTGCGTGTAAACTTACGGCGGTGTAACGTAAAGCCGTCCGGCGCAAGCCCGCCTAATTCAAATGGGGCGTGTACCATTTAAATTAGGCGCGTTCCCGCGCCGAACGTTCTGCGCATGCTCCGTGTGAAAATTTCCCGACGTGCTTTGCGCAAAATTACGGCGCCCCAACGTCTTTTTTGAACGACGACGTGCGTTACGTCGCTTCGTATTCCCGGACGTCTTACACAAAAATAAATAAATTTATAATTCGACGCTGGAACGACGGCAATACTTTAACATAGTTGTTCTAAATGTAAGCCATGAAAAAGCAGGCTTATGTTTGCGAAGGGGACAAACCGACTAGCAACGACGTAAGAGCACCATCCCATATGCATCCGCCGTGAGAGCCAATGGGCACCATCCCATATAAAGGATAAAGACCAAAGCTCCTGGTTCCCACTTGGACTTCCAATCCACTGCAAACTGTCATCATCCCCCACTACACCCACTTTTTAGTTCCAATGAGTATAACAAGCATGCTTTACTGCATATTCAGACTGATTTTACTGTTGTGGGTTTAGTAACTCTTTCATACTTACCTTAGCGTGATCTCAATCCAGCGCTGTCTGCAGCGGCTCTCTCCTCCCTCTCTGTTCACAGAGGCAGCAGTGGGAGTCAGTGGCTCCTGCTCCTGTCAATCAAAGTGGGGGACCGGGCTAAGACACACAGTCAATAGATGCACACAGCCCAGCTCAGTAGCAACCCTGCAGGTGCACCCAATAGTGTCTTTTTGTGGTGGCACACAGAGAAGAGGAGGAGACCAGAGCACCGTAGGGGAGCTGAGAAGCTGAGAAGAGGAAGATCGAGACTGCTCTGTGCAATACTATTGCACAGAGTAGCTAAGTATAACATGTTTATTGTTTTAACAAAAAAAAATACAAAATTAACAGATTATTACAATTAAAATATTATACATTTGAATATTTCCATTTTCCACTTTTTACATGCCATGTCTGTGTTCTGTTTCTCTCATATTTAATCATGTCAGAAGAATGCCTTTGACAGGACTACAAAATGACAATGTCAGTGACAGGAAAGAGTGTTTTTGCTCATGTCATTGGATTCCAGCCATGCTTTTCACATTCAGCAGCATTAAAGGATTCTAGCAATATTTCAACAAAAATTAAATTAGAAGAACAGATGGGGGAGACTTGGTTAGTAGACGCTATGGATTATTTTTTTGTATTTTTTTTTTTTTGTCAAAAAAGTATCAGCTAGAGGACAATAGTTCTATTTTAGTGCCGAGCTACGCTCTCTTGCCTGAGTGACCTCCAAGCTAGTTTGATATCCACCCGAGAGTCTTCCAGCAAAAGCATCAACATTGTGCTTTTTGCTAAACCCTGTAATTCAATATAGGCATTTTTGACAGGCAATAAAGGTCAAAGTAAACGACAGCAACAAACGTTGCATAGCAACAGTGTGGCTTATGACAAAAAGAGATAAAAAAGAAAAGTGGGGTAACCTTTGCCTTAGTTTGCTGGAAGATTGGAGATCTCTGATCAAAAATGATTTCTTGTCATGGAAAGGTGGATGCCAAAAAAATAATAATGTAAATACCACTGCAGTTTAGGTTCCACACCTATTTGATATATGTACGGAAATAAAAATGTTAAAGTGTAAGAGAGTTACTGACACTAATCATATAAAAGTACCCACACCTCTAAAGGAAATTATTTGTCACCTTCTGTTGTAAAGGCAATACAAAATTTGGTAGCTGCATTCTCTGTGACGGGACAATGTATAACATGCTTTCTGCCTTTACTAAAAGAGTATAGAATGGTTAGAGCGAGTATAGAGTGGTTGTAAGGATTACATTTTTTTCCAAAATAATAAACATGTTGTACTTTCCTGCTCTGTGCAATGGAATTGGCTGCAAACCTCTTCTTGTGGAGTCTCCGCTGGCACTGTTGGCTTTTTCTCTTCAGTGTCTGCCACCATAGTAAGCTGCTTGTTATTGGGGCAGACATTGTCCATAGACACACACACAGCCAGGCTATCAGGGGGGTACAGGCAGTAATCATGTAAGGGGCCCGAGCGTCCCAAGGGCCCAGCTACCCCCCTGTGCTGCCTCTGTATATTTGGACTTTATTTTATCTTCTTCTCTTTGGATGGGACACCTGAAGGCAGAAGCTGACAAGCTGGCACGATTGAGTTGTATTGTGAAAAATGGATGAGGATGACTCTGGATGGAGATGAGTTACATTGTGGAGAGCCTCTTCACTATGTAACTTATCCTCACCCAGAGTCATACTCATCCATTTTTACAATGCAACTCAATCATCTTCAGCCCCACCCAGCATCTACTCCATCCCTCCAGTCTTCCCAATGCATCCCCATCCACGCTCAGCGTAAAGGATAGGTGATGCTGGGCGTGGATGAGAATGCATTGTCAGGCCCTGGTAAGTCAAGGCCTAATGCTGTGTAAGGGGCCCCAAAATGTCTGTTGGTTGCCCTGCACACAACCTGCTGTCTGCTCACATGATTTGACTGCAGCAGGAGCCAATGGCTCCCACTGTTGTCTCTCTGTCCTGTAAATGCAGGAGAGAGCTGCTACAGACTGGGAAAGTGCTGGATTGAGTGTATGGGGGGAGCATTACTGTTACTGGGACATTTTTGTCCTTGATGCAGGGATTGCAGGAAAAAATGTCTAGCCTTTAGAACCACTTAATATTCCTGCAGCTTAGTCACTATGTTCAGTTTGAGTACCTAATCACGCAGGGTAAATTTTAAAACAGAATTTTTACTTGCGTTTAATTGGATAAGTGAAACTTACCTAGATTTGTATTATTCTTTGTGCTTCAAGTAACAATTCTCTATTGCTTTAGCAACCTTAGCATGTTTCAGGGTGAGATATTTTGGACATCCTGATAGCTGTTGCCCCACTGACAAAAAAAAAGGACAAACTTGGTAAATGGCTATATTTTGTGATTTAAAATGAAAGTCTACTTTTTTAGGGATAAAAATTTCAGTCAACTGTATTGATTACAAAGATTTTGTAAAACGGCATATTTGTAAATTTCTCTGTCTTAGGCCTCGTACACACGACCGAACATGTCCGCTGAAACTGGTCCGCTGACATGTTCGGTCGTCTGTACGACTCACCGGACATGTCCGCTCGGCCGAAAGCCCTTGCATGCGTCAAAGTGATTCGACGCATGCGTGGAAGCATTGACCTTCCAGGGTCGCACACGTCGCCACGTCATCGTCGCGGCGACGGCGCGGCCACGTCACCGCGTATCCTGTGTGCGCGGATTTCTATTTGATGGTGTGTACAACCATCAGACAGAAATCTCCGAGCGGACATGTCCGATGAAAACGGTCCGCGGACCGTTTTCATCGGACATGTCCCCTCGTGTGTACGAGGCCTCAAGTAGTTGCTGTTTGTCCTACCATACTGTAGATTTTCTCAAACTAATTTCTGAACATCTGCATGCTGAGTCTTAGATATATCCTAAAAAAAATTAAACCACTGTTGCAGAGGATTCTTTTAATTCGATTTTTATCAGTGCAGAGTTGTTAACCCCTTCTTGCCACCGCTTCAGGCCGTTCAAGTGGATCGAAATGCAGAGAGGCAGAGACAGGCATTCCAAACATGTGACTGCTGTGAATAGCTGTTGAAACATAAATAGAGAGACAGAACGCACCGGCTTCTAGTGCAACACTGTATATTCAATAGTGATAAAAAAGAAACATTGTAACACTATACACTCAGGCAGCTGTATCACGTGGTTGTTACAATTCCACAGTCAGGGCTCCAGGCTGGATCCAGGAAGGGCTAGCACTGGATAGTCCTGATTTGCCAGTGTGCGGCCGCCGACAAGCTGCACGCGATCCGCCCACCCACAGCAGGGATCCTCTGATGATGGGAAAAACCCGGTCAAACTTCAGAGTCTTGTGATACAGGCAATAGGAGCTGATGAGGGACGCTAAGGGCTCCCAAGACAACATGTTTCAGAGGGCATGGCCTCCTTCAAGGCAAAAGTAAAAAAAATAAAAAATAAATAATAATGTTATACATTTTTTTGTACTGTCACCAGTCAATGTCCCTGATCACCTCTACACCAGTTATATGATGAAGCTGTACTGCACTGGTGACAGTGTGCAAAAAATAAATAAATTGAGAATTTTTTTTTATTTCTTAATTTTCCCAAAAATGATGACAAAAAAATTTGCCATGCCTCTTACTAAATACCCCGGACTGTCTACTTCTCAAAAAGGGGTGATTTGGGTGATATTGGTTCTGTCCTGACATTTTTGGGCCTCAAGAAATGAGAGTCAGTACATCAGGATTGATCGATTTTCAGGTACAGTATCTCACAAAAGTGAGTACACCTCTCACATTTTTTTTAATATTTTACTACATCTTTTTATGTGACAACACTGAAGAAATTACACTTTGCTATAATGCAAAGTAGTGAATGTACAGCTTGTATAACAGTGTAAATTTGCTATCCCCTCAAAATAACACACAGCCATTAATGTCTAAACCGCTTGCAACAAAGGTGAGTACACCCCTAAGTGAAAATGTCCAAATTGGGCCCAATTAGCTATTTTCCCTCCCTGGTGTCATGTGGCTCATTAGTGTTATGAGGTCCCAGGTGTGAATGGGGAGCAGCCTAGGCACCCCATGCTGTGTAGCCACCCTGGCGGTATGATTATATCAAATTTTTGCGTCTCAAATCGGTACATGGTTTTGCATAGAAATTTGGCGTTTTATACTGTAGTGAGAACAACAGAGGACTGTGAGGAATGTGAATGGGAATTCACTCAGCATGGGGGCAATGCTTGTAATGAGTCCATGTGTGTATAACCTAACAGGTGAATGGAAACACCGACCAGGTGCAATGAACAATGAAAAGTTCAATGAACAAATGGAAACAGTTCATAGGTATGCTTCCCAGTGGAAGGATAAAACACTTCAAACGTAATGCTGGTTCAGATAAAGAAAGTAGCAGTCATGGCTTGTCTGTAGCAATCTTCAGAAAATCATATAAAGAGGGTGGATACTCTTACCAGCTAAGGTGGACTTGCATGTTAGTACTAACATCAAGTCGGATACAGCATGATGGTCACAGCGGACCCTGGGCTCTGTGCGGATGGATCTGTGGGATGGTCTCTCCAACTGGAACGATGGAACCGATCTTTTCAGATACCTCTCTCAGGAACAGAAACCCAAATGGACAGGGCCGATGACTCATGGATCAACACAGCATGTGTGGAAAGGAAAAAAATGCTCCAATGGTGCAGGTCAAAAAAAACCGTGAAGGCTTTATTTGTAAAAAAATTAGAGCTTAGAGCCGACGCGTTTCGGCTCTAAGCCATCAACAGGGTCATGCCCCTGTTGATGGCTTAGAGCCGAAACGCGTCGGGTAACATGCTTAGTACCCCATACTGCCTTTTATAACTATTCACGTGATTTTATTGTTTAATTTTTTTACAAATAAAGCCTTCACGGTTTTTTTTGACCTGCACCATTGGAGCATTTTTTTCCTTTCCACACATGCTGTGTTGATCCATGAGTCATCGGCCCTGTCCATTTGGGTTTCTGTTCCTGAGAGAGGTATCTGAAAAGATCGGTTCCATCGTTCCAGTTGGAGAGACCATCCCACAGATCCATCCGCACAGAGCCCAGGGTCCGCTGTGACCATCATGCTGTATCCGACTTGATGTTAGTACTAACATGCAAGTCCACCTTAGCTGGTAAGAGTATCCACCCTCTTTATATGATTTTCTGAAGATTGCTACAGACAAGCCATGACTGCTACTTTCTTTATCTGAACCAGCATTACGTTTGAAGTGTTTTATCCTTCCACTGGGAAGCATACCTATGAACTGTTTCCATTTGTTCATTGAACTTTTCATTGTTCATTGCACCTGGTCGGTGTTTCCATTCACCTGTTAGGTTATACACACATGGACTCATTACAAGCATTGCCCCCATGCTGAGTGAATTCCCATTCACATTCCTCACAGTCCTCTGTTGTTCTCACTTCCAATGATATGTGATTTTGGCAACATTTTTCCACTCAATATCAACTTTAGCGCTGCACCCAAACTGGCACACATATAGCCCCACTCTTCCCCTACAAGTGTGCAAAGTTTGTTGTCTGGGGGACCTACAGCCGGGAAGCACCGATTTTTCAAATCCGTCACCCCTTCTATATACTCCCATGTTAAACGTAAGTCTAGTCATGGACATAGTGAGGCATGAGCACAGTGAGGCATGGGCACAGTGTGCCTTGGCTTATATTCGGGTCGGCTTGTACTCGAGTATATACGGTAATTATAAAAAAGAATAATATAATAATAATAATAATAAAATGAATTTCCTCACGATTCACTATCGCTCAATTCTGCAAGCGTTCTAATTTACTATTGCTGTTTTCTAGCTGGTCTAAAACCTCTCTTGACATAAAGGGACCCTTTTTTTTCAAATGCATAGGCTGGGCATGATGTCAAACCATCGCACCTGACTTCCGAACGATAATAGAGACTCTGGAGACCATCTGGCCCACCAAATCCAGGACTGGAGGGCGGCGGGGGGGGGGTGCATGGACAAGCACTGGAGGGTGGCAGGGAGGGTGCATGTCCCCTCCCGCTGCCTGTAAGAATGATCAAGCAGCTGAACAGCCACTATGATCTTTCTTATGGTAAAGGGAATCGCTGGCTCTAAAAGACAATATCTGAATGATGCCTGTAGCTGCAAGCATCATTCAGATGTCACCGCTCAAAATCCACAATGTCATATGACGTTATGTAGGCGGCAAGCGGTTAAGCGCCCCACAAGGGCAGATCAATATAATATTGATTTGATCTTGAATGAAATTTACAATGAAGTTTTCTTAAATTGTTTACAAAACATAGAAAAAAAATATTAACTCAAAGAAATTCAAACTACATTAAAGACCATATAGAGAAAATACAGTATTAATTGAATGTACCAATAAAACTTACATAAACCATAAACCTCAGGTTCAAATTACCACTTGCCTCCCAAAAGCTTGTTTTCTTTCAGCTGTCCATTTATAAAAAATGTTGGTCCATCCTACGTAGGTATATTGTACAGTAGTGATGGTCATCTCCATCTAGCATCTGACATACACACTACTTCAGAAATCAAAGTTTAATCCAGCACTGGAAGGGAACCCAGCAAGAAACCAGGTAAACGTTGGTTTCTAATGCCTTATGTGATGCTGTCCTCACAATAAACATGTTAAATGCATTTATTTGGAGTGCTTGTGACTGTGAAGCTTTATAAAACAGGTCAAGATGTAAGAGTTGGGATGGCCCTGAGCATGAATCTTGTTTGTCCCTGGTGGTGGTACAGGTGTACCAGATCCACATCTATGGCCCATTCACACAGGGACAGCTTTGGATCCGACTTCAAGTCGCCCCTAGTCGCCTCAAGTCATGCTGCATGAGAAAATCATTGTAAGTGAACGAAACCATCTTAATACACACTACTGCAGTCGCTCCGATTTCTAAAAAGGTTCCTGTACTACTTCAGTCCGACTTGTAGGCAACTTGTACCCATTGATTTCAATGGAAGTCGCCTCAGAAGTCGGATTACTGTCTTAACAGAAGCAACAAAACAGGAAGAGAACATACATTTCTCAGGCAAACCTCTCCCTCCCACAAAGCTGATTGTTGTTTGATTGACCACTGGAAAGCCTCCTGTCCTGGAGGCAACTTGAAGTTGCCTTGTAAGTTGCCTCATGTCGCGCTGTGATTCATACTCAAGTCGTGTCCAAGTTGCCTCCCAAAGTCGTGCTGGAAGTCATGTTGCCCCTGTGTGAATGGAGTCTAAGGAACTGCATAATCATCTCTGCTTAAAACATGTTGCACGAGCCTCATTATTAGGGCCCTGAACCTGTGGTTGAGAAGCTTGTTGACTTCTCATTATGCTGCCAGTCCAGTCCTGTCAGATAACATGAAAAACATACATTATAAGATACATTCTGCTGGAGGGAAACTGTAGCTAATTAGATACACATGAAATGGCAGTATTTCAGGCAGCAAACTCATTGCTAATAAATGTGTTGCAGTTGATTTCTTTACACTTCTGTATATAAGGCTAGACTGACAGAATAAAGCTTAGGAAACACGTATGTGAATAAATAAACTACAAATTCTCACAGACAGCCATGCAAGCAGTATTTTTACATGTCAGTAATGGCATGTTTCATTTTTTTTATTTATTTTTTTATTAATTTTAGTGATGGTGTATTTGGGTAGTTTCGATTATTGAATTTAGTGCTCTCTGTATTTTTTCTTTCGTTTTTTTTTTTGCTTTTATTATGTATTTGTTATTTGTGTACTGTTGTTTTATTTATTTATTGTCGTTTTTTTTGGCCTCTTGCACACAGACGTACTAATTACTGATGTTTGTATTCAGGATTTTGTTCACAGAAAGATCCTGAGAAAAATGTTCCATAAAGACCTTGCGTTGACATGCGTATAGTCGTTGGAAACCTGTGTATGCATTCATAGTGCCTTAAAAAAGTATTCATACCCCTACAATTTTACGTGTTACAACCAAAAATGTAAATGCATTTTATTGGAATTTTATGTGATGGACCAACACAAAGTGGCACATAATTGTGAAGAGGAAGGAAAATGCTAAATGGTTTTCAAAATATTTTACAAATAAATAACTTAAAAAGTGTGGTGTGCATTTGTATTTAGCGCCCTTTACTCTGATACCCCTAACTAAATTCTAGTGGAACCAATTGCCTTAAGAAGTCACCTAATTAGTAAATAGAGTTTACCTGTGTGTAATTTAATCTCAGTATAAATACAGCTGTTCTGTGAATCCCTACAAGGTTTGTTAGAGAACCATCATGAAGGCCAAGAAATACAAGATAGGTCAGGGATAACGTTGTGGAGGAGAAGTTTAAAGCAGGGTTAGGTCATAAAAAAATATCCAAAGCTTTGAACATCTCATGGAGCACTGTTCAATCCATCATCTGAAAATAGAAAGAGTATGGCACAACTGCAAACCTACCAAGACATGGCCGTCCACCTAAAGTGACAGGCCGGGCAAGGAGAGCATTAATCAGAGAAGCAGCCAAGAGACCAATGGTAACTCTGGAGAAGCTGCAGAGATCCACAGCTCAGGTGGGAGAATCTGTCCCCAGGACAACTATAAGTCGTGCACTCCACAAATCTGGCCTTAATAGAAGATTGGCAAAAAGAAAGCCATTATGTAAAAAGTCCTGTGAGCTTCCACTGATCCAAATTGCCCTGATTACCAAGATTCAGCTGCAAGCGTTAAACATGCCTCATAAATCATGCAGATGTAAATAAATAAATATATACAGTAGGTGACCGCGATATTGTGTCAATCTTGCTCCCTTTCTCTGCGAGATTGACCACCTACGAGCCCCGTCGTGGGAGCCAGCGCCGAGCGATGGGAAAAGCCGTCATAGAAGTGACGGGAATCCGACTTGGATTCCCGCCAATTCTAGCCACGGCGTTTGGTATGAATCATGAGGGGGAACTTCACACCAAATTTTAAATAAAAAACCGGCATGGGTTCCCCCCCAGGGGCATACCAGGCCCTTAGGTCTGGTATGGATTGTAAGGAGAACCCCCTACACCGAAAAAACGGCGTGGGGGTTCCCCCACAATCCATACCAGACCCGTATCCAAGCACGCCGCCCGGCCGGTCAGAAAAGGAGTGGGGACGAGCGAGCGCCCCCCTCCTGAGCCGTACCAGGCCACATGCCCTCAACATGGGGGGGGTTGGGTGCTCTGGGGCAGGGGGACGCCCTGCGGCCCCCCCACCCCAAAGCACCCTGTCCCCATGTTGATAAGGACAGGGCCTCTTCCCGACAACCCTGGCCGTTGGTTGTCGGGGTCTGCGGGCAGGGGGCTTATCAGAATCTGGGAGCCCCCTTTTAAAATAAACACACAACACAGGGTTTTAAAATAAATTATTAGTCAGCTCCGGGGGTCTTCTCCCCTCTCCGGGGGGTCTTCACTCTCCTGGGGGTCTTCTTCCATCTTCTCCGCTGTCGCCTCGGCGCTCCCCGGTTCTTCTCCTGCTCGCTCTCCGGTGCCTTCTTCGGGGCTGACCGCCGCTATCTTCTTTTTAGCTCTCTTACTAGCGGCGGCGCAGCCCGCTTTTCTTTGTCGTCTTCTGCCTTCTTCTTTTCTTCTTATGTTGATGCGTCGCTTCCTCCCGCTGTAATGCTGGGTACGTGGCTCGCACCGATTTATATAGGCCTCTTATGACATCACAGTCCCATCATGGTCCGGGACTGTGATGTCCGGGATTATTAAAAATAAATAAAAAAATAAAAAAAACCTCTCAATTTCACTGTTTGCCCCTCGTAGAATTGTTGTAAGTTGGATATAATCTCGCAAATGGGGCCACAGACAGCAGAAATACTTGAAACAGGTTCCTTTAAAAAAGTTTAAGCTAGAGATAGATATAAGGTGCCCACAGACATCAGACGTTTACACCTAGATTGGGAAATATTTTTAGGGTGATCATGGATAACATTGGCCGGTTCGGGTTCTCTTGGGGGAAGAGATGATCAACCAGGATGGGTTTTTCTTGGATTTATTAGAACAATCATTCAGCAGTGAAATCTTGCATAGTTTGCCAGTGGGATTGCTGCAATCTGTAGATGGCTTTAGGCTACAGCTAGCTACCCAAGCAATTTTCATCTCACAGATTAATAAAATCTCCTGGAGAAAAAAATTGTGGTTTATTGCTACTGTAGGAGATGTTTAGGCAGTCACTGAAAGATAAGACTCATGAGATTAATCTGAAAGGAGTGAGTAATTCATCACCTACTACCATTCAAGTCTATGGAGGTGTGGAGATTCAACGTCATTACTTTCCTTGATATTGAAAATCTCCTGTGTAGCATCTCTCATTTAAACTTTTGTGATACATATAAAGCAGTCAATTGCAGGATACTTGGGAGGAATGGAAAAAAGAAAGAAAAAAATACTTTAAGTAAGTTTAGGGTAAGTGGCTGTAGCTACTTCTCAGTGGAGTAGAAAAATGCAAATCTGCAAAAACTGTATCTGATCACCACAAACTGAAAACGCGTTTTCATTCTTTTTTTAATATTCAAATTAAACTAAATCATCCATCCCTGTCTCTATGCTTTATTTTATTGAGAAAACATTAAAAAACACCTTATCTAGCCACAGCCATCTTGAGTAAGGGCCGATGATTCATGTTGCATTTAGTTCCTGCAATCCATCTGCCGTTAGCTCAGGCATACAGACAGGAGGGTATGCTTAGCTGAGAAAGTCCCTCCTCCCGATAAAAGAAAAAAAAATTGCCCATGAAGAGATGTACAGTATGACGTAGCCTAGGCCAGACACCAGGAGGTTACTGAAGAAATGTAAAAAAACTGTCTAAAAGCAAGTAAAAATTAAATTCAACCCTATCTATGTACTAAGGCTAGAAGCATAAAGAGTAAAACTAGCTAGTGTAGATTGAGAGAGTTTAATTCCGCTTTTAAACAGCTCTTCGTTTTATACTGAACCTTCCCTAGGACCAGTAGAGATGTTGCTATTCCTGATTTTCACCTGAAAATATTGCCTAGCCGTTTCTGGCTCCAGTGCTTTTTGAGAAATTAGCCTGGAACAAGCATGCATATCATGAATGTCGTACTGAAGTTGCAGCTTCTAATCTTCATAGCTATTGGTGACTTAAAAAGTATTAAAGCCATTGCATCGGTGTAGGGGAGGTCAGCATTGGCATCTGCCATAATACTGTATTTGCCAGCGTATAAGGCGTCTGGGCGTATAAGACGACCCCCTAATTTGCCAGCTAAAAGGTTGATTTTGGTATATACTCGCCGTATAAGACTACCCCCCTTCCGACTAGTGCCAATTACATGCCTCACCTCACTGTGCCCATTAAATGCCTCACCTTACTGTGCCAATTACATGCCTCACCTTACTGTGCCAATTACATGCCTCACCTGACTGTGACAATTACATGCCTCACTTCACTGTGCCAATTACATGCCTCACCTTGCCGATCTCCATCCCTTATCCCTTGTCATGCAGAGTCAGACTGCCTCCTCCTTGTCCTGTTCCATGATAGGCGGAACACTCAGTTTCACTGTGTTTAGTTTTCTGCCTATCACGGATGTCCTCTCGTACTTGGCCTCGAACGAGACGACATCCGTGATAGGCGGAACACTGAACACAGGCTCTGCTGGGAAACTGAGTGTTCCACCTATCACGGAACAGGACAATGAGGAGGCGCGGCTTTTGAACAATGGACGCCCACTGACTCTGCATACAGGTATAATACCCGTGGTATAAGACGACCCCCGATTTTTTGGGGATATTTTTAGGACAATTAGATAAGGATTACTGACTTGTCTTTAGCTTTCTTTTTCTGCATATATTGACTGGGCCAGTGACCCAAAGTATAGAAGTAATTGCATCATATTGACGGGCAGACCACTATCATTTTTAGTAGAGGTCAGCCATGTCAGCAACCCCCTCTTATTATTTTAGCAAAGCCACTGGATAAGCATAATAATCAGGCAACAGGTATTTTCATGAGTGGAACCCCCTATTCCCGTTCATCCTTTTGCATAATATATGATGTATAGAGATGGATTTAGGCCTCAACAGGTTTTGGACTTGTGTTGATAGGAGATACAGACTGCTTGTGACATTAGTTTGAGACACTTTGGAGATCAGAATTCATTGACATGTTCATTGACCTGCAGTTGACCCCTAGGGATGAGCCGAACACCCCCCCGTTCGGTTCGCACCAGAACCTTCGAACGGACCGAACGTTCGCGCGAACATTTAGAACCCCATTGACGTCTATGGGACTCAAACGTTCTAATTCAAAAATGCTCATTTTAAAGCCCAATATGCAAGTTATTGTCGGAAAGCGTCTTTGAGAACCCGGGTCTTGCCCCAGGGAACATGTATCAATGGAAAAAAAGTTTTAAAAACGGTAGTTTTAAAAACGGAGCAGTGATTTTAATGATGCAGCATACTGCACTGCACCAATATGAAACTTTTATCATTTTGTTCACACAAATAGAGCTTTCTTTTGGTGGTATTTAATTAATCACCACTGGGTTTTTTACTTTTTGCTAGAGAAATAATAGAAATTGATACAAATTGTGTTTCTCTTTGTATCTGTTTGTTATAAAATTTTGCAATTAAATAATCTTTCTTGATGTATTTAGGTTGTGTATTCTGCTACTTTTCTTTGGTGAAAATAACCCAAATCAGAGTATATTATTTAGTCTGTAGGAAAGTTATAGAGTTCACAAACAATGGAATATATCTGAAAATTGATCACTCCTGATGTACTGATGGCTTATCTCATTTCTTAAGGCCCAAAAACACCAGGAAAGTACAAATACCCCCCAAATTACCCCTTTTTGGAAAGTAGACAGTCAAAGGTATTTAGCAAGAGGCATGGGAAGTTTTTTGAAGTTGTGTAATCTGTGCATCCTGACAGGACGTCATATTTTTTTGTTCAATACGTATTTATTGATAAAGAGGACAAATGAAAGAATAGATATAACAGAAGAACATAAGCCATAAGCGATCGGGTATACACAACTTGTAGGCCAATAAAGAGGTACAAGCGTACTGGTAAGAGCGACACCATAAAGAACATTTAACACCCGTAACCACTTACACAGATCAACAGCAAACATGTCAGAACCTCAATCTGCCCATCACGTAAAAGTGTACATTCAAGAAAATATAAAGAAGGAAGAGAAAGAAAGGAAAGAATAGAGTAGAGAAAAAGGGGGAGGGGGGAAAGGGGGGGGGGAGTCCTCTGCCTCCAGCGGCCACCTAAAACCGGAAACAAACCCAAGGTACAATATCCCACAGATTATACACAATATCTCACAAATTATACAGGTTGAGACATAATATAAGCATATGCTGAAGTTTATTTAAAGGCGAACCAACCGGACCATATTTTTCGAGACAAATCAGATTTGTTCCTAAGGGTGTAAGTAAGGTCCTCCATATAGTAAATATGATCCACTTCCACCAGCCACTGGCGCAGGGTGGGTACAACCGTCTGCTTCCAAAATCGAGGAATAAGGGACTTTGCTGCATTCAGCAGATGTGGTGTTAGTGATTTTTTGTATGATCCGATTGGTTCGGCCGTACAGTGTAACAAGACAACCCAAGGATCTCCAGGGGTCTCAAAGCCCTGTATCTCCCTCATCCAATGCAAAATAGATAACCAAAATAGACGGATACGGGGGCAGTACCACCACACATGCGCGTGTGTTGCATGCTCGCCACATCCACGCCAGCAGAGCGGGGACGTCAGGAGCACCACTGGGGTGTAATGCCACCTGGTCATCAGTTTATAGTTGACTTCAGCAAGTTTAGAGGATATAGAAGACGTATGTGCTAGAAGTAAGATGGTGTTTTTTTGGGGTAGTGAGAGATTCTTATGAAGGTCCTTCTCCCAATTGAGCAAAAAAGTAGGAGTCCCAGAGGTAGACATGGAGTATAAGGCTTTGTAGAAGTAAGAGAGTGGTCTCTCAACCGGCTGGTCCTCCGCAAAAGCACATTCTATCTGCGTTAGGTCTGTAACATCTCGGAAGGGTTTTGGTAGAGAGTGCACAAAGGCCATTAGTTGACGGTGCTTCCAGAGGGCCATGGGTGTAACCACGGAAGACTCCAAAAGACTGGGTAGGGGGACAACTCCTGACGGAGAAACAACATGATGGAGCAATGTTGCGGACCCTAAATTCCAAGCATGAGGAAAGGGCTGCAACCCTGTTTATATGGACATATCTGTTCTGCAGAGGTTACTGGGCTGCTTTCAAACGTATCCACAGGTGCAGAGAAGTGCACCTGTGGGTTACCTGCACTGAGCCATAGACTGTTATAACTTGCGAGTTTGGTGTGCTGAGAGTAGAGTGGGCTCTATAGAGGACAGGGCAGTGAAGATTTTACTAGGTTCTATCTGCCTGCACAATGTGAGACACCCTTCATTACAGAACAGTGATGTCACTAAAGCTATAGTGTACAAAAAATAGCTACATTTCAGTTTTATTACCTCTGGGATTTAGTATAGTGTTGAGAAATAAATCATGCTTGCTTTTCAGTGACGAACATGTAAAACACATCTTAAATATGTGAAACATTAAATCCATTCCACATTAAGAAAAATGCAGATGTGTGAATGTAGCCTAAACCAACGTCTCAGTAAGGTCTTCTGCGAGTTCTGTTCAGGTATAGGAACAATAATGTGACTATTAATATTGTTAGTATTTACACTAGCAATATCATATGTTTAGCAGTCCTTGAGACAATTTCTAATATGCACAAAACTCTTTCTGCTTCCTCTGTGTTATTTTAACTACAGTGATTTATAAGCTCTCTTGTAGAGGTTAATTGAGGAAGAGTAGCACAATGAAAAGAACATGTAATTCTATAATTAGTTCTGTTAGCTTTGTTCCCTGCAATTTGAAAATTACCTTAATTGGTTGCAAGATGGAAGCTGCTGCTTTTACCAAATGAAACAGGTGAGCTTCCATAAAGACTGTTTATATGCAGATAAATTCTGAAAATAACGTATTTACACTAAAATTCTAATATTTATATGTACTATGTGTGGAAAGGGCATAATGGCAGAAATTGCATTTTTGTGTTGTGTTGGACTAGTTTCAGAATATTGGCATGCTTCCAGATGATTGTCATATAGCAAACATGCTATAGTAGATGTAAGCTCCATCATGGTCCTGACACATGGCAGAAAAAACATTCACTCATTTTGCCAGAAATACATTATTTGTCTTTACACACTGTTGAATGCTTTAAACACCCCATATTTGCAAATATAAGTGGAGTCACATCATAGGCATCCTTACACAGTGTGGGCCCTAACATTAATTGAGAAGTAGGGCCAAAGCTCTTTTGCCTCTACTTCTCCTGTGGGTCACAGGGGTTTACATCTTTCTGCATCTACTTTAATGTCGGGATCCACCTGGATGCCTGGACCAGTAGCTGACGAAACCCTCAGTGAGCCACTGAGAGCCTGAGCCAGACCCTCCCACCCCCTCCACAGCCCAAGCTCCAGTGAGCGCAGGAGGGGCAGAACATATAGCTGTGACTGACAGTCACCACTCTCTGCTCACTGAAGACTAAGAACTGAGCGACCAGTGGTCTTTGATGGTTCCCGGTCTTTGATGGTTCCCGGTCTTAGAGGTGGCAGGGGACATCCATATATATATATATACTGTACAATGTGACAGACTCACCCAGGACAGAGGCTTTTGGAAGAGACTTAATGCTAGCCTCTGGCCTACCGACTATGGGCCCTGGCTTTTGAGGGAGCTACAAGCATTTAGGAAGCAGTTCAATGATATAATTAACAAGCTAATTAACACAGCACTTAACCCAGCCCAGGTGAACAGACTGCCCGGCAACAAGGGTACACACAGTACAGTATACATTATCCATGATGGTCTCCATGAGCCATGATGGTCTCTGCCAGCTTGGGACTCAGTAGACAGATGTATGTGAAAGGAATGCTGATTAATGAGATGTGGAAAGCACTGGGTCTCTTGTAGTCTACTAGTCTGAAGGGTCTTTCGCCCATTGTTAATTGTGCTAATTAACACACCTTTGTCTCCTAGCAAACTATTGGGGGATGTGTTTATACTTGTAATAATGTGTATTGTAAGTTTTAAGCTCAATGCCGGACAGTCTGTTGCTGGGGTCTCCTACTATTATCTGTTAAATAAGGTGTTCTGTGTTTATACTTAGGATACTGTATAATGTACTCTGCTTTACCCTTGTTGTCGGTGAGTCTGTTCACCTGGGCTGCTTTAAAGGCTGCATTAATTAACATGTTAATTATATCATTGTCAGCTAGTAGTTGCTAGAGGAGGGGGGGAGTAGCCATGAGTCGGCCCTACCTCATTATCTAACCCATTGTGCAATGTTTTGGGTAAATATTTGTGTCATTGTATATGTGGGGGACTGACAAACTTTTCAAGTGTATAAAAAGCCTGTATCCTTGTCCAATAAAACATTCCATGTTCCCGTTTGTAACTGGAACCCTACGGATTAAGACTGGGATGCCATTAAAGTTAATTTGCATGTAAATGCAGACACGCTATTTGCAGCAACAGCACCATAAATACTTCTCTCTGTAGAAGTTCCCATTAAATACCGACAAGAGAATATGCATAGTAAACAAGCATGGAGTGTCAATGTGCCTCAATAAACGCTAGTAGTATAGTTAGAAAAGGGTACTTTGTTAAAGCAGTAGTGAAGTTTTAGAAAAAAATTATTCCCCCCCAAGGTAAAGCCATAATGTGCTTAGTATACATACTAGCATATTATAACAGACTTATATTGAAACAAAGCCCTCCAGCAGCACCATGTCACCGCTGCAGAGGCTTCCATCTTCACCGGGTCTTCCTTCTGGGTTTGCGGCCGCTTGAATCGCCAAGTCGTGATGACATCACACCCACGCATGTGCGGGAGTCACGGCTGCGGCACAGAGCTCTGAAGGAGCAGCACGGGTATGTAGTTTCTTCATCACCAGCTGCTGCTCACTAGAATATCTCCTAAACAATGCACGTTTAGGAGATAATCATTTAACCTACAGGTAAGCTTTATTATAAGTCGATTGGGGGGGGGGGGTCTATTTTTATGCAGGGTGTCTATTGTTGCTGGGCAGAGAGGTCTGCATTTCTTGTTGTTATTAACAAATTCCATACAAAGCACCACTTAATGATACGTGGTTCTTTATTCTCTAAAAGGAGCGGTACTAGAAGGTGGGTAGGGGGTGGAACCAAGGAACAGTGCTCAGAGGTTAGGAAGGAGTAGAGACAAGGGAGACTTCCTTCACCTATTTTTTGAGGAAAAAAAGCCATTAAAAGAGCTTACCTGTAGATAAAAATACAAAAATGTAGTTTACTACCACTTTAGTGGATTGGTCCTCCCAATATCAATATTTCATGTTTGGGCAAATAATAGCTTTTTATAAAGAAGGGGACTCTGTACCTAAGAAGTAGTTACAATATGTATTCCCAAGACTCCTATATCAGGATGGAGACATATTAGTTGCAGGAGCTGCCATATATTAATGACAAAGGTACTTGCATTCAATGGACAGACTCTCTCCCCTTTTTGTGCAAGCAAATAACATCTAGATGAGAATTATCTCAGAGAAAACAGCATGTGGCTCTTGTACGGTGCAAAAACATATTGTAATAGTGATGCTGTTATTACTCCATGGCTACATGGCAGGCTTCTCCTGGGCTGGTAATAATATTCCTCTTGACATATTCTGACAGGTCTTTCTGACGGTCTGGTGCCGGGACCCAGTTATCAAATATGGTAATCTTTGTTACAGCACAAGTGTAGGAGATGGCTTCCAGCATGCAATGTCTTTGAAGCATTTTGACACATGTCAACCATGTTTACTTTTTGACATAAACATGACTGGATGGGTAAACACAGTAATGGGGTTGTGTTTGAAATAAATCTACTAAGTGAGTGGAAAATAAAAAAACGCCTACAGATTACAAGCATTGCATTATTACAGAATTTTCAATCAAAGCCTTCATTTTTTTTTTACAAGGGACTTGATTCAAGGGGCACATTTATAAAAGTCTGATGACTCCAGGCACACACTCCTGCATTGGCCCTCATTATTCATAAAACTTTTTGATGGCAGCTCCAGAGGGCAAATGCAAATATAGATCTTTGGCCAAAACGCCTTTATTGTGCGACGATTAAGTGATGCCATGGGGAATTATTGACAAAATCAGTGGTTTGCATAGAGAATGCTTAAAGCTCAACTTTGGGATTAGCAAATATTTTCTAAATACAAGAGGCATGTGTATTCTTAGTGGAATCCTGGTGTGCTGCTTGTTTTTCCTCCAGATCTGTGCAGTAATCCAGTGCGAAATTTGGCCCTTGTGTAGGAGCTTCCTGTAATAAACCGGTCACTACTGTCCTTTTTCCTTGGGCAGTTTAACCACTTCCCGCACGCACATATACGTCGACACAATGGCACTCCTGGGCAGAAGGACGTATATATACGTCCCCTTTAAGGAAGCACCATTGTGCCCGCCGCAAGCTCTGTAAACCCGACCGCGGGTCCCGCGGACTCGATCGCCTCGGGAATAACCGCGATCGTCTCACGGAGAGATAGCGCGGGGAGATGCTAATGTAAACAAGCATCTCCCCACTCTGCCTAGTGACAATGACACTGATCTCCGCTCCGTGTAATCGGAGCGGAGATCAGTGTCATGTCACACATAGCCCATCCCCCCTACAGTAAGAAACACTCACTAGGGCACACTTAACCCCATACAGCGCCGCCTAGTGGTTAACCCTTTCACTGCCAGTGTAATTTTCACAGTAATCAGTACATTTTTATAGCACTGATCGCTGTAAAACGGACAATGGTTCCAAAAATGTGTCAAAAGTGTTCGCCATAATGTCACAGTCACGATAAAATAAAATCGCTGATCTCCACCATTACTAGTAAAAAAAATGAATAAAAAAAATGCCATAAAACTATCCCCTATTTTGTAGACGCTATAACTTTTGTGCAAACCAATCAATAAACGCTTATTGCGATTTTTTTTTCTACCAAAAATATGTAGAAGAATACGTATCAGACTAAACTGAGGAAAAAAAGATTTTTTTATATATTTTTGGGGGATATTTATTAAAGCCAAAAATATTGAATTTTTTTCAAAATTGTCGCTCTATTTTTGTTTATAGCGTAAAAAAAAAAAAAAAATGCAGAGGTGATCAAATACCACCAACATAAAGCTCTATTGATGGGGGAAAAAAGGACATCAATTTTGTTTGGGAGCCACGTCGCATGACCGCGTAATTGTCAGTTAAAGCGACGCAATGCTGAATCGCAAAAAGTGGTCTGGTCATTTAGCAACAAAATAGTCCGGGGCTTAAGTGGTTAACTGGTCTGGTATCTGCCCCCCTTATGTCGTTTTCTTCAGGCAGTCTGTAGGAGGAGTATATGTTAGGTCCCACCCAAAGCGCTGCTCTCTGAAAAAGCTATATGTAGTATAATGATGATGTCACCACTACTTTTATAAGGTGATAACTCGGAATGCAAAGACATTTGGTGCTCATAAAGTTTATGTATATTCTTAGTGGCTATTGAAGAATATAGATAAAACGGAAAATTGAATACTTACCTTTCTGTAAATTTCCTTTCCTGGTGCCTATCCATGGCAGCATACATATGGTTGGTTACTTCGCCCCCAACCATATGTATCCTGCCATGGAAGGCACCAGGAAATGGAAGTTTTGTGCCCTGAGTTCAGCTAGAAAGTGGAAGAAAAATCTTTTTGTAAACTTTTACCTACTGGTATGTCTTACCTTAACTCCCCTGTGTGTTATCCTATGTGTTCATGCACACATAGGCTTTTATCAGCAACATTTTTAACAAGGGGGCCCCCAGATCCTGCCCCCCCCACCACTCCCCTCCTACTCATTTACCAAAAAAGTGAGAATAGTAAATAAAAACACAGCACAAGTTTTTGACCTTTATTAAAAAAATAAAAAAGATGTCCCCCGGGGGAGATCCATTGTCAATCACAACGCCTGTTCCCACCGCCGACCTGAAAAAAACGTAGATCCCGATGAAGGCTCCCGCAGTCTGACAGCTTTTAAATAACTAAGGGCATGCTGGGTCGTTGATGTCACAATGGGGCTGGTATGGATTTGGGGGGACCAAAAGAGAATGCATTAAGGTAACAAGAAAAAAACTATTTTAACTTTAGAACCACTTTAACTTGTTAATGTAACTTCAGAAGTAATTTATTATCTTTTTTTTTTTTTTATTTAAACCTTCCGATAGAATAATACCTGGTAATCCTGTTAAAGCGGTATACTTTTTTTTTTTTTTTTAAAAACCTGCAAGGCAAAAGGCATAATCGGCTAGTATGCACCGCATACTAGCCGATTATGAAATACTTACCTCGGAACGAGGTAAACACCACTTACCTGGTCCACGCCGAGCAGGATGTCATCTTGCTCCGGCGTGTCTTCCGAGTATCGCCGCTCCAGCGCTGTGATTGGCTGGAGCGGCGATGACGTCACTCCCGCGCGTGCGCGCGGGAGATTTAAAATCGGCAGGGTCCGGCGGATGCCGGTCCTTTCGCCGTGGATTTCCCCCTACGCATGCGCCGCCCGCATTGCGAGGGGAATATCTCCTAAACCGTGCAGGTTTAGGAGATATTCTCCTTACCTACAGGTAAGCCTTGTTATAGGCTTACCTGTAGGTAAAAGTAAAAACAGTGGGTTTACAACCACTTTAAGTCACTTTCTGCTATAGGGTGACCGTCTTTCTTTCCTGGAAAATCAAAATATAAAAGCCTGAATCTGGTTAGCAGCACTGGAGAAAAAAGTTATGAAGTTTCCTATACACATTACAGTCTGGTTGTACAATCTCCTCTAGATTTAACAAAACTATAACCTGATTAGCTAGAAAATGAACATATACAGTAGTTAGGGTAGGCCATTGTCCCATACGGAGGGTGTAAATGATGGTTTTCTGCACAACTGTCAGGTCAGCAGTCTTTACCATGATTGTGATTCCTACTGAACCAGACTGAGAGACAATTTAAAGGCTCAGGAACCATTTGCAGATGTTAATTAGCTGATTAGAGTGGGACACTTTGAACCTAGAATATTGCACCTTTTCACAATATAACATTTTTCTGAGATTGTGGATTTGGGGTTTTCATGAGCTGTAAGCCATAATCATCACAATTATGACAAATCACGGCTTGATCTATCTTGCTTTGCATGTAATGAGTCTATCTCATATATTAGTTTCACCTTTTAAGTTGCATTGGTGAAATAAATGAACTTTTGCACGATATTCAAATTTTTCGAGTATCACCTGTATGTATCGGTAAATGTAAAGATGATTGTACATAAATTGTGCAATCAGACTGTGACATGATTGGCCATCTTCAGTACTAACATTTTAGTACATGAGATTAATTCTATAATGAGCATGTTTCAGCAGTGACAAGTCAGGAAGTCATTCTGTCTAAACGTTTGCCATTATGTTACTATTATAATCCACTGTTCCCAATAACAATTCATGAAAAATTGTCTTGAAACGATTTCCAATTATTTCCACTAGGCAGCATGCTTTTGATATTTGAAAATGTTCGATAAGATTAGTGTTTAAGAACAAATTAACAATTTGAACATTAAGTGCCTGCGTGCTGGGAAGCCGTCATTCCTGAACCCCTGTAGAAAACAATATTGATTAGCTAACAGAAGTGCTTTATATAGTGTTTGATAATTATTCAGCGGCAACTGTTTATTGTGAAAGCCATTGAGAAACGTGCTGCCTACTGAGACAATAGAAAAATCAACCTGTATTGAGTCAAACAAGAAAATTACTCTTTTTTTTTTTTTACACATTCATTTTGGAACATTAACTTTGTGGAAAGGCAATTTTAATGCAAATGTATGCCGTCTAAAGAACTAATAAATTAAGTAAAATATACCCTGGGTACTAGTGGGTCTGTTGGCATAGCAGTTTTGAATGATAAGAAGAATGGGAGCTATGATTTATGTTATTTTGTTATTAGTGTTTCCTAGAGTGATTTGGAAATTGCCAATAGAGGCTGCAGAACAGTTTAAAGCAGTTGTATACCTGCAGATTTTTTTTTAAACCTGTAAGGCAAAAGGCATAATGAGCTAGTATGCACCGCATACTAGCTCATTATGAAATACTTACCTTAGAGCGAGGCGTCGGCAGGTGATCCCGGTCCACGCCAAGGGAGCTGACATTTTCTTCTGGGTATCGCATGTATTCCGTGTATCGCGGCTCTGGTGCTGTGAGTGGCCAGGGCCGCGATGTTGTCACTCCAGCGCATGCGCGTGGGAGACTTCTTTCTGGCAAGGTCCGGCAACCGGGCATTCAGAGCGCATGTGCCGCTGATCTCAGCGGCTGCATGCAAAGGTAATATCTCCTAAACCGTACAGGTTTAGGAGATATTCTTTTTACCTACAGGTAAGCCTTATTATAGGCTTACCTGTAAGTAAAAGTAAAAAAAAAGGGGGTATACAACTGCTTTAAATGTGACCACATAGCATATGACCATGCAGCCACTGCATCCCAATTGACGTGAATGGGCCTGCCTGCATGGTGATCATAGCTCCCAACTGTCCCTGATTTCGAGGGACATCATTTGGAACAAAGTCCGTCTGTTCTTCTTTCCTCATTTGTCCCACATTTTGGTCTGATCTATATAGTTGTATATAAAATGCACTTTTTATCTTTCAAAAAGTATTTCCCAGTGCTAAACCTTTCACTCAATTTCCAAATTGCTGCATTTGTAAATTTAAAAAGCCAATATAAAGGAATAGTAGCGGTTAAAAAAAAAAAGCACTTGTGTGTTTAACTTTTTTTTTTAATATAATTCTCCTTTAAGGGGGGTGTGGCAGGGTGTGGTTGTTTTGTGCACTGGTCCAAATCATTTGGTAAAGGGGGATTAGGGTTGTTTTTCAGGGGTTCTGCTTTTTGCCCCTTAGTTCCAGTAAAGAGAACTCTTATGCCGCGTACACATGATCGGAAATTCTGACAAGAAAACCGTGGATTTTTTTCTGAATTTTGTCTCAAACTTGAGTTGCATACACACGGTCACACACATTTTCAAACGTCAAGAATGTGGTGACGTACAACACTACAACGAGCCGAGAAAAATAAATTTAAATGATTCCGAGCATGCATCAAATTGATTCCGAGAATGCGTGTTTTTTTTGCACATCGGAATTGCATACAGACAATCGGAATTTCCGACAAGAACTTTTCCTGTCGAAAAAATGTGAGAACCAGTTCTCAAATATTTGCTGTTGGAAATTCCGACAGAAAAAGTCCAATGGGGCCTACACATGGTCAGAATTTCCATCCAAAAGCTCACATCAAACTTTTCTTGTCGGAAATTCCGACCGTGTGTACGCGACATAAAGGAATCAGCAGACCAAGACATTTTGGACAATTTCATGCTCCCAACTTTGTGGGAACAGTTTGGGGATGGTCCCTTCCTTTTCCAACATGACTGTGCACAAAGCAAGGTCCATAAAGACATGATTGAGTGAGTTTGGGGGTGGAGGAACTTGACTGGCCTGCACAGAGTTCAACTCGATAGAACACCTTTGGGATGACTTAGAGTGGTTCTGGAAGAATGGTCAAACATTCCCATAGACACACTCCTAAATCTTGTTGACAGTCTTCCCAGAAGAATTTAAGCTGTGATAGCTGCAAAGCAGGGCTGGTGCAAGGATTTTTGACACCCTAGGCAAAGCCTCATGTTGGCGCTCCCCCCCCCCCCCTGAACACATGTTCCCCTCTGCACCCCCCACCTTTCTTCCCCTTAACCCCCCCCCCCCCCACACACACACACACAGTTCCTATATGTACCCCCTGCACATCTGTTCCTTCCCCCACCCAATCAGTTCCTCTCTGTAACCCCCCCTAACACACACACACATCTGTCCCCCCCCCCACACACACACACACATCTGTCCCCCCACACACACACACATCTGTCCCCCCCCCACACACACACACATCTGTCCCCCCCACACACACACATCTGTCCCCCCCCACACACACACACACACATCTGTCGTCGTCCCCGCCCACACCTGTCCCCCCCCACACATCTGTCCCCCCCCCCCCACACACACACATCTGTCCCCCCCACACACACATCTGTCCCCCCCCCACACACACACACATCTGTCCGTCCCCCCCACACACACACACATCTGTCCCCCCACACACACACACACACACACATCTGTCCCCCCCCACACACACATCTGTCCCCCCCCCCACACACATCTTTCCCCCCCCCTACACACACACACATCTGTCCCCCCCACACACACATCTGTCCCCCCCCCACACACACACACATCTGTCCCCCCCCCCCCACACACACATCTGTCCCCCCCCCCACACACACATCTGCCCCCCCCACGCACACATCTGTCCCCCCCACACACACACACACACATCTGTCCCCCACACACACACATCTGCCCCCCCCCCCCACACACACACACATCTGCCCCCCCCCCCCCACACACACACATCTGCCCCCCCCCACACATCTGTCCCCCCCACACACACACACACACACACACATCTGTCCCCCCCCCACACACACACACACACACACATCTGTCCCCCCCCCCCCCCCCACACACACACACACAAACCAGTTTCCCCTCTGTACACAGTGCACTGTAAACATGACAGCAGAGTAAATTTTTTTTATTTCTTGTGACTTACTGACTGACTGAGCGTCCTCCTGCCTGTGCATCCACTAAGGCTTTTCTGAAGGAGAACTGCGCTGCTGCTCGTCCCTCCTCTTCTCACAGGTCACAACACATCCCCAAGCGACCTGGAGGAGGGTGGAGGCGGGGGGGGGGATCGGACATCGCGGCGGCAAGCCAGGACTTGCATGTAGGGCTTCAGCCTTCAGCCACCATCTCACCCACTGTTTCTACTTTCTACCATCATGCAGCACTTCCGGCCACTGCCAGCTGCTGTCCATGCTCTCTCCCCACATCTCACTACCGCTTCTACGGGCTGGCAAGTGCAATAGAGTGGTGAAGGTGATGTGAGTGTCTCCACAGGCGCAACCGCCCAATAGCCTAGCGGCTGGCGCCAATTAGGCATGGTTTTTAAAAACGCCGGTCCGGGAGTTATTTTAATGGTCCGAATCCCCAGCGAGTGGCTGGGAATCAGGATTTTGCCGCCTCCCCTTCCCTGGCGCTCTAGGCAGCCGCCTGACTTGCCTATGCCTAGCGCCGGCCCTGCTGCAAAGAGTAGTGGGCCAACTCAATATTAAACCCTACACTCTGTAATGTGATCAGGGCACATAGAAAACAGCTGTTTTCCCTTGCAGAGATCAGCATTTTTGTGGTTCATAAATACACCATTCTCTGTACAAGTTTAACCGGACCATTTTGCTGGTCAAAGACCAGGCCACTTTTTGCGATTTGGCACTGCATTGCTTTAACTGACATTTGCGCAGTCGTGCAGCGTAGCTCCTCAACAAAATTGACGTCCTTTTTTCCCACAAATAGAGCTTTCTTTTGGGGGTTTTGATCACCTCTGCGGTTTTTATTTTTTGTGCTATTAACAAAAATAGAGCGACAATTTTGAAAAAAATGCAATATTTTTAACTTTTTGCTATAATAAATATGCCCAAAAAATATTTTTTCCTCAGTTTCGGCTGATACGTATTCGTCTACATATTTTTGGTAAAAAAATCGCAATAAGCGTTTATTGATCAGTTTGCTCAAAAGTTATAGCGTCTAAAAAATAGGGGATAGTTTTATGGCATTTTTATTAATAATTATTTTTTTTACTAGTAATGGCGTCGATCAGCGATTTTTATCATGACTACGACATTATGGCGAACACATCAGACACTTTTGACACATTTTTGGGACCATTGTCATTTTTACAGCGATCAATGCTATAAAATGCACTGATTACTGTGAAAATGACACTGGCAGTGAAGGGATTAACCACTAGATGGCACTGAAGGGGTTATGTGTGCCTAGGGAGTGATTCTAATTGTAGGGGTATGTGTGACACAACAGTGATCACAGCTTCAGATTGCAGGAAGCTGTGTACACTGTCCTGTCACTAGGAAGACTGGGGAAAAGCTTGTTTACACCAGTATTTCCACCTTCTTCCTCACCATGACATGATCGCAGGTATGCCCGCCGTCATCGAGTCCGCGGGAAGCACGGTCGGAGTCATGGAGCTCTCGTGCCACTTCTTAAAGGGGACTTATATATGCGTCCTTGTGCCTGCCCGTGCCATTCTGCCAATATATATCTGCGTGCGACGGTCAGCATGTGGTTAGACAAGCCCTAAGGCAAATATGTTTTAATTTATATTTCAAAAGGAGTTTTTAAAAGTATAAAAAAGCCTCCCAGCCTGCTGAATTTGTTTCGCTATGGACTGTGGCCACCAATGCTGTTTTTCTACAGATTTGCGACTGATAATGCTAAAGACCTGTGTAAATTTGAGTGCAATTTTTATGGTTAGAAAATAAATAATTATAAACCATAAAATAATAAGACAGATGAATACATCTGTATCATTGTCGCTTTAAGCATTACGTATGTTCAGTATAATGGTTTTGAATTTTCTGTCTTTCTTTCTCAGCGAGGAGACGGGTGATTTTTTCGATAGAATGAGAAGTGTACTTCAGAAACAAGAAAGCATGCAGCGGTATTGGAGGACCGAGGTACAGTATGTTCAGATGTTTGTGTCATTATTATTGCTCATTTCCTAAAATAGCCACATAGCACAGCTGTAATGATGAAGGGAATAACTTGTGAAGATGCCTCATAGAAAGGTGCTCGCAATGAGCCCAATGTGAAACTGACACAATAGCAACACATACGGTGCCAATCAATTTACTATGACAGCAGAATCACTTTCTCTGTAGGAGCAATGGGAGCGATAGCTGTGTTTGCTGGCACATAAATATGCCTGATGGGATCTGGGGGCCCTCTCTTCTAACTCATGCCCAAATTGTTCACAACGCTCTATATTGGATCGAAACAAGGGAGTGTGGCTTCAGAAAGTGAATTCAAATCAAGAAATTGATGTCGTAAATAGATATCTTATTTTTAAATGTAATTCTTCAAGGTACATAGATGCAAGTTGAGCTCCAGCAAAAAAAACATCTTTTGCTGGATGGGTTGGGACATTTCTTTTCGCTTCCAGTATCAGCGATGCAATAATGAATCAAAATAAATCTTAAATTGAGATGATGTACCTGGCCGTGAAGTCTGTCAACTGTCATACATTGGTCGATTCCCTGTCCTGGTGTCAGCTATCAACAAAAATGTACCCTCACTTTCATAACTGTAACCAGGACAGGAAGTGAGGGAAAATCTCCCCAGTGAGGCAACACAGGCAGCAGAGGTTTTACTCATCCTTACTCTTCTCTGCATTAAAAAAAAGGCTGGCGATCAACTTTTTTTTTTTTACTTTATTAATTTTAATAAAGATTGTTACAGAACAGAGCCTTCTGGGCTTTCATTCGCCAGCTGAAATCATACCAAATAGATGAAAATTAGAAAAATAACTATAAAGTTGAGAACTCGCCAGTGGTCGACTAAACGTACACACAATCGGAATTTTCGATGGAATTTTCTGTTGGAATTCTGATGAAGCTGACTTCCATCAGTCTTGCATACACACTGTCAGACTAAATTTCGACCGTCCAAAACGCGTTGATGTAAAACACTACGACGAGCCGAGAAAAATGAAGTTCAATGCTTCCGAGCATGCGTCGACTTGATTCTGAGCATGCGTGGGTTTTTTCTCCGTCGGTGTTGCACACAGACGATAGGAATTTCCTAACGTTTTCTTTCCATCGGAAAAAAATAAAACATGTTCTATTTTTAAACACAGACGGAAAAAAGTCTGGGGCCCACACACGATCGGAATTTCCGTTGAAAAAAGTCCATCTGACTTTTTTCATCGGAAATTCTGATCATGTGTATGCGGCATAACTTGCTCAGAGTCAACCAAGTCAACAGAGAAGGGCAATATCACAGGAGAATTAAGCTGGGTCCATATGGGCCGAATGTAGGGAGATAACGGCTGGTACAAAAAAATGGTGGACATTCGGTCTGTGTTCATGTTGGTCTGTCTGACATAAAACCAGCAGCCGACCGACTCCTGATCAGCGCTCTCAGCCAATGGCTGAGAGCGCTGATCGGAGTGTTCTGGCGAGGGGGGGGGGCTGTCCCACCTGTCAGAACACAATAGTGGAGATCGCTGAACTAACCTTGCATGGTTAGTACAGCCGCCTCGACTGGGGCTGTCAGTTTTTTACCGTGCAACGCACTTTAGTGTCCCTCACAATAAAACCTGGGTAAACTAGTGAATATAGTACCAATAGAATTGTATCTAATTATCTTAAGTATAATCAAAGCACAATGCTAGGTGGTTTCAAGTCATCAAGGAAGCTGAACATAAATAAAGCTTGGAAGATCACTACAGACATATTATGTAGCAGTATAAGAAGAATCAAGCCACATATCCCAAATGTTATGAAATTTCTTGGGACAACCTCAGGAGAGATATGTACTTTTGTATTGGGGAATTATTGAGTTCACTAGAGATTTCCAATATTCTAAGAAAGGGGCTACAGTTGCCTTCCATTAAAGCACTATTGACTTCCTGGCATAAAATTATACGAAACCTGACCGCCCTAGAATGAGCCAAGGCCTCTACTAGACCCAAAATGCAAACATCAATCTGGCATGCAACTTGTATGGTGGGAGATCAACTTTAAAGCCTTCAAGACATCATTATATACAGTTATTTGCTCACTTAAAAACAAAACATAAAAAAACAAACATATTTAACATAAGACCAACATAATTAGCCAAATCTGTCTTGATATATAACATCTTGTAAATCCTGTATGATATGCAGTTGCTCCTACACTATCCAATCACAGGCTAAGGTATCCTCTGACCTTTAGAGAGATTTTCTCTCACTGTCAATAGAGAAAAGGGAGGATAAAGACAAAGTGAAGATAAAGAACTGAAAGAGGATCTATCCCCTCTCTGGTGCCTGTCTCCCCATTGGAGATGTTATTCTTACCTTGTGTCCTGAAGCCCACAAAGAAAGCGAGGGAAACATGGCCTTCTGCCTATAGTACAATTGCCCCGAATTCTGGTTAACACCCATAACTCACACTTTAGTCATTTGTTACCTTAAATACATATCTTTAGGAAGTTTCCATTTTCCAGTTGGTTTATGTGCACAAAATAATTTTAAAGCATTGTCTTCTGACTTTTTCAACTATTGATGCTAATTTTATCAAACAGTAATTTATACAAAGTTGTGAGTAATGGGGTTTACTTCACTAGAGCAGATGGTCACAAGGAAAAAAATAAGTTATTGCCAAATTATGGAAGACATTCTTCTGTGTTGTGTTTTTTTTTCTTTCTAGGGTGTTTTAAATAACAGCATCCCTCCTCCATATGAGAATACGGGGGAACACAGAGCAACAGAAAAACTGACACCTTCCAAAAGAGAGGTAATTATATTTTTGTGTATTCAGTAAAGATTTCAATTAAGGCAAAATAAAATGATTGCACTCCAGGCAGGAAAATTGGGTTTTAGTCACTAAACAGCTATAGAGTACAACCAAGTACTTCAGTTATGGATGGATACAGGTGACTAGAATCACAACAAGTCCTCTTCTGACCTGCTCTGTCATCTTAGTCCCTTGAGATTTTTTTTTTTTTTAAGTAAAAGCCCTGGCCAGATGAGAACAAAAAAGCTGTCATGCAGCGAATCCTCTACTAGTCTGAATGATGCCCAACATCATCTAGCCTACTTCCTGTAAACCCAAAACATCATTGGTCCACCGGGTGTAGGTCATCAGGTTATCTTGGGCTCATACCAGAATGATGCAAAAAGCAGTATCATATCATTAAATGTTAAGCCCTGTACACACGATCGGATATCTGATGGAATATAATCCGATGGATTTTTTCGTCGTATATCCGACGAAGCTGACTTTCATCAGTCTTCCCTTCACACCATCAGTCAAAATCCGACCGTGTCCAACGTGGTGACGTAAAACACAGAAAATTTAAGTTCAATGCTTCCGAGCATGCATCGACTTGATTCTGAGCATGCGTGGATTTTTGACGATCGTTTTTTTCTATCGTTTTTTTATCCATAGGAAAATTTTAAAACATGTTCTATGTTTTTTCATCGATGGAAACAAACTGATGGGGCCCACACACGTTCGGTTTGTTCGATGAAAACGGTCCATCGGTCTGTTTTCATCAGACAAACCAATCGTGTGTACAGGGCTTAAAGGGGGTGTAAAGACAAACATATTTTCCTCTTAAATTAAAGTCTGACAGTAGCTGATAAAATAAAAAGTAATGTTTTGCATTATAACTAGTTTGATACCTGTTAAAATCGAGCTGTTTTATTCACCTCCGTCACTCCTGAATCATTATTCTCACTGACTTCCTGGTTTGCGGTGCGCATTCTTTCTGGCTACATCACGGACTAATGGTAACTACAGTTCCCATTAGGCTTATCCTCCATGCCTGTGAGGGATAAGAGAGCATCTTCACGCAGGGCTGTAGTCATAGGGAAGGGGTGAGCACATTCTGCTTTCCACCATGCAAAACGGCTCAGATGCTGGTGGAAAGCAAGAAGAGGAGAGACAGGAAATGGCATTTTCAAACCTGGATTACTGTATTTTGGAGGTCAAAAGGAAAAACGAGGTAAGTGATATTTAAATGCGCTAGCTTACAGCAATCAATTGATCTAATAAAAAACTAACCTTTAGTGTTCCTTTAAGACCTAACCACTTCCGCAGGAGGAGGCAACCAGACTGAAGATCCCACTGGAAAAAATGTATGTACAGGTGCATCTAAAAAAATTTAAATATCTTAAAAAAGTTAATTTATTAATTCAATTCAAAGGGTATATATTTTATAGATTCATTAAACACAGAGTGATACATTTCACAATTTTTTTTTCTTCAAATGTTGATGATTATAGCTAGTGAAAACCCAAAATTCAGTATCTCAGAAAATTTGAATATTGTGAAAAAGTTGAATATTGTTGACTCATGGTGTCACACTCTAATCAGCTAATTAACTCAAGACACCTGTGAAGGTTTCCTAAGCCTTTAAATGGTCTCTCAGTCTGGTTCAGTAGGTTACACAATCATGGGGAAAACTGCTGACTTGACAGATGTCTAGAAGACAGTCATTGACACCCTTTACAAGGAGGGTAAGTCACAAAAGGTCATTGCTAAAAAAGCTGACTGTTCACAGAGTGCTGTATCCAAGCATAATAATGGAATGTTGAGTTGAAGGAAAAAGTGTGGTAGAAAAAGGTGCACAAGCAACAGGGAAAGCCGCAGCCTTTAGAGGATTGTGAAGCAAAGGCCATTCAAGAATTTGGGGTAGATTCACAAGGATTGTACTACAGCTGGTATCAGTGCTTCTAGAGCCACCACACACAGATGTATCCAGGACATGGGCTACAACTATCGCATTCCTTGTGTCAAGCCACTACTGAACCAGTGACAGTGTCAGAAATGTCTTACCTGGGCTAAGGAGAAAAAGGACTGAACTGCTGCTCAGTGGTCCAAAGTCCTCTTTTGCATTTCATTTGGAAATCAAGGTCCCAGAATTTGGAGGAAGAGTGGAGAGGCATAGAATCCAAGTTGCATGAGTTCCAGTGGGAAATTTCCACAGTCAGTGATGATTTGGGGAGACATGTCATCTGCTGGTGTTGGTCTACTGTGTCCACGCAGCCCTCTACCAGGAAATTCTAGAGCACTTCATGCTGACCAGCTATAAGGAGATGCTGATTTCATTTTTAAGCAGGACTTGGCACATGCCCACACTGCTAGAAGTACCAATAATTGGTTTAATGATCATGGTATCACTGTGCTTGATTGGCCAGCAAACTTGTCTGACCTAAACCCCATAGAGAATCTGTGGGGTATTGCCAAGAGAAAAATGAGGAACACCAGACCCAATAATTCATGCAAAATGAGCACTGACCAAGTATTGAGTGCATACTATACTGTACATGGACATACTTTTCAGTAAGTCAACATTTCTGTATTAAAAATCTTTGTTTGTATTGGTCTTATGTAATATTCAAATTTTTTGAGATACTGAATTTTGGGTTTTCGCTAGCTGTAAGCCATAATCATCAAACCTAAAAGAAAGAAATGCTTGAAATATATCACTCTGTGTGTAATGAATCTATAAAATGTAATATGTTAATTTCCCTATTTGAATTAAATTAAAAATAAATGAACTTTTTGATGATATTCAATTTTTTTAAGATGCACCTATATATGAAACATTTAAAAAAAACTAAAGAGGGATGGGGGGGTGTCAACCTGGAGTTCGGCTTTAACACAGAGACTTTAGTGGCAGAAACTGCCCTAGTGTAATTATTAACTTAACAATTACCATGGTCATTACTAGTGTTGCTCAAACCCGTTTCTGAACACTATTGATATCAATAGTGGGTTGTTTGGCAGTCTAGAAGCCCTGTATGGGGGCTTCTATGGGGTGCAGCCACCATTTGGCAGTGGGGAGCCATAACAGAACTATTACGCTCTTTTTGTATGTTTCTAAAACTAGAGCTGGGCCTTTATAGAAAAAAAAAGCCTCTGCCTGGCCACCTCATTGGCAATGTCTTTGCTGTGAATAAGGTGGTCAATCAGAGACTTGATTTACTTCTGAAGGCCCACCCCTATAGTTAGAAGTATAAAATAGAAGCCATTGGAAAAGGTAACTGCTGCCAAACTTTCTGATTGCAGCAGAGAGGTTCAGCTGACCAAGACGGGGGTCAAGTACACTGTACCCTGTTATTTTTTAAACCCCCTCATTTGCTAATGTTAGTGTTAAAAGAAAAAACAACATGGCGATGAATTCCACCACATGATACTATTACTCCCACCTCCTTTTTGGAGCACATGGAGGTGGAGAAGAGGCCCCTGTAACTTAACTTTGGGTCAAGGGTATTTTGCGCTGCACGCTCACTGCCTTCTATTTCCTGGCCACCCAAGCTCTATGCTTGGATAAGGTCTGGTTGAAATATTAAGGGAAATTTCCCATGCCCTTTTTTTCTTTTTTAAATTACTACATCCCCCGAATAGCTCTGGAGGGCTATTTTATTTTGGTTACAAAACATTGGCAAAATATAAATGGCAAATTATAAACCAGCCCTGTTCTTAATAATTTAACATAAATCTAATGCAAATAGACCCCCTGACATTAAAGGGCGGCATTAGTAATTATATTTGCAAAATTACCACTATACACATATAATTATGTACGCTGCGTAGCTTTTAGCACATTTTATTTGCCAAATTCAGTGCCCTTGAACATTGTGGATGTTCAGTTGTAGCTTTTCAGAATTTCATTTGTGATGTTCGGAATGAATTTAGCATTTTTAAGAACATGAACACCAACTATTGTCATTACATTTTTTATGATCAAGGCTGAAAAATTGTTATAAACAGTCTTCTTTTTTTTTTTAGTCGGGTTAAAATAAAATATAGCATCTGAATATTTTGTTTTTTCATGTGCAGTTCACAGGTAGAGCCCTATTTTAATTTTTAAACATTTGACTATCATTTCTTATCTACTTGATGAAAGAAACCTGTTGTTTAGCAGCTCCAGGTAAAATTTTCCATGTACAAGTGAACAGGTCAGAGCAGCAAATCGTCCTTTTCCTTCCTGCTGTTTATAGGCCACCAAAGTTTCAATTATCTACAAACAGGCAAACGGCTTCCACTGTGCTCTCTTTATAAAACCAGTTTTGCTCTGGGAATTCTTTGTTGTGGGTTTATCTAGTATTAAATGTCTTTTACAGGCCTAAAAACTTTCAAAACAAAGAAATCAATTTGGCCTAAATGTATTATAGTTTCTCTGTACAGTGAAAGTTGTGCTCAAAATGGAAAGCAAAAGAGGACAAAGGGCTTTTCACCAGCATTGCCACTTAGCTACCTGCAGCTGACCTTACATTGTTTAGTCTGTGCTATGACTCTGTGGAGATGCTCATCTTTGATGGAGGAGCATGATTTCCCTTACTTATGTCAGAACTGTCCCTGAGGACTAATGGTCTGATTATTGGTGGGGTAATGAAACAGCAGAGAGGTGAGTATAACAACGATCCACAGAATGGATGAAGCTGAAGCAGGGGAATACTTGTACTGCATGTCCTCATGTACTGCTTTCTCACCAGTGGGCAGTCTAGATTTCACACTGCAGGTATACAGGATGAGGCTCAAGGGAATGCTTTAGCAGTCACATGCCAGGAAGTGCATTTTTATGTATCTTTCAGGAGAAATTCAAAGCAGCATTTTCAGGATATTAAAGTGGAGTTCCGCCTATTTAAAAGTCACCTGTCCCTCGGTCCAGCCATGCGAGCGAACAAAGCCCCACTCCTCTCTGCGGTGCCTGCATTGTAACTGTGGGGGCCCAGCTATGGCTTCACAGACGGGCATGCACTGCGCATGCGCGACCCGTACTGTGAATGGCTGGGAAATCTACTGGGATCTGTAACGTGTCCCAGAAAATTGCAGGGAAGGGGGGGGGAGAGGTGAACTTCCTTCTGGTGCTACAAAGCCCTGGGTGGAAGTGTGAGCTTGATGCCACTGAAAAAGAGAGAATCCCCCCCTCCCAGAAAAAAGTTACATGCCAAATGCAAATGTGGCCGGTCAGGGGGTCACCATCACTTAAAGCGGAAGTTCAATTTTTGGGTGGAACTCCACTTTAAATAACACTAAAATGTCCGCGCTCATCACCTGACTATGATATATCCAAGCTAGCTAGCACTTTAAGATATTGCTTAGACACAATAAAAGTATCTGTTTTTCTACATAAAATAACACATTTTCACTTTGAGCTCAGGCCAAAAATAATATTTTTTTCTTAATTTTTTGTTTTTTTAGCTGGAACTGCTGTATGAAGAAATCATCTACACACTTGTCTACATGGCAGGTATTGTGTCCTCTGAACACATTGCCAATGAAGAGGAACTTTTCTATTACCTACAGAGGGTATGTTACCTTTAGTGCCTTTTCTTTCTTCCTTGAATGTTTCTTGTGATCTTTTCATAAAGGATACAGACAGCTATTTGTATTGCAAGCTATGTGGCCGGCGTTGTAGATCAGCACCACAGACAGCTACTCCCTGACTAACATACAGGCATCTTTTCCTTTTCCTTGAGATGTTTTTTTTTTCTGCTGGCTTTTTTATGCACTGATTTTACTAATGGACTTGGGTTTGTTTAAAGGAGAAGTTTGGGGTATAGAAAAAAAATATATACATACTTACCTCAATGCTGCAACATCAGTGTTATCCTGCAGCTGTCCTACACCATCTCACACTAAAGAACTGCGCAATCACAGGACTGCTGATTGATCAAGTCTCAAACCTCATACACATGACTGGTTTTCCCGGCAGGAAAACTGCCAGGAGAGCTTTTGGCCGGGAAAACCGTACCTGTGTATGCTTCCTTGCAGTTTTCCTGTCAGGAAAACAGCTGTGAATCCGGCAGAAAAATTGAGAATCTGCTCTCTATTTTCCAGTCGGGATTCCCAGCGTTTCTTTCTCCGCCAGATCTACTACTTTCCTATGGGAAATACAGCGAGGCAGTCACGATGGAGCATACACACGGCCAGTATTCCTGGCCAAAGCTCCATGGCAGTTTTTCTGCTGGGTTCTTGGCTTCCCCCTTGGTTTTCTAAGCAGACTTTTTACCACTGAGAAAACTGAGCGTGTGTACAGGGCTTCAGTCTTCTTGGAGTGGAGAGCAGTGACTGTCAGTCACCAATCCTTGCTCTGCCTCTCCATTGCTCACTGGAGTGCCGGGCTAAAGGAGGTGGTGGGCCTAGTTGGCATTGGGTCTCAGCCGCAAGCTGAGAGTCAGAGCCAGCCACCAAACAGACATATGGGAGGATCCCAACAATATGGTCAGGTTCCTTCCAGAGCAAGGAGCGGCTCTGTGATATCAACTGACAGAAGGCTTTAGCTGATTCTGGGTCACAGAAGAGCAAAAGTAGGTGCGCTCCTGTGACCCAGAAGAGGAGTATGGCCAAAAAAACTTTGGCCATACTTCTGTTTTAAAGCCCAAGGTAATTTTTTTTAAATATTGTCTATAACATTTTGCTGTACATTTTTTATTTTTCTCTATTTTACTCAAAGCAGGAATAAAGGCATGGTTATGCAGGAACCCAATAATTGTAAAATGTGCCATGTCCTAATTATGAAGAAGTAATAAGGTTACCGGGAATCATTGACTTTTTAGGCACAAAAACACAAATACAGGGTATATGAAAAATTACAAACCAACTTTATTGATACATCATTAAATCACTGAAATAAAAAAAATCAAAAAAAGCACCCTCAAAAAGAAAGTTATTTTTTAATTCCAGTTTCTAAGCCTTCTGGCTCTGAATAGCATATCCTTCAATTAACAGCTCAGTACAATACATGTCCAAATAATCAGTGAAATGGTGGGTAATAATCACTGCATGCCGTAATTAGCCATACGGGGCCATCTAAGGTCCTTTACTTAACTGCTACAAAGGCTTCCTAGTTTGAACCTATTACACTGTAAGTGCCTTTGTATGTTAAAACAGTGTGAAGTAAGCAGCTTAAGCTAGTAAGGAAAAGCCAACCTCAGTGTAATGATGGGTCCTCATTTAATATTGTTACTAGGTCTTATTAGGACTACTATGATAAGATAATTAAGTTGATGACATTATTGGTGAATAATAGCCAATATATACTATTCCAATGTTATTCTAGCTACAGTTCCATCTGATATTTCATGCTTTTACGTGACTCAGCATCAAAGGAAGCTCCCGAAGAAGCGGCTTTTCACGAAACATGTCAAGCTGAGCTATTAATTGAAGGATATACTGTTCAGAAGGCTTAGAAACTAAAATTAAGAGATATCTTGCCTTATTGAGGGTGCTTTTAGACTTTTTCATAATTCAGTGTTTCAATGATGTATCAATAAAGTTGTTTTTTATTTTTTCATATATTTGTGTTTTTGTGCCTGTAAAGTCCATGATTCATTATAACTTTATTATAGTGTGCATTTTGTAAGATTTCCCCTCTATTACTGCTCTGTGGACAACCCCAAATTTGGGATTTTCAGTGATAACAGTAAACATGAAAAAGAGTGAGGAGGGTGAATATCCCTAATGGGGGCACAGATAATGCTAAAAACCGGACAGGTGTTCTAATCTTTCTCTGCTCTATAACTTAAGAAAAAAAGGTTTTGCCTTTAGTTATACCTTAAAAGCAATTTGTAATGAGATAAAATATCTCGCTGTCATAGCTGAACCTTTCACAAATGCTAGTTTCCTGGCTATCATCCTGACCCAGTGGCTTCAATAATAATGTCAGTCAACAAGTATTCAGATCAGGAGTTTTGATTTGACTTGCTATATCCTTGTTCTGTGGCTTGGTACGTATTGATACTTGCATGATTCTGCCCAGATAATCTTCGGTAGCACTCCCTAAAGACACACATAGATGAATACATACATTAGATGAAATTCTCCCATTCCTTCCAAGCAATAATATGATGTGGGTATGTCAACCCCCAACAGGCACCAAAAACTATTTTCAGGGGACAAAGCAGTTGGACACGTTGGAAAATCTTGTTTTATTACTATCTTCTGCTGTATAACAGTGACTATAAATTTTGCAATCTAATTGGACATATTGGCCTAGATTCACGTACGGCCGCTCTACGTTGCGCGGGCGTAGCGTATCGTATTTACTATACGTCGCCGCAACTTAGAGAGGCAAGTGCTGTATTCACAAAGCACTTGCGTCCTAAGTTACGGCGGCGTAGCGTAAATGGGCCGGCATAAGCGTGCGTAATTCAAAGTAGGCTGGTAGGGGGCGTGTTGTATTTAAATGAGGCCTGACCCCATGTAGATGCATGGCCGAACGAAGGGCGCATGCGCGTGCATGCTCAGTATCACGTCGTATTTACGCCCAAAGATACGTCGGCTCAATGCCTGTGACGTGAACGTAACTTACGCACAGCCCTATTCGCGTACGACTTACGCAAACAACGTAAAAAGATACGCTTGTTCCGGCGTCCATACTTTGCATGGGCTGCGCCACCTAGAGACATGCTTTATCTTTACGCTGGCGTATTTCTTACGTAAACGGCGTAACTAATTGAAAAAGGGCGTACGTACGTTCATGAATCGGCGTATCTTGCTCATTTACATATTCGACGCAGAAATCAAGGAAGTGCCACCTAGCGGCCAGCGTAATTATTGCAACCCAAGATACGACGGCGTAGGAGACTTACGCCGCTCGTATCTTGGCCAAATCTATGCGTAACTGATTCTATGAATCAGGCGCATAGATACGACGGCGGCCATTCGGACTTACGACGGCGTATCTGGAGATACGCCGTCGTAAGTCTTTGTGAATCTGGGCCATTGTGTACAATATCTTGAATTTTGTTTTTTAAAACCATAATATAAGGACAAGCATAAATAATCAATTCAGATTGTATCCAATGTGCTCAATTTTTACGTGGTTGGTGGTAGAGCTAAAGGAGATTGTAGAATCAAATTGTATAATGTATGGCCAGCTTAAAACTGAACTAAAGCCAACAATAACTTCCTTAGTTCCAACAGTCTGAGGTCCATGAAGTCCCTCACCAGCATCTTCTTCTCAGTTTTGTCTGATTGCTGGTCTTGATTGGCTTGTGCAGGATGACAGTTAAAGTGGAATGTTTTGCTCAAGGTTGCGACAGCACTGGTTCAATCACCAAGCATCAGCACTGTCGCTTAAAAGGAAAAGAAGGAATTCATGTCCCCTTAATATCTTGATCTAGGTGTACGGGGTATTTATTTGGTTATGGTGCCATAGCGTAGCTTTTCTTTAACTCGAACGACCCACACCCTGACTTTGCCTGACTCCTATTGCTTACATGTGTGTAGATACAACTGCCAAGTTGCCTTTGTGCCCTTATAGCACAAGTGTAAAGAGTGAAAATAATTACTGACAATTGTTAGACTGTACTAGCACATAGCAGAAGATCTGTCTGTGGCTTTGATTAGGTATAACAATGATGTAGTGCCACTGAGTGGGAGAAGCCCCCATTGCTCCAACTAAGGCTGACAATGACATTTAGCAGCAGAAATGAGGTGACCAATACAACAGGCTGGAAAGAACACTGTACTCCTGCCGTATATGTTCACTTGTACTGCAAATTGAAATAGAGGTTCCAATGATAAATACCCATAATTTTTGATTTGTTTGTTTGTTCTGACTGCAACTTGCCGCTCTCCCTTTCATTTCTGCAGTCCATTCCTTAGTGGGCAAGTGTGGTGTTGTATTTCACATCCAAGTACATGTTGACACCTGCATTCCTTGGTGAACCCTTTTGGAGCAGATGGTAGCATCTGGATGTACAAAGCACACTACAAACGGGATCTGAACCCAGTGACGTAGCATTGGTGGGGTAACAGAGGCGGTTGCCCTGGGTGCAAAATTCTTGGGGCCGCAAAATGAATGAGGATTTGGGGGTTGAAAAGGCAGGAGATTTCTCTATGCATGTTCCCACCCAGGTCCAGTCAGCGGCACGCTCTCTCCTCACTTTTCCTCTTAGGTTGTGTGGGTCTGGCTGACCAGTTCTAGGTTAGAGTGGGCAGAGTTGAGGATAGCAAGTGGCATGTTCCTACTAAAGCCTATTACTCACTACTAGTTTTTTTTTTCAACCCCGTTCAATAAAAAAAAGCCTGACAGCTCAGGTCGGAGCCGCTATACAAACAATCCGATGTTAGTACATTGATCACCCCTGCTGTTCTATTGTGTTCTGACAGGGGGATGGCCCCCGCCAGAACACTGTAGTCAGCGCTCTCAGCCATTGGCCAACAGTGCTAATTGGGAACTGGCTGGAAGACCTTTTTTCAGTCATGCCCCTTTGACAAAAGCCAGCTGAATGACCGTCTGCAGTACACACTGGCCGATGCGGTCAAACATTCAACCCGTGTATATGCGGCTTAAGTGTGTGGCACTGCGCTGCATGAAGCAGTTCAGGTAGTCTCTGATCTCCCTTCTACTTTCTCTCCTCCATCCTCCCTGGGGCAGTCACCAACAGGCATGCCATGCACCTGATGATAAGGGTGGTTATATGGAGTTGGGGTGCACGGTAAGGGGGTGGAAGGTCTGGGGTGCACGCTGGAGGGGGTGTATCGAGTTGAGGGGAGCCCAAATAGGAGGGTGCATATAGTTACAGATTTACATAGTAGGTAAGCTGGAATAAAGACAACAGTCCATCCAGTTCAACCTGTGTAGGCGTATGTGAGTCAGTGTCGATAATCATTTCCCATATCCCTGTATATTGTGTTCTTTAACCACTTCAGCCCCGGGCAAGAATTTGCTCCAGAGCATATTTTTACGATTTGGCCATGCGTCGCTTTAACTGACAATTACGCGGTCGTGTGGCGCTGTACCCAAACAAAATGTATGTCCTTTTTCCCCACAAATATAGTTTTCTTTTGGTGGTATTTGATTACCTCTGCGGTTTTTATTTTTTGCATTATAAACAAAAAAAGACAGACAATTTTGAAAAAAAACACAATATTTTTTTCTTTTGCTATAATAAATATCCTCAAAAAATATATAAAAAAAAACGAATTTCTCGGTTTAGACCAATATACTGTATATTCTTCTACATACTTTTGGTAAAAAAAAAATCGCAATAGGCGTAAATTGATTTGCGCAAAAGTTATAGGGCCAGATTCACAGAACAAATATGCCGGAGTATCTACTGATACTCCGGCGTATTTTCAAATTTGCCGCGTCGTATCTTAATTTGTGATTCACAAACAAGATACGACGGCTTTTGGCTAAGATCCGACAGGCTTACGGCTTGGTACGCCTTCGGATCTTAGGCTGCAATACTTCGGCCGCCGCTGGGTGGAGTTTGCATCGTTTTCCAGCGTTGGGTATGCAAATTAGCTTTTATGGCGATCCACGAAGCTACTCGCGTGCGTAACGTCGTTTTTTTCCGTCGCAAAGTTAAGCAATCTTTTTCATGGCTTAACTTTACACCAGCCATGTTAAAGTATGGCCGTCGTTCCCGCGGCGAATTTAAAAAAAAAATGTTTATTTATTTTTTTGGCGTAAGTACGTTACGCACATCGCCATTCACAAACATGTTGGGGCGCCGTAATTTCGTGCAAAGCACGTCGGGAAGTTTACTAACGGAGCATGCGCAGAACGTTCGGCGCGGGAGCGCACCTAATTTAAATGGTACACGCCCCATTTGAAATTAGGCGGGCTTGCGCCGGACGTCTTTACGTTACTCCGCCGCAAGTTTATACTCAAGTGCTTTGTGGATCAGGCACTTACGAGAAAAACTTGCGGCGGTGTAACGTAAAGACGATACGTTACGCCGCCGCATTTGTACCTGAATCTGGCCCACAGTATCTACAAAATAGGGGATAGATTTATGGCATTTTTATTATTATTTTTTTCATACTAGTGATCTGCGATTTTTATCAGACACTTTTGGGACCGTTGACATTCATACAGCGATCAGTGCTAAAAATAGCCACTGATTACTGTGTAAGGCTGGGTTCACACCTATGCGAATTGGATGCTATTCGCACAGCAGGAGAATGTGACCGGCTCTCTGTGGAATCAGTTCACATCTTCGGGGCAGCTGCAGAGCACACTACACAGAAACACTTTGCATCTTTAGCTCTGTTTCAGGGCCGAATTCAGGCAAAGATTCGGCCCTGATTTGTCCCTGAACCGGAGTCCAGGAGTCTTTTAAAAATATCAATACTTCCCGTTGATACCACTATATATATATATATATATATATATATATACAGTATATATATATACAGAATTATACTGTACACCTCCTCACATTTTTGTAAATATTTTATTACATCTTTTCATGTGATTACACTTTGCTACAATGTACAGTAGTGAGTGTACAGCTTGTAAAAAATGTTGTCCCCACAAAATAACTCAAAACACAGCCATTAATGTCTAAACCATTTTGCTGAAGACAAGCAGACTAAGGACATGGATTACTGGAACCTTGTCCTGTGGTCTGATGAGACCAAGATAAACGTATTTGGTTCAGATGGGGTCAAGCATGTGTGGCGGCAACCAGGTGAGGAGTGCAAATACAAGTTTGTCTTGGCTACAGTCAAGCATAGTTGTGGAGAATGTCATGGTCTGAGGCTGCATCATTGCTGCCAGCACTGGGGAGCTACAGTTCATTGAGGGAACCATGAATGCCAACATGTACCGTGACATACTGAAGCCGAGCATGATCCCCTTCCTTTCGGAATACTGGGCCGCAGGGCAGTATTCCAACATAATAACAACCACAAACACACCTCCAAGACAACCACTGCCTTGCTAAAGAAGCTGAGGGTAAAGGTGATGGACTGCCCAAGCATGTCTCCAGACCTAAACCCTATTGAGCATCTGTGGGGCATCCTCAAACGGAAGTTGGAGGGGCGCAAAGGCTTTTAACATCCACCAGCTCTGTGATGTCATCATGGAGTGGAAGAGGACTCCAGTGTCAACCTGTGAAGCTCTGGTGAACTCCATGTCCAAGAGGTGCTGGAAAATAATGGGGGCCACACAAAATATTGACACTTTGGGCTCAGTTTGGACATTTTGACTTAGGGGTGTAATCACTTTTGTTGCCAGCAGTTTAGGCATTCATGGCTGTGTGTTGAGTTATCTTGAGGGGACAGCAAATTTACACTGTTATACAAGCTGTACACTCACTACTTTACATTGTAGAAAAGTGTAATTTCTTCAGCGTTGTCACATGAAAAGATATAATAAAATATTTACAAAAATTTGAGGGGTGTACTCACTTTTGTGAGATACTGTATAAATTCTGGTGGAAGGAACTCCTTCACCCAGGCACTGGAAACCCGCACAACCCCACTGTCTGAACTGCAAGAATTGAACATAATTGTACAATTTGCTAGGTTTACGATTCACGGTCAGTATTCTGCAGTCTGTCACTGTAAACATACCATAATGATTTACAGAACCTGTGTTCTTAATTTCCTTTTAGTAAATTTGTCCCGATGCATTGATGTAATATGCAGGTATATAATGCAAAATTTGTGTTTTCTTAAAACAAAGTTATTATATTTCTCTTGTGTATCTGATGTGCCACAGGACTAATATGTTTTATTAGCAAACATGGTACATTTGGGAGATTGGCACAGATTGAATCATTGCAGGAGACACATAAGCCACTGTCTTTCAATAAATGCTTTGCATACAAACCATGAGCACATTTTCAGCTTTATTTCTTTTATCATTGTCTTCAAAATACTGGAACTATATTAAAAAAAAAAAGATGTCCACTAAGCTCTTAAAAATAGCTGTAAAATGTAGCCACATTCCAGCTTTACAACAACAACAACAATCTGTATGCTAATCAAATGGCATTTTATGTAATGTGGTTTACGCAGCACACAAAATGGGAAAATATCACTGTAATGCTGTATCTGCTTTTCTTCTTGTTTTTTTCTTTTATCATTAAAATTGGTAGATATATGGATGTATTACTCCTCTTCAGAGAAATTGAGCAATATAATTCATCAATAGACTCTAACCCCTTTTTATAATTGCTTCTCACACCAAGAGAACTCGTCTTCACAGTTTTTTCTCTCTCTTTTTTTCCTGTTTTTTCTTCTTATTTCTTTTGCTATACTTTTTTCTTTTGTTGTCTGATTCTTAACCATGAATATTATTGAGCACATGTTTTTTGGGGGTCTCTCGATTTTGCAATGAATATACGCACGTTGGGCTGCACTAAGGACAATATCCTCACCCATGTCTCTGCAATTACCCTCATTAATTTCAATGTTGTTTACTGTACTCTTATACTTGTGTTTATCTTCTTCTGCTTTGTTGCAGATATCGATCCCCCTTGAGAATTTTCATTCTAAGATATATTTACTGCTCCGTTAATAATTTTCATGTGTATTTGAACTCACTTGTTCTGTGACTGTTTATGTAACCTTTTAAAAATTTGTTAATAAAAATATATTCAACCATATAACTGGTAGATAGTGATTTATATTTACAGTTATCACTGTGCTTTGTGCTTATTTAGTATTTTGTTTTTAGCAATTAATTACCTAGTAACAAATGTGTTTCACACTTGTGATTATCCAGTTAAGCAGCAAAGTGAACAGTGCAGTTTAGCCCTAAATTTGTTTACACTTCCTGTTTTGCCCCATTTTAAAGACACACATTTTCTTGGCCGCCCAAGCCCCTCTCTCTTTTCTTTACATTGTTTCTTCTTTTGGCCCTGTATATAAAAATCTATAAATACATTAACTACCAACATTTTTGATGTTGCTCCAACCGATTTTAGATCAGCCTTTCAAGCAGGGTTCTCTGGTATCCTATGGTTTCTGCTCAGGGTTGCTAGAGGTTCCTTGACTGAGGAGCCACTCTAAAATATATACATTTTAGTTTTGGCAGATGCTGGCAAATCCAACAAATCCCCAGGTTTGAAAAAAAAAATGTGGTGATGAGTACTCTTCAACCACCCTTTTTTACCAACTTGAGGTCATTGTGAAGGGATCTCACTTTGTCTACTGGACTATGCCATCCATCCAAATGCTAAAAAAACAGTCAGTATCATTAAGAACAGTCAACGTTAAACAAAATCTTTTGAAATGATAGAGTGTGAGCATTCTAATATCACACAGTCTGTTAAAAAATGTTTTTTTTAAGAAGAAATCCCACGAGTAGACATTGCACACAGTTATCACACATTTTGGATGATGACACAAAGCAGACTTGAGACAAAGGCAATTGGCTCTGAAAATGTCATCCCGTATTTACTGATCTGCTGCCTTCATAAGAACTGTCGACATGAAGGAAACAAATGGCAGCTTACAGTCAGCTGCACAGGATAATAGGACAGCCAACGTCTATCTCATGGCTTTGTAGTATTTTTAGCTGTGTGGTCTTGTGTTCCTGCATCTCTGATCCATACTGAAAAAAAATCTTGTTTGTGTCTGCAGGTTTTTGGAATGAGTGAGAGCGACCATGATTTCATTCTGATACGTGTTAAAGAGTCAAAGGTAAAGGACTTGTTCCATCAACCTTATGTACGGTACTTGTGTAATATTACATCCAGAAAACTGATAATGCCGCAAAAAAATTTCAATAAAATTAGGAAAGGCTTAAAGAGACCCAGTCATCAACTTTGCAGGTAAAATCACAGATTTATAGAGTATTTTAAATGCTTACTTACCCATACACATTTGTTATTGATTTCCAGTGTGCTTCAAATTTGATTACTTCAGGAAGAGCCAGTTCCCTAGTAAAGCACCCCTCCCAATGTTCTTGCCAACAAGGTTCTGCAGGAGAACAAGTTTAAAGTGTTACTAAACCCAGTTCAGTAAAATCAGTCTGTATAGTCACTGTTCTATGAGAATGTCTATGGATGGCAGAGGTATATTTCTCTGACTTGTCACATGTATCTTTATCTGGCTTTCGAGGATAGGCTGTTCTATCCCGATGTTTAACATTAGTTGTATGTCAGTCAAAAGTAATTGTTTTGTCCAACTGGAGTGCACATGTTCTGGATTTTATAATGACACATATATTTTGTTCAATAGCGCTTTATGAGATAAAAAAAAACAATCGGTCTGTATATGTAGTAAAGCAAGCTTGTTATACACACTGTGGAGCCTAAGGGGTTAATCCTCAGCATTGTGTATGAAGACTGTTTGACCCTGTCATCTCTGATCCTCTCCTTTTACTGTCCCCAATATATTTCCTGATAATACAGAGGGTAGGGGACAAGCTGTACATGCTCAGTTTGGTGTGTATTGCTAGAGAGTATTCTTTTTTAGAGAGTACATGTGATCAGCACAGGGCCAATTAGCACTGTCCAGATAAAGGGCCATGGGTCCTGCATCCTGATAGAACAGTCAGTGCAGAATGAAAACTCCTCCTACAAGCTTTAACTAGACACTAACAGAAGTCACAAGACTGCTATATACTGCTGATGAGAAAAGGTATTTAGCAGTTTATATTTACTAAAACTATTGCATTTCCATGTCCTGTGTACTAGGGGAGGCCATATATAGTGAATACAGGGTCCTGGGTTTAGTAACACTTTAAAATAACGGGAAAAGTGTAAAATAGAACACTAATGCAGCCACCACATCTAAGGACTGGTAAGCTGCAGAACTATCATTTTATTTTTGTAGATATACTTTGAGCAGAGATAACACTGTAAGACAGTGCAGGCACCACATTGTGGTCTGAATTTGATAACTGAAATTTTTTTCTTCTCTATCGGATAGCAGTATCTGCTCTGTGCTATAAATAGGCCCCTAAAGATGATTTAAAAATTGAAAGGTAAGGCTGACAGATCATAGAGAGTCATTAAGTCTGTTAGAGTGGGCAGAGGTATTCTGCACATGTTGTTCTCTCTGTGTAGGGCTAAGAGTACTAAATACATCTATCATGGTAAACACTTGAATAGGTCAAGAAGATCATAGCTTATGTTTACCAGCAGCAAAATAGCACAATGTAAAGAGCAGTAGCATTAATGAGGTTGGAAAGCAGATTTTTTTTCTTTTTATATTGCTTTCCTTTTTTTGTTTATACAGATCATGAGTGTTTTTTTAGGGTCATGTCTATTTATATGCATTATTTTTCAGTTTGAGAGCTTAAATATAATTATACACTGCCTGCAAATAAGCTTTAAAGTGAAATTGCAGCCAAGTACATCTTTGAAATATGTAATATATGTAAAAATATATAAAGTAAAGGTACCACGATAAAAAACATCAGCGAGTCCTTGTTAGTAGCTCATTTAAGGTAAAGAGCCCAGACAAAAAATCTTTTGAAAGATCCTCCACCAACAATTAATTGATACATGTATAATATGTGAACTGTTTTCAGTTTCACAAAACTGTTATTGAAGTATATCAGAAGACAGATAGTACTTTAAAGGCGTATATATACAGTATAAATACTGTGCATCCAAAAATTATTCACAGCGCCTCACTTTTTGCATATTTTGTTATGTTATTTGCCTCGAATCTGCGGTCGAATGTGCCTAACCTTAACTCTATTAGTCCAAGATTATTCTACATAGAGAGGAAAGATTTGACATAGAGAGAAAAGATTTGACATTATAGAGACAGTGTTGGGGTAGACCATTCGACATGAACTATGAAGATTCGACAAAGCAGCGAAAAACATACAAACGTTGAATCTGTCCTTGAAGGCTTATGGTGTTTGTCGAAAGTTCTAAGAAGATTTGACAAGAAGCTAAACTGTACGACACAGCAATCGTACATTTCTGATCAAATGCTCAGCCCAAAGGCTATAGAAGAATTCTAATGTTGGTTGACTAGTAATAATAATTTATAAATATAATTATTACTAGTGTCATACAACATTAGAATTCTTCTATAGCTTGTAGGCGGAACAATCGAACGGAAATGTACAATTGCAGCGTTGTCAGTTTAGCTGCTCCGTCGAATCTTCTTAGAACATTCGACAGACACCATAAGCCTTCAATGACAGAATCAGAAAAAAGAAAAAAGATAAGTTGCGCTAGGAGTCGCAACTTAATGCGAGAATAATATAAATAAATAAATACATAAATGAATAAATAAATAAATAAAGTGCTAGTGCAAAAATAGCAAAAATGATGCCCAAATAGTATGGAAAAAACCTTTCGGAGTAAATACAACAATCTGCTACTTGGGACCAAGCACTTAGAAAACTTTGTTAGTCCATTAAAGATGCATACTAATGAATTGTTAAACAGTCCCAAATGAGAGGGGAAATCAACAGCAGAACCCCAAAACATATGAATGTCCAAATAAATGGGCAAAAACAGTTGCAGAGTAATGAAATAATCCAAGTATTGAACAGCCTCTGGTCTCTGGTCAGAAGAAACATATATTCCCACCGAGAGGTAAGTAAGGGTGTGCTCTTACCAGATCCACGATCATAAAAAGCGTGTCAATCCACTCAGGTCATGGAGAAAGCTCGGTCACGGCTGACAGGCAGAATGTCCTCTCCAATGTATTTAACGACTCCACATCCATCCGGAGAACCAGGGGAAGAAATAGGCTCAGAATGTGAAGTACCGTCAAGTATTTATTAAAAATTGTGCAACATATACACAGCGGTACATATAGTTTAAAATTGCCGGCTAAAACAAGCAAATACAAATACAATAAAAAACGTGCACCCGTGCATCCAAGGGCGGAGCCACACACCGAACGTCATTGCGTTTTACGTGACCCCGGATGCACGGGTGCACGTTTTTTATTGTATTTGTAATTGCTTGTTTTAGCCGGCAATTTTAAACTATATGTACCGCTGTGTATATGTTGCACAATTTTTAATAAATACTTGACGGTACTTCACATTCTGAGCCGAACGTCATTGCGCATGCGCCGTATAGAGTCGGCTCTATACGGCACCTGCGCAGCGACGTTCGGCTTCTTTCGGAAAGTCGTGACGTCACGTATGCGCCCGTCCGAGGAACGTCAATCAAATAGGAACGCCCACTGACAAGGGACGAGACGCCGAGATGTCGGTATGTACAAAAAAAAAAAAAAAAAAAGCCAGCCTACCCGCAGTGTAACGGGTCTTACGAATCTATTGTTAGAAATGTGTTTTAGGGGGAACCACCCCTTTAAGTTGCGACTCCTAGCGCAACTTATCTTTTTTCTTTTTACTTTTTGCGTGTATATCACATGTTTAGCGTTGCTGCTGGAATTACTCACTATTTATTTATTTATTTCTTTATTTATTCATTTGAAATTCATTTACATTTATTCTCCTAGCGCGAGGAAACCCCCCCCCCCTTTAAATGACAGAATCAACCTTAATCAATTCGGATTTTGGGACGAATGCATTTTTTTACGAAACAAAATAAATAAAAACTAATTTTTGGGAATAACTAAATAAATGTATTTTTGTGGACGAAAACTAAATTCCGAAACAAAATATTTCAGTGTGCACATGTCTAAATAATACTAATATACATGTGATTTTTTTTTTTTTTTTTTATATATAAATTTGAAAAGATTTCAAACAAACTCCTTTCACGTTGACATTATGGGGTATTGTTTTTAGAATTTTCTGGAAAAAAATTAATTTAATTCATTTTGGAAAAAAGGCTGTAAATCCTCCTCTTCTGTGATCCCAGCCCCTTCCTCCTGTTCAGTGCCTCCACAGCAAGCAGCTTGCTATGGGGGCACCCGAGCTGTGTCCATTCAGACACAAAGCCCCAACTCAGCCCCGCCCCCTCTCTCTAGTATTTGGCTTGATTGGCTAGCTAACAGCATAGCTAGCTGTCAGCTTTGCTTGACAGCAGTGGGAGCCAATGCTGTGTTTCAGCCAATCAGGAAGGAGAATCTCAGATGGCCGAGGGACTCGTGGACATTGCTGGACAGAGAGGGACCTCAGGTAAGTGTTATGCCCTGTACACACGGTCAGAATTTCCAATGGAAAAAGTCAGATGGGAGCTTTTCATTGGATATTCTGACCGTGTGTATGCCCAATCGGACTTTTTCCGTCCGAAATTACGGCGGACTTGGATAGAGAACATGTTCTCTATTTTTCAAATGGAAAAAATTGCAATTGGAAAATCCGTTCTTCTGTATGGAATTCCGACGCACTAAAAACCATGCATGCTCAGAATCAAGTTGACGCAAGATCGGAAGTATTGAACTTCATTTTTATCGGCTTGTCGTAGTGTTGTACGTCACCGCGTTCTTGGCAGTCAGAATTTGGTGTGACCGTGTGTATGCAAGACAGCTTCAGCGGAATTCCGTCAGTCATGTGTACAGGGCATTAGGGGGGCTAAGAGGAGCTGACTTTACAACCCCTAACCCCTAACCATTCTCTGTATGCCATTCTCTGTATGCCCAACTACAGTTGTACAGAAAACAAATAAAGCTGCTGCAGGTCTGTGCAAGCTCAGTTAGGTGCCTGTACATTATACCTTCTAGCAGGTAATTTTTTTATTTTTTTTCAAATTAAAGCTTTAAAACGAAAAAGTAACAAGGTATGTGGCAGGCGGAATATTATACAATATGAGCTAGTCTGGCACTGACCCCATCCCTATATTATTGAATAAGTAGCAAGGATACAAACTCTGCCCTAACTTTTTACAGGCCAGCCACTGCTAAACACATTTCCCCAGAAATAAGGTACAGGATTATATTTACTGTTTTGCAGTAAACATTGAAATTATAGACTGTCTACATATATAGTTAAAACTACGCTTTTTCTACAAAAAGACAAGATTTGGACCAATTCCTGTAGATTGCCTGTAAACCTGGTCATATATAAGCGTATCAAGCTTTCAGACACTTCTTATGCTTGGCTGCACATGGCTTGATCTGAAACACATTTTTCTATTCCCTGCAATGATCTTATCTAATCAATGTGGATGTTCAACACCCACGCTAAATGGATGTAGATGTAGTTGTACATGAACTGCGTACATGCACTGAAGGAGCTTTTGTATATCCACATCTTCGGTCCTAGTCATTGAAAATTCAAGTGAACATCTGTCATCTTGAAATGTTGACTGTGGGTTCTCTGTTGTTAGAATAAGTTTCAAATTAGCCTTCATGGTCAATAATTGTTTATATTTTTACAAAAGTAGAACTCCATAACAAGCATGTTTTTTTTTGTTTTTTTTTATATATAGCGTTTAGGAGAATGGGAAATGTTGAGGGTATTTACCTTCAAGCCTAGAAACACAATGAGAAGTGGGTAGAAGTGTGGGGAAATTCTACCTTTAATACTTGGCATTGTAACATGAGTCCGCATTGGGAAATTTTCCCTCTATTCCTCTGTCTGTGAGAACAATAACATTTTGGATTTACCCTCACTCTTTGTCTTAATTACAGTGAAGCATGGTGAGGGTAGATCAACCAAATGTTGAAACAATCCTATGAGGTTGATTTGCTAAAGCTGGAGAGTGCAACAACTGGTGAAGCTGTGCATGGTAGCCAATCTGCATCAAACTTCAGCTTGTTTAATTAAACTTTGACAAACAAACTGGAAGCTAATTGGTTTCTATGCAGACGTTGCACTCTCCAGCTTTTGTAAATCAACCCCTTTGTGTGTAACCCTCTCCCCACTCTAGCCAAAGCTTTAACTAAAAGTTTAGTAGAGTTCAACTTTAACTGTCTTTGTGAACTTAGTCCAGTGTATCATTACTGTATTCCTGTTTTAAACTGTTCCCATTTTTTTTGCTTAACCTACTAACTCTACTTCTGGTTCAAGTACTATCTTAATAACAGTTTGTAAAACTGAGACTTGATTCTCTTTCCAGTCACTGACTAAAAAATCCTAAATATAAAATATAATGAATCTCAGATAACGATATGCCATAGACACTACTTTGTAATAAACTTCAAAGATGTTCTACCTTCTAAGCTTTCCATTTGATGTCTATTTTCTTCTAGGCTCCCATCTATGCTTTAAAAGTCACAGTTGTTCAGGCCAGAAACCTTCTTGCAAAAGACGCCAATGGTAGGTTTTGTTGGGAGTATAAGGTTTGTTGTTTGTTTATTCAACCTTTTAAGGAAGACCTCCAGCCATACAGCTAAATACACATTTAAATACATACATAGCCACTGTTTTACCAGCCAAACCCAACCATGTGAAGTTCCACATCTCCCTCTTTCACCGCCTACCTGTCATGACTTTTAAAGTAATCTGTAATACAACCAAAGGATGTTTTAAAATATTTGCCTGAAGTTCCTTAAATATATATATATTTTTTTTTATAATTCCAATGTCCTTCAACATTTCCAGCGAGTATTGTTTAATTGTTGCTTCACCTGAATTGGCTTTCTCTTCCTCTGAAACCAACTGAGGATTCTCGTTGGATGCTGTCACTTTCAGTTGGACCTCCAGAAGTTGTTCTACAGCTGAGATAGGCAGCCTCTGTTGCTTTCCAGCTGTTGTTGAACTAGGCTTGCTGGAACTTATAGTTTAACAACAGCTGGAGAGCCACAGGTTGCCTAAGCCTGGTCAAGACCTGCCACCGGCCTAAAGATGTCACGTTTGCTAGCCTTTGTCAGTATGGCTTTTGCTTCTCACTCTGCCACCTATGCTTTAACAGGTCCATGTTTACCTAGGTGTATGAACCTGTAATGTTAGGGCCTTAGAATAAAAAAGTATCTGCTTTTCTGTATTTTGCATCACTATGTTTAAAGTATATGTAAATCCAAATACTAAAATCTCATATACTGTAAGGTTTAACTAAACTATGACTTATTATTTTCAATATTTCTAAAATAAATTCCCTTAACACGGGCTTCCAATGAAGACTACATGTGGTTGCTTTAACATAAATTGCACAGGCATGGCCCACTGTCATCACTACCAGGAAGCCCATCTCCAGAAATGCCATGTAGGCATTGTCAGTGTTCATGTAGACAAGAAATGACCAAAATTTAAGCTGCAGAAGATCATCAGTACAGTGACACAAGGGACAAAAAAGGTGAAAAAAGGATTTTATCTAGAAAAGAATAAGGTTTGCTTATGATACACAGTGCCTATTTGGTTAAGATTTATATCTAGTTTATTTTAAATAACACGTTACAAATATTTTACTAAATATGAGATGCCAAGAACTGTTTTTATGTTTTATTCACTGTCCCAGGGTACATGTTAAAATGTTTCATATTTCTTGGAGTTCCTTTTAGGCTGCTATACTCATCGGACACTGGTAAACAAAAAAACTGTAGGCCAGCCCAACACAACCCCTCTTACTATAAGCATACCTACTTTTTGTAGTAAAGAGAGCATAATCATAAAAATAGGGTGGGACCTTTGTTTCTCAATGGATTCCAGTAACGATTTTACAGTGAGTAAAAAATTCCTATTTTATTTCTCATTTATTAAGGGGAAACAGAAAGCTTTTTACTTTTGGGACATGCAAAAACAGTCCAACTGAGAACTGAAAAAAGCATGCAGAACATGCCTGAAGGATTTTACACCCAAATCTGGCATCAGATGAGGCCCTAACATCCACCTGGTAGAATGTAAAAGAACGTGTGAACAGACGACCAGATGGCAGCCTTACAAATCTGAGAAACAGCTGTTTTAAGTAAAGCAAACAATTTTTTTTTAGCTGAAAGACCATGGTGTTTTAAGTTAAGAATACATACCTTAACTTGTCTGGAACTATAGTTTTAAGTAAAGCCAACTACATTTTTCCAGTTTCTAGACCATAGGTTCAAGTAAAGCCAACTAAATTTTTCGAGTTTATAGAACAAATGGGTATGTAAAGCCTACTCAATATTTTCAGTTTATAGACCACAGGTTTAAGTAAAGCCTACTTAATTTCTTAAGTTTATAGACCATAGATTTAAGTTAGGAATACATACATTAACTTGCTTCAAACTATAGTTTTACTGTATGTTTGTGCTGAGTTTGTGCTTCAAAAACTGGTAATGGTGTAGCGTAGATCATGAACCAGGGCATTGGTGCCCAAATAAATGCCCTATGTCATGCTAACTATTTCTCCTACACACAGAATGAAAAGCCCATAATCAATCTTTCTGATACAGAGCGCTATGTGAAAAAATATACTATACCAATATGCTTGTTTTTGCAGAACAAATGCAGCACAAACTTATGGTATATTTATTTTTGAAATGTAATGGTAAAGTGGGCAGGGCTTTAGGTTACATAATCTAACATCGAATGTCCAATATCTCAAAAACTGAACAGAAAGTTTGTTTTTGTGGTGCAAATCAGCATAAACAAATTTGTATCGTCACAATCAAGGGGTCAAGCTCGAAGACCAGTTGCTATAGCAGTAAAAGCTCACACAGGAACCAGCGGGATAGAAACACAGGCAGGTCACCCTGGCAGATTTCACAGGCTCACATGATGTGCGGAATCTATGTACTAATCGGTGTTCACCAGAGCTCCTGATTTCAGAGATGGATTTTGCTGCGTGTGAGCACCAGGTTGCGTTCCTCAGGATTGCCCCACCAGGAGGGGAACGGGCCGGGGGTCCAGTAGCAGATATAGCAGATAGTGATCAAGCAGAAGCGTAGTCGAGGAACAAGCCAAAGCTTGGTAATGAATAGTTAAAGGTTGGGATTAAGCAGAAGTGTAGTCGAGGAGAAAGCAAAATGTCGGTAACGAATAGTAGCAAAGATACAGACAGCAGCAGGATAGACAAAAGCAAGATATTTGCTGGAGACGGTTCAATATTCTGGCAACCAGAAGTGCAGAGACATGGCTCAAATCAGGAAGTTTGTGGAAGGAGCAGAAAGATCAAGGTTCATTGCAAATAAGATTCATAGCAAGATTATTTAAGGAATTGTCCAGGGCGCTGTCCTGCGTTCCAGGTGGCTTAGCAAGCAGAGTCATTGTCAGACACAGCTGAGGTCCCATGTTCAAATCCAAGTCCTGACAGGTGCTATTGCTTTTAAAATGTAATAACACGTGGGAGAGGTTTCATCAACTATAATGCGCAGTGTCTCTGAAACCAAACCAGCACATACGCCAATGTTGCAGTACAAACGAATGCTATCTTTGTTTTTACATTTTAATAACATTGGTTACAAAAAATGGGGGCGGGGGCTTGATGTTACATAATCAGAATTTGAAGTCCAATATCTCAAAAACCAAGCCAGCTAAAACATTCATTTTTGTGGCATAAATGGACGTATGCCCATTTATTATAAATATATTAACCTGCAAATAAAATAAAAAAATGTGGATGGTATGTCAATCAACATTTAAAGTATGTGAACGATATTTTGTTCAATGTTCATTCTTACCTTTCAATGCCATTGCATGGCTTTGTAGCGACCTGGAAAAATTCTTGTCACTGGTGGTGCTCTTTTGTCCTGATGGGCCTCAAACGTATGGGAACTGCCTTGTGTAGGTTTTCAAACTTCCAAAAGACATTAAATCCTTTCAAATACCAGCATCAAAACTTGTGCAGTTGCATGTTTGGCAAACATATGCGTCCCACAATTTCAGTCAAATGAAAAGATATTTTTTTTAAGTAAATGTAACTCAATTAGAATATGGAAAAGCAGGATACCTTAAAAGTTTTCTCTAGATTACGCAATATTATACATTATTTTTGTAAATATAAAAGGTGTGTTTTAAGAACTAATGAAAATGAAGTAAGGTACTTAACATATTAAAGTAAATTAATTAACATTTGTTTATTTGTTGAAAATGATAAAAAAAATTATGGTAAAATTACAAGCCAACTGAATCATGTTTATCAGTGTATGCTGGATGCAAATACATTTTCACATCCTGCATTTTATGAGGCGCAAAATAAGACTTCATGTCATTAGTTTTCTGCTGTGAGCTTACTTATTGATGTGGTATGCACCAGCCTTTGTCTAGCAGCAGTAATCTCCCCAGCTTAAACAAGCTCCTGTAGGCACTAAACAGCTGGCGAGATCTAGAAAGACCTTTCCCTTGCACACTTAAAGGGGTTGTAAAGGAAAAAAAAATGTTTTCAAAATAAGCATCCTTTACCTGCAGACACTTCCTTATTGTTCCTTTTTGCTCAGAAGTTGCTCTATTTCTTCTCTGTTCTGTTCACTTCCTGCTTGTCTGATTGTTACTCACCACAGTGAAGGGAGGCTTTTCTGCGGTGGTCAGTGATGTGCTCGCCCCCTCCTGGGAACTACATATGTGCGGCAGGATGCTCCCTACATGTTAGAGACTTCAAGGACGTGTAAATTACTGGGCGTGCCGCAATGCATACTGGGAAATGTAGTTCTTACATGAACGAGCGCCGCAAACCAGGAAGTGAATGAGAGAACAGAAACTAGAACTCCGGAGGTGATTTTACCTGTGGGTGTGGATTCTTGCCATACACTGTGAGGCAGCTGATTGTAGGACATGCACACACCCCCTCTCCACCACATAGTCAGAGACTTGTAGAGCTGTGCTGGGAATAGACCATCTCTCCGCTAATCTATTTATAGCACCCACCCTGTCACAAAATTCAGCCTGGTTTTATCACAGTTGACTAAGAACTTGTCAGAAGTTATCATGCTGATAACAGAAGAATGAAGTAGGAGAAAGCCATAGGACTTAGTGCTTTGAAGAGAGATAAGAAAACACTGTAGATATACAGTATGTGCCCAGCTGGAATTTCATGACTCAGGTTTACATCCACTTTAAGGATTCTGTTGATAGATGATTGGAATCCCTATTGAAAGTAATCATAACAACCAGCCATTGCAGCTATATACATTTGCCAGATTGTCAGACTGGACTAGAAAATGAACATAGAACATGATCCTGTTCTTGACAACCCTGTTATTCTGGAACAATTGCAGCTAATGCCATTCACTGCTATTTTGTGTTGGTCTCTAGGAGTATGATCCTACTCTCTGTGCATATGCACAGAATTTTGTTAGCAATTGCCTGATCCGCTGAACCTGCTTGCAAAAGGCATGTTTTACACATACCTTTTGACAGTGAACTCCTGTTTGATGAACCCTTTGGTAAATATGTCAAGGAAGTTATTGGAAGGGAAAGTGCTTTTATCTCCCAAAATGCCTCCTACACGCGATTGCGATTTCCAACAAGACACATTCAGTGGTTTACAACTGCTTCAAAGGTGGACAGTGTCAGTCAATAGTGCAGTGGACAGTGTTGGTAGGGCAGTGAACGGTGTATGGACAGTGTGGTTACATAGTTACATAGTTAGTCAGGTTGACAAAAATCCATCCAGTTCAACTGTAAAAATAAATAAAATTTAAAATATATATCATACAGTCCCATATACCCAATTCTCTACCCACAGTTGATCCAGAAGAAGGCGAAAAACCCCAGCAGAACATGATCCAATTTGCTAGGGAAGGGGGAAAAAATCCTTCCTGATCCCCTGAGAGGCAATCGTATTTTCCCTGGATCAACTTTACCTATAGATGTTAGTACCCTTAATCTCCTCTTCTCAAGAGTGAATAAATTTAGTTCTTCTAATATTTCCTCATAGCTGAGTTCCTCCATGCCTTTTATCAGTTTGGTTGCCCTTCTCTGCACTTTCTCCAGTTCCCCGATATCCTTTTTGAGAATAGGCGCTCAAAACTGTTTTTTTTTTTTTATTATTTCAATTTTTTTTTACAACTAAATGTGTTTAATTATTTTTTACAATTTTGTTTTTGTACATTTTTTTTATGAGCCCTGTTGGGGGCTCCCTCAACAGAGCAATTAAAAATATGTAAGAAAAAATAAGTTGTGAGAAATATGTTAAATGAAAATTAGGGGCTCATTCACATGTTCTTTGCTCTCTGAAGAGCAATCAGCCTTCAGATTGCTCTTTATAGAGCATTTGACAGACGATGAGGAGGCATATCACATCTTTTTACAGATCTTAGGCAGCATGGGCAGCAGAGGGAAAGATAATTTTTTTGAGCATAGTTACAGTGAAAAATGTAATGTATTTTATTGGGATTGCTAGACCAACACAAAGTGGCACATAATTGTGAAGTGGAAGGAAAATTATAAATTATTTTCAAACTTTTTTACAGATAAATATCTGAAAAGTGTGGCATGCATGTGTATCAATACTTTGTAAAACCACCTTTTACTGCAATTACAGCTGCAAGTCTATACAGTGACATTTTTGCCTATTTATTTTGCAAAATAGCTCAAGCTTCTGGCAAAACTGCAAAATGACTTCTTATGGCTTTCTTTCAACAATGGCTTTCTTCTTGCCACTCTTTCATAAAGTCCACCATTAATAGTTGTCCTGTGCACAGATTCTCCCACCTGATCTGTGGATCTCTAGGGGTATCAGAGTAAAGGGGGCTGAATACAAATGCACGCCACACTTTTTAGATATTTATTTGTAAAAAAAAAATTAAAATCATTTATAATTTTCCTTCCACTTCACAATTATGTGCTGCTTTGTGTTGGTCTATCACATAAAATCCCAATAAAATACATTTACGTATTGACAAAATATGGAAAATTTCAAGGGGTATGAATACTTTTTCAAGACACTGTAATATTAGTTTGACACTTTAACTTCCTGGTGGTATTGCATTGCAGGATCCATGTACCGTGTACTTACCTTGTCCACAGGATGTCCCCCCGCTGTGTACTCCGCCAGATCATCCACCCGATGTTTTACTGTTCCAGGCTCCGTTGTTTGCGAGCGTTGCGATGCACAGGGGCGGAGCCCGGCGGCAAACTCAAGAAGGAAAAAAAACACATACAGTACACTGTAATCTGTAAGGCCTCGTACACACAATAGGTTAAACAGAGGACAACGGTCTGATGGTCTGATGGACCGTTTTAATCGGTCAAAACCGATCGTGTGTGGGCCCCATAGGTTATTTAACCATCGGTTAAAAAAAAGCCAACTTGCTTTAAATTTAACGCAGAATCAAGTCGACGCATGCTTGGAAGCATTGAACTTCATTTTTTTTAGCACGTTGTTGTGTTTTACGTCACCGCGTTCTGACACGATCGGTTATTTACCCTATGGTGTGTGGGCGCGACGGACCATCAGTCAGCTTCATCGGTTAACCTATGACAACGGTCCTTCAGAGCGTTCTCATCGAAAGGACTGATCGTGTGTACGCGGCTTAAGATTACATTACTGTATCAAATCATTTTGCCTCCCTTTTGTTTCTAGTGCTTTGTCCATTGCCCTGCCTGCATTTTTATATTATATATACTGTTCTTTCTGCCTGGAAACATGAGAATGTCAATGGCATCCAAAAAGTGTCACTTTATGTCAAAAGTGGTTTTAGACCAGCTATAAAACAGCGATAGTAAATTAGAATCACTTGCAGAATTGAGCGATAGTTATTCGTGGGGGAAATTCGTCATCAGACACTGAAAGTGATGACAGCGACAATGCTGCGACTGAGCAACTTTCAGTGTTTTTGATTTGATTACATTGTTGAATAAAATGTATTTTTATTATTTTATTATTTATAGTTTTTTATATTATAATTTATGATTTTGTGTTTCAAACTTTATCATACTTGGGATGTCTATTAGACTCTTGTTTGGACAGATTTAAGTGTGTTATTTCTAAGGCCCCATACACACGATAGAATCCATCCGCTGAAATTTATCCGCGGATCGGTTTCAGCGGATCGACGGATTTATCTGTTGATCCGCTGGAACGTACACACTAGCGCCCAAAAATCTCCGCGAACCAGAACGTATGCAACGTAAACCACGTAAAACGTCACTATAAAGGGGAAGACCAAAGTCAACGGCGCCGCCCTCTGTTCCGCTTTTGCTAGTTCCGTGTGACCGCGTGCTAGTGAAGGTTTGGTTAGAGCCGATTCGTGCTTTTCATTCTCCGCGTTTTGACAGTAGGTATTCTCGGGTTCAGTGCGTTTGCTTGCGGGTTTGCAGTTGGCATTCGGGCACAGGCTTTCAGCACGTTTCCGCGTACTGTGCGCTCGTATCTGTGTGTCGTGCGGGCTTAGCAGGTTGTGCTGGATTTGCGAGTGCTTTCTGTTGGAGTGTGTTCTTGACTGACCAGCCGGCCGGTTTGAATCCATGATGGAGCAGCAGCGTCGATTCTCGCAAATTGGTGCTGGTTATGGGATTGCTAATGGACAGGCTCAGCGAATCAGTTGTTTGGCCAGGAACAGTGGGAGGAGGCGTTTCTGGGCCAAGAATTGGTTGCGCCAGCGTGACCATTTTTCTCATATGCCTCTGCTTAGGGAACTCCAGGAGAATAATCCGGATGATTTTCGGAATTTTCTCCGCATGACGGACCCCGTATTCAACCGTCTGCTGGAACTTCTGTCCCCCTATATCACGAGGCAGGACACTGTGATGCGCCAAGCCATCACGGCCGAGCAGAGGCTTATTGCCACGTTGCGGTACCTGGCGACTGGGAGGAGCCTGCAGGACCTCAAGTTCTCGACAGGCATCTCTCCCCAGTCACTTGGGGTCATCATACCGGAGACGTGTACTGCCATCATACATGTTCTGCAGGAGGAGTATCTTAAGGTAAGTTCCCTAATTTGAACAACACAATTTTGTTTTTTTAAATGTGTGAGAAAGTCTTTTTTTTTTTCTTCCCTAATAACCATGAGATTGTAATCTGCTGTGTGTGGGATGTTCCCTTTTCTCCCCAGGCATGTTGTTAACCTTTACATGTTTGTTTTGGGCCTAGCTGCATATTTTTTCCTTACCCACCATAAACCTGTCCAGCATGCTTTCCTAGGCCCAAACCCACCTAGCCTAAATTCTCGTTTATTTTTAGGATAATCAATTGTAGCTCTGCCCCTCCCCCCCCCCCAAAATAGTTTCTTGCTCTATCATCAGAGGGATGTGGAGTCTGATAATTAAGTGGGTCTATATTTTTACCCAAAAAAAAAAAAATTCACAATGCTTGTGTGAAATGTGAATCCTGTTGTTGATGTTGCACAATGATGGTTTTTCGATTATGTTTGCAATGTTTATGTGCCAAAGTAGTAAATCTCATTTTTTGTTTGTCCCCACAGCTACCCTCCACCCCACAGGAATGGCAGTCTGTGGCTTCCCAATTTGCCCAGCGGTGGGATTTTCCTAACTGCGGTGGAGCAATAGATGGGAAACACGTCCGCATTGTGCCCCCACGCCACTCGGGGTCCTACTATTTTAACTACAAGGGTTATCATAGTATTGTGTTGATGGCGGTGGTGTCGGCACAGTATGAGTTTCTATATGTGGACGTGGGGAAGAATGGCCGGATGTCAGATGGGGGAGTGTTCTCACGGACTGAATTCTACGATCGTCTCCAAACTGGTGATCTGGCACTGCCACCAGATGAAGACAATGTGGAAGGACTTCCGTTTGTGTTCCTAGCGGACGAGGCTTTCGGGCTTGGACCTCAACTAATGCGGCCTTTTCCCCAGAGGACCCTCACCTCAGAGAGGAGTGTGTTCAATTTTCGGTTGTCCAGGGCTCGGAGGGTAGTCGAGAATGCCTTTGGGATCCTCAGCAACCGGTTCCGCCTGTTCCTGACATCGATACATTTGGCGGAATATAAATTGAACACCGTTGTATTTGCCTGCTGCATTTTGCACAACTTTTTACGCAGGCATTCCCAGACGTACCTATCAGACAGCGTTTCTGAGGCAAGACTACTCTCAGATCCTCTCCCTGGGCTGGTCACTGGTCGCGCTGGCATTGGCACCCCATCTGCTCGTGAGGTACGCGACAAATATGTTGAGTACTTCATGGGTCGGGGGGCCATTGCTATGCCAGATCATATTTCTTTCTAATTTGGCCCCCCAAAGAAAGGAATATTCTCAGAAAAAATAAATAATTAGACCATTGGACTTTATACAGTTGTTTGTCATTACTGCTTTTTCTATTTTTTTCTGTCTTCCTGGTTAGCCCAAAAAATAGTGCACTTCTAGTGCCAAATGTAGGGTTCAGGTTTTAGTAAATAAACACAATTGCACATTATTCACTCATCTCCAAACTGGGTATTCAGCATCTTAAAAAATCAAGCCACTCCTTGTAATGTTTTAAAACCAACTTTTTTTATTGTCAGCTTTTTTCTATGTTTTTGGCAAAAGGTTTTTTTTGTGCTCTTAAACATGCCAACTTTTTTATGTTTCACGTTGATTAGTTATTTTTTTTATTTTTAGTAAGTATCCTTTTTTTTTTTTTTTTTTGGGTTCCAAACAATTTCTTCAATTTTTTTTGTCGTAATAGTGTGTAAAAATATATTCAAAATTTTTTTTACATATTTGTTCAACAAATAATCGTTATTATTTTTTTTGGGGAAATATTTTATAACAATATAATTTTTTTTTTTTTTTGGGTGTTGTTTTTTTTTGGAAATCAATTAAAAATATTGATCATATTTTTGGGATCGATGTGTTAAACAATCTTTTTTTTTAATTTTTGGTTAAATTTTTTTGTTTTTTGTACATTTTTTTTTTTATTTTTGTTTACTTTTTCTGTTTTGTATGGCTTGTTGAATGGAAGCCATTTTTAAACTATACAATAGAAAACATGTCCCAAAAAATACAAACCCAAATGTGTCACTTTTGCATTCCCAAAAACAGTCATTGTGTGAGGTCACACCGGAACACGCCAAAATTTCAAGATGCACACATTCAGTGCTTTTCGCCAAATGTCAGTTCTACCACAACAAAAGACTTTAAAAAGGCGACATGTGCTATCTGCCATCATGGGTGAACAATGTCTGGGTTTTGTGGGAGCAAACCTTTCCTCGAAAATTATTTAATAATCGAGGAGGGGGTTGTACCCACAAAGCACAGATATTCTATATTCTGTGATGGCAGATAGCACATGTTGACACACTGTGTGTGCATCTTCAAATTTTGGCGTGTTGCTGAGTCAGACATAAAAACAGGTTGGGGGATGGGCGGGGGGGGTTGGTTTATTCTTTCACACGGCCCATCATGTCAATGATGTTCTTATAGTTTTGCTCTATAACCACCATTCGTTGCCGCATAGTGTCCAGCTCGGCACAGCAGTCGACTATTATATTGCGCACATTCTGTTCCATCTGAACCATCTGTTGCCGCATATTTTCCATTTCGCTGCTGCACTCCATTACTTGCTGGATTATAATTCCCGCACTTGCCCGAGAAAAATGGGGAACAGCATCTTCATCCCCTACAAAATTAGTAAAAAATATAAAATTAGACATTTGACCGGACGAGATACATCTAGGGTTGCCAGCTCATCACTTTAAACCAGAACACAGATTAATTACACAGGTTCTGTGGCTGATTAAAAGGTGGTAATTTTACTCACCTGGTGCCATATCAGCATTACATTAGCCACAGAACATGTGTAATCCATATGTGTTCTGGATTAAAGGGATGAGGTGGCAACCCTATCTACATCTGTTTTGCCCTATCAAGCTGGGATGACACTGACCTGATGTCGTGTTGATTTCCTCCTCCTCCACCACTTCTCCATCTTCAATAACTCCTCCTTCTTCTTCTTCCACCAATCCACCATCTTCAAAATCTGCTAAATCTTCTTCTTCAATTTCATCTTCCTCCTCAACAACTACCAGATCTAAAATTACGCCATCATCCTCTCTTCCTTCCTCCTCCTCCTCCACATCCTCCTCTCTTCCTTCCACCTCCTCCTCAACATCCTCCTCTCTTCCTTCCACCTCCTCCTCAACATCCTCATCTCTTCCTTCCACCTCCTCCTCAACATCCTCCTCTATTCCTTCCTCCTCCTCCACATGGCCAGATGGCAGATCCCGGGCATGTCTGGCCCTCTCTGCCTCCTCAAATTGCTGGCGTCTTCTTTCCCCTAGAAAAAAAAAAAAAAAAAAAGATATTGTAGAGCATAAATCGCACACATTGCATAGAGGTTTAGAGGCTTTTTTGAAAAATATTTAGTTGTCTTATGAACACAAACCTATATTTTAGGATGACTTCTAGGCCAAGCTCTGATTAATTCCATTTTTAGCAAAGTGACACACATGGATGTCCCCCCCTTATAATTTAGAGCTGAGACCATCCAAATTTTCTGGTAAGATTTTGAGGGAGACACAGGTGCTATGGATTACAGATATGGAAACACCTGCTTAGTAGCACTGTTTGCATTTCCCATTCTTGGATTTAATTGTTCAATTAAAAAATTTGACCACAATGTTTACAAACAATGTTTTTGGCAAGAGAGGCATGTCCAGGTGTGTTGTTCCTGGGCCAACATCGTATTTTTGCGAAGCAACCTGATGTGAACAAGGTTTCCTATTAACAGTCGTTGGCCAAGCAAATGAGATTTTGAGAAATACAATTATTTAAACATATTTTCAGAAGTACAACCAGGCCAAGGATACAGATGTAGAAATGTACCTGACCAAACATTCAAATAATAAAATTGTCCCCACCCCTCAAAACAAAAAATAACTTACGTTTTTTGAGTATTTTTTTTATTTTCTTTAGTTGATGTGGCTCACGAAGCTTTAAGTCGGACCACCGCTTCCGTAGCTGCTCCTTGGACCTTGCGATGCCAAACATCCTCTGCATTTTACGTGCCACCTTCTCCATAATTTTCCCCTTCCTGCGGTTGGGGGTCTTGTATGGGCCATATTGCCCATCATAGTCCTTCCTCCGCATAATGTCTAACAGCTCAACCATTTCGTCAAAGGACATATTAGTTGCCTTATAACGTTTAGGCCGGGATCGGGACGTTCCTGCCTCTGTCCCCTCACTTCTGGCCTGAGAGCTCCGTGCATGCTCGCCTGTCATCGCCATCTTTCATCCCCACAGAGATTAGGGGCGTGGAAATCTGGAAATGTCCCGTCATGGGCGGGGACCAGGGCGGCGGGTACTACATACGCGGAGTCTAGAGAATGAATAAGACGTGATTACGTAGGTTACGCAGAGATAATGCGCCCGTTTCTGCTCAGTTGCTTACGCGGAGATTAGTAAAACATTTGACTGCAAGTAACACAGTTAACGCCAGATTTACATAATTAACATTGAGTAGGGGGCAAGACGATGTGTCACGCACACGCGGAGTCTTTTAAAGGGAACCTACGTGATTACGTTGCTTACGCGGAGATTTGTAGAACATTTGACAGCAGTAACACAGTTAACGCCAGATTTTGAGAATTAACATTGATTAGGGGGCATGGCAATGGTGACGATGTGTCACGCACACGCGGAGTCTTTTAAAGGGAACCTACGTGATTACGTTGCTTACGCGGAGATTTGTAGAACATTTGACAGCAGTAACACAGTTAACGCCAGATTTTGAGAATTAACATTGATTAGGGGGCATGGCAATGGTGACGATGTGTCACGCACACGCGGAGTCTTTTAAAGGGAACCTACGTGATTACGTTGCTTACGCGGAGATTTGTAGAACATTTGACAGCAGTAACACAGTTAACGCCAGATTTTGAGAATTAACATTGATTAGGGGGCATGGCAATGGTGACGATGTGTCACGCACACGCGGAGTCTATAAAAGGGAACCGACGTGATTACGTTGCTTACGCGGAGATTATTTCATTGAGCTGCACGAGGAGCTAGAGATAAGGTACAAACTTGAAACATGGGATCAGCAGAGGCCTAGAAACTTGAGAGCCATGGGATTGTGGTTTTGTCTGTTGTTTGCAGCCTTTTAACGCAAATTAGTATGTTTATTGTGTCCCCACAAACTGAATTAAATTCTCACAATGCTTTTACACATCACTTAAATCTAGATGTGAAGAATGCTCTACCTAGTTTTACTTTTTGCCAGGTGTATTGTGATCATGCAAGTATTGTTCTGTGTTGGTTGGCCAAAGGTTATTAGGAAGTGTATTTAGATTTCAGGAATGATGAGTGGCAGGCTAAGTACACATTAAATACTGCCTTCATGAAAGGTCGCAATCTGTAAATTTGGGGATGGGTCTAGATTACACGTATTTAGCAAAATGATTTTAAAAAGGGTCTGCATGTGAACTAATTTTGGGTCACAACAATGGGGCAGAGCTGGCCAGCATTTTGGCTGCAGGAGACACTGTGTTTGCATAGTACAAGATCAATCTGGGGCCACATATGAATACAATGTGAATGATGGGCATTTTCTAATTTTTAAAATTTTTGGTTTAACAGTGTTCATCAGAAATTTACCTTCGAAAACTCACAAATGGAAAATATCGTGGGAAAGGAGATAATTTCTAGGCTAATAGAGAAGTTTAGGGAAATGCCCCTACTTTGGGATTCAAAACATCCTCATTATTCAAACCGGGACCAACGAAAGGCAGCACTTGCTGAAATAGCTAGATATCTGCAGACATGGGTTCCCGGCTGCACAGGCAACATGGTGAAGAACAAAATGAATAACCTGAGGGCCGCATACAGAGCAAAAAGAAGAGAACTTCGGGAGCAAAGATCAGGAGCAGCAGCAAGAGAGTCCACGTTGCCAAGTCTGTGGTACTACCAGGAGATGGAGTTTTTGGGGGATCAAATAGAGGGCCGGCAATCAATGTCAAGCCTTCCACCCAGACAGCAGGGCAGCAGACCTTCCACAGATCACCCCAGCCAGGAGGAGGACGGTGAGGGGCTGGCTGGCAGGCAGGAAAATCTGCGACTCTCCACTTCTGATGAGGTAGAGTATTTTAAAAAATGTTTTTGGCCTGCTAATTCTTGTTTGTTTATTGAGTTGATATTGTAATCCCAAACAAAAAAATGGACTTGAAAAGTCATGGTCATAAAAATAGGGGTGATGGATGCCAAGTACAGGGATCAGAAGGAGAGTCTATTCAAGTTTAAAGTAAGATAAAACAAACCAGTCTAGAGCATGAAAATGTGTGTGATTTGCTTGTGCCAAATTTTTAAACATGTCACTTTTTTTTACACAGGAAGAAGGGAGCAACCAGGAAAGATTGGCTCATGATGCTGAGCTGCCTGCCAGCCAGGAGGAAGGGGTCATTGTCAGCCAGGAGGAGGAGGCCGGGCCCAGCACCAGCCAGGAGGGCCCCAGGCCCACGGTCAGCCCCACCAGGCAACTCCCTCCCCCCAGGGTCAGGCAAACTGGCCTAATGAGGCGCAGGAGGCAGGTGGAGGATGAGAGCCTCCGAATGATTAGGGAAGCTAGCGCCTTAATGAGGGCCCCCCTCAACCCCACTGAGGCCTACAGTGCCTATGTGGCCCATGAATTGTCCCAAGCGGGGGAGGACGGTCAGAGGCGTGCCAGGAACCTCATGAACCAGGTGCTTTTATGGCTGCACCAGGGCTGGCTGACCGATGACACTGAGCTGAGTGACCCGGCCTATCCTGCACAACACCTGCTAACTCCTCCTGCTGCCACATCATCCCGACCTGCAAGGGGCCGTGGACGGGTCCGTGGAAGATCTGCTGCAAGGAGTGTTCCAAGGAACAGGAGACGATGATTGCCGGCCTTCTATTTGATCCCCCAAAAACTTCATGTTTTTTGGAGTACCACAGCCTGGGCTCCATTGGCTCACTTGCTGCTGCTCCTGGTTTTTGTTTTTGTTGTTCTTTTTTTGTTCTCGGTATGCGGTCCTCAAGGTTATTCATTTTGTCCTTGACTATGTTGCCTGTGCAGTCTGGAACACAAGTCTGCATTTATGTTGCTATCTCAGCAAGTGCTGCCCTTCTTGGTAATATAATTTTCTTTATGTACCAAATAAATGGTTATTTGATTTACTGAAATACCTTGTCTATTGTGTTTTAATACTGTGGTGATTAGGCATGAAACATTTTAGCAAATAATATGTGTCATTTAGAAAGGACACCAACTCCTTGGGGGGGGGGGGGGAATTTGGCGTACCAACTTGGGAAAAGAAAAGAGGAAAAACACACGCCTACATAAAATGGTGACATAACTTTACCAAAACAAAACCAAAAAAAAAGGGTAAAAAAATGGCCAAGGGAAAAGAATGGGGACATAATTAGCTAAACATAAAAAAAAGGGTAAAAAAATGGCCAAGAAAAAAGAATGGGGACATAATTAGCTAAACCTAAAAAAAAGGGTAAAAAAATGGCCAAGACAAAAGAATGGGGACATAATTAGCAAAACCAAAAAAAAAGGGTAAAAAAATGGCCAAGGGAAAAGAATGGGGACATAATTAGCTAAACATAAAAAAAAGGGTAAAAAAATGGCCAAGAAAAAAGAATGGGGACATAATTAGCTAAACCTAAAAAAAAGGGTAAAAAAATGGCCAAGACAAAAGAATGGGGACATAATTAACAAAACCAAAAAAAAAGGGTAAAAAAATGGCCAAGGGAAAAGAATGGGGACATAATTAGCTAAACATAAAAAAAAGGGTAAAAAAATGGCCAAGACAAAAGAATGGGGACATAATTAGCTAAACCTAAAAAAAAGGGTAAAAAAATGGCCAAGACAAAAGAATGGGGACATAATTAGCTAAACCAAAAAAAAAGGGTAAAAAAATGGCCAAGGGAAAAGAATGGGGAAAATAATTTAATAAACATAAAAAAAAGGGTAAAAAATGGGCAAGGAAAAAGAATGGGGACATAAATTGGAAAAGAAAAACAAAGACATTCACATGTGGATGCAAAAAATAAATTTCAAACATCTGGATAGATGGCATCAGCGAGAGAACGGGTTTATTCTAGCAAGAGAACGCGGAAAAAACAAGAGGAAATGAACGACACACTATATAGTTAAAATGACGAATGTGCCATATCACAAACAAACGAGAGTTTTACCTGAACGAGTGCTCCCATCCCCTTATTTTGTCTGAGCATGCGCGTGGTTCTTATCCGCGGATAATGTGTACTAACCAACGGATCTATCCGTCGGATAGATTCGCAGCGGATAGATTTGTTCAACATCTCAACAAATATTCGATCTGCTGAAAAGCCATTCGACGGAGAAATATCCGCGGAAACAGATCCGCTGGAGTGTACACACCATAGAATATATCCGCTGAAACCCATTTGCGCGGATTTATCCGCGGATGGATTCTATCGTGTGTATGGGGCCTAAGAATTACAGGGCTACAATATAAAACCCAAATTTCCATGCAAAACAATGTACCGCTTTGAAATAAAAAAATCGAACATAATCATAATGCCAGGGAGGTTAATGTTGATTGAGAGAAGTATGAAAAAAACTTTATGGTGGGATTTTTAAGGTAACAAACCAAAAAATGTATGAAAAAAAAATCATTTATTATACAAAATATATGTATAATAAATGATTTTTTTCATAAATGTTTTGGTTTGTTGCCTTAAAAATCCCACCATATAGGTTTTTTCATACTTCTTAAGTTAACAAGGGATGATGGCAACTACATGTTCAAATACATGAGTCGTCCTAATTTCTAATGTTGATTGAGAGTGTAAAGCTTGACTTTAGCAAGAATAAAAAAGAACAAGCAAGTAAAAAAATACAAAGGCCAGAAAATATGTTTTATATGAACATTGCAATAACTAAAAACATGTGCCAACTGAATGCCCCATGCTTTCTCTTTAATATCTTGTTTTTACATTTGTAAACTTTGTAAATTATTTATGAGAAGATATATCCGATTCATTTAATTGCTATAACATATAGTGTAGTGCTGATTATTTTTTTTTATTTTTTTTACATATGTATTATATTTGTACTAGGTTTATTATTTTACTTTTATCTGTATGACACAGCAGGGAAAATAATAATGCATCAGCCAACTCCACAGCACAGTGTGATAAGTGATCACTCCTAGACATTGATACGCACTGTGTGGGAGTATGTGTTTGTACTGTGTGTTCTTATAATTGGTTGATAGTACAAACACTGTGCTATGTATCCATGCTTTTTATTTCTTAAACATCATAATGTACATTAGCTGCTAATTTTATATTAAATAATTGTTCTTCTTGAATTATTTGTAACACGCGTCACATTAGTTATTCATTTATCTAAGGTTTGGATTGGTAATTGTACTTTTCTGTGTTTTAATGATGATTTAAGCTTTCGAGCTGGGGAGATAATAGGGCAGCCAAACTTAGCCAGCGCCTTTAAAGCTGAGTTCCAGCCTTACCTTTGCTTCTTCACAATTGTGCAGGCTCTTCTCTGAAAATAGTTAGAATGTATTGCACACTGTGAGTTTCTCACATTGTGCATTAGAAGCTGTAGCAACTCAGATAGAGCCTGCCTCATTTCCAGGCTGGGGGACATCTAGCATCATCCAACCCTGTCCTCCCAGGGATGTTTTCAGGAAGCTCTTTATAGCACCCTGCTGGTCCCTCGCACCATCTATGAGCTGCCTGCATTGCATAGAAAAGTATAGAGACCTAGTGTTGTCACTAGATCTAAAATATGGTACGTAATGAAAATTTATTGTGAAATATCATCAGCATATTGATGAGCAGGAGAGGATAAATAGAAATAAATATATAAAATATAATATCTGCTTGCCACAGTCTGTTCTGTAAACTGATCACAGTGTAATGGTGCAAAGAAGGGTGCTGATGTCATCATGTTAGCGCTGTTCTAGGCATCATTGAGGACCATCCGCCTCCAGAGAGAGGTAAGAGGTGGAGGAGACCCCACTCATAGTAAAAAACAGCTTGAAGACATCTGGAATGAGAATTTTTTGCTAATATATGTCATTCCAGAGCAGTGACATCTTTTCATCTTCACTGTAAGTGGTGTCACTGTCCCACATTGTATCAGCCCAGTTTTGGAATTTCTAAGGTTAGAAGCATATTGCACACGATCATAAAATCAATGGTTCGTTAGTCTAAGTTAATCTGCATCTAAATCTGTGATGAGCAGACTCATAAGGACCATGGCCATGATTTGTTCCATTCCAGTGAAAGGAGCATTCATCTTTAAGGACCAAGCAATAAGTGGTCGGAAGCCTTTTCTACAGCTCTGTTCTTGCTGACAGGTCACATTCTTTATCTTGTTTTAGCTATGGTTTTGCTTTTTAAACTCTGACTAAGTGGTCAAAGTCTATTAAAATGGATATGATTACTACTGCGGCTGATTTCTTGATCGTAGAACATTTGGAACAAATTATTTTTGCCTTAAGCTTTTGCTGTGAGGATCTGCTGGAGGTGCTTTGCTGCCATGTCTCATCTCCTGCACATGTCTGCTTTTAGTACACATGCAGAGGACACTTTGGTTAAAGCAGTTGACTTTGGAATCTGCATCTAAGAAGTACTTTCTCTGCACGGTCTTTGAGGGACAACGTCTTTTTGGATCCGCTGTTATTTTTCTTGCATCCTTAGATTTGAAGCTAGCTGTTGTAGCAGCTATTGTTGATTTGCTCCTTCACTGGGGCCCTCTGCAGTTTCCCACTGGCTTTCTGGGTAGCAGCTTCTGCAGTTTCTTTAAAACTTCTTCTGCAACATCGGGTGGGACTCTTCCCGTTGGGCATTGTCCTCTGAAGTGCCCAACTTCTCCACAGCTGTAACATTTATTTCCAGTAGAAGATTTGGCCTTGTCTAATTCAGCCTCCCCAATGCCTCCTGTTAAGAGGTCAAAGCAACCAATGTCTGTTGCATATCAGTAAGAAACTTTTGCAACCCTGCTTAAGTCTGTACCACCTGTCTAACAGTCATTTGGATTTCAGATAAGGTTTGTTGTAGGGTGAACTGTGATTGAGTCATCTAAATAACAGCCTGAGTCAAAGCTTCCACAGTTGGGGATAGCCCATTCGCTATGCCAGTGTTTACAGCGGTACTAGCTTGAGTAGTGTGGGCCACAGCACTTGGCTCATGCCCCTTTAAAGCTTTGTGGGTGATCAAGGCTTCTGCTTCCTGAATTATCTTCATCATTTGGGAGTAGGTCAGAGGGTCATTCTGGTCTCTTGTCCCGAAGTTTGAGCATTATTTAATCTAATAGTTGTTCTCCTCTCAGAACTTGAGTTAGTAAGGCTTTGCTCATGGCTGATGCCTCCATTCCACCCATCACGGTGACTTGATGAAGTGTCTTATCTAGATGTGTGACAAATACCAACTACCAACAGCTTCTCTCCCTTTTCTTGATAGGTGTGCATAAAGAAATAGATCAGCTCTCCACAGTTCTCCACCCTTCCATTGATATCTCGGACAGCTCCTAAACATCAAACAGGCTTGTCTCACCTCAACTTCTGAAAAATATCTGCGGCTGGAGATTGCAGATTTTCGGTTACCCTCTGTCTCTTTAGAGCATCCATTACCTCCTATTCTTTAACAGGCTTCACATCCTTGCCTATCTGGGTGTCAAAGTCATCTTCCCCAAAAAAATTGGGGTTCTTCCAAGAGAAAAATCCCAGATTTCTGTACCCAAAGTTGACTAGTGCAGATGCCTTCTTCACAAAGATTTTTCCCAGCTTCCCCACATCAGTAAAGTAAGAAGCAGGAGGGAACCTGGGTTTGTTGCCGGTGCTGTAGTAACCACATAAGGTTCTAGTGGTGGCTGGCTGGAACTCTCCAGATTTGTGTCCAGTGCGCTAAGGTAGACCAGGGGGGTTTTAGTCCCATTAATCAACTAGAGAGCGACTCCTTAAAAGCAGGCAGTAATTCCCCTTCTCCACCCTAACAGCACAAGGGTGTGAGAGGTGTCTTGATCTATTTTGAGGTCCACTATAAAAACTGTCTGATCAGGAACTAGAGCCCTTATCGCTTCATGGACCTGTTCTTCCATCCAGGTATTTCCAAGGATTTTGACCACCAAATTTGACCTACGGTAACCATTCTGCTCCTCACACTACTGGATTGCAGCAGCGGGGTCCTTCTTGGCTGTTCCTGGCTTGTTGTCTTGGTAACTTACTTGTAAAACAGAGATATCCCTGTCAAGCCCCCAGATGTAGCACTTACCCCCACAGGAGCTGCTAGTGATGATGTGTTCTTTGTTCTACCATGACTCTTGGCCCCCTCTAACACGCACGGTTATAGGTATAAAGCCGCTCACACCTGTGTGACTTAAGCGTTATGCCTCGTACACACAACCATTTTTCTCAGCAGGATAAAAAACACGAAATTTTTCCCAAAGTGATTCCTCTCCAGCCTGACTTGCATACACACGTTCATGCAAAAAAAGTCCGACCAAAGCGAGGTGACGTACAACACATACAACGGAATTATAAAGGGGAAGTTCCTTACAAATGGCGCCACCCTTTGAGCTGCATTTGGGCTGCATACTTGATTCTGAGCATGCACGTTTTTTTTCCCCTCAGAAAAGCATGCACACGACCATTTTTCGCAACGAGAAAAAGACCGATGAGAAACATGACGAGAAAAAAGAGAGCTTCGTCGAGAAAACTTCTAGGGAGCATACACATGACCAGTTTTCCCGCCCATTATAAAAAATGGCAGTTTTTTTCGTTGTGAAAACCGGTCATGTGTACAAGGCATTAGTCTCCGAATCCAGTACTGTACTGAACTTTATGTACGCAATGTTTTCTACCCCACATTGTCACAGGGAGTGTGTATCTCTTGTACCTCTGCTAAACTCAATAAAATTTGGTTGGATATAAAAAAAAATTAAGCGTTAGTATGCTACACTCTATAACACTACACAGGAAATAGGCCAAGCCCCTGGTGTTAGATTAGATGAATGTATTGAAGCAACGCAGTTAAGCAATGTGTAAATCATACAATGGGTAGATAAACAGATTTAAAGGTACTGTAATGGGTAGATGATCACGGGCCCATAAACTGGAAATCAATAGAACTGTAGCAATGTTGAATTAAACTATAACTAGTGCAAGTAGATTGTAAGTAACAGCATCAATTTACGCAGGAAAATAAAGGTCCTTGTGTGGACATTATGCATACATGCCCATCAGTAGGTGGGCATATGCGTTCCTGGAGTAGGGGTATCCTTGAAGGCAATAAAAATAAAATAAGCTGCGCTGCATAAATCACATGAAAGGACAAATGAATAAACACCAACGTGTATATAAATAACCTGTGCAAGATAGAACGTTATGACCTAAAATCATAAGTGGCTATGTAAGTTAAAGTTCATAAAAAAGTCCAGATTCCAGTGATGTTCTAATACAAATCTTGTGAAATACGTGGAAAAAACAAGTCCAGGAACACTGTGCCAGAAAGTGGGATAGATGAGACCTCCACCTCTTATCTCTAGTCTGCTTACCGACTCAAACGAGATCGTAGGCATGTATGGCTAGCAGCCCTGATAAAAATTGCACGGACCTCCTGTTCAGTGATCACCTATGCGTTCCACCTTAATGCTCACAAGGAAATTCCTCATTGGAGATGACCCAAAATAAAGCAAGGTACAGTTAGAAAAAAATCAAGGAGACACTGGTCTTTAAGGACACATGGTTCAACAGATTTCTAGGACTCTCCTAGGACTCTCCTGACAATTACTTCATTTAGCTTAGGCAAGATGTTGATCTGATTCACCCTTGTGTCATAGACAGGGCAGATTGTGAACTCCCAATATGTTCTCATTAATTTTCACCTAGAGGGAGTGGCTTTTTTGCACATATTTCACAAGATTTGTATTAGAACATCACTGGAATCTGGACTTTTTTATGAACTTTAACTTACATAGCCACTTATGATTTTAGGTCATAACGTTCTATCTTGCACAGGTTATTTATATACACGTTGGTGTTTATTCATTTGTCCTTTCATGTGATTTATGCAGCGCAGCTTATTTTATTTTTATTGCATCTAATGTTTATATCTGACATTTTGCTGCAGCAGCATTATTTGTTTTTGTTTTGTAGCAGTGTTGTAATTCATTTCAATACTGTATTTGTGACCAGCGCAGTATTTTTTCCATGTTTGTATCCTTGAAGGCACCTGAGAGTACCTACCACCCAATTGTTCACGTTTGCCAGCTTACAATGGGGAACTTCTGTGGGTGGTTCATGTGTAGCTGTCCCTTTAACAGTGTGCATCAGGCTTTTTTTTTAGAAACAAAGCACATCGCAATTTCAGGCAGGGCTCTGATAATTGATCATCTAACAATACAATGTTGCTTGGACCAGTTGTCCTTCACTTCTACACCATTGTTTAATGTTCAGTTTCTGCAGAGAGAAATTCCTCTTGCACTGGTCCACATTTTCACATAGTATTTTTGGCAATGTAACTGTCTACACTTCTTGTCATTTCTAATAATATTTTTAATAATAATAATAATAATAAAATTCAAATGAAAGAAGAGGGTGCATCAGATGGCTAATGTGCTGCTAAACAAGGTGGGTCTTTCCTGCATACATTTTGTTGAGATAGATGTTGTTGAGCTAGGCACGGATGTTTAGCTCACCACTCCTGGTACACAAGCATTTATCCAGATCACTTGGTGGTGTGCAGTCCTGTGAAGTCCAAGGCTCAGTCTCTCTTCTTGGATCCTCACAAGGCTCACCAGGTTCAGCAGTCCTGGTGTAGACATGAACGCAAGTGAAATTAGACAAGTGTAAAATAGCGCTAAAGTGCATCAAAGTGAATAGGGTGTAACATAAATGTTAAAATACATCAATTAATCAATAAAACCTATGTGAAATCTCCATGTGAAAATAAGTCCATATGTGAACCACTTTAAAGAAATGATCAGTGGCGGTTCGTCCATAGAGGGCGCTGAAGCGCCGCCCCCTCTGGCTCTCGCCCGCCACTGAGTCTAATAACATACATTCATGCATTGCATGAATGTATGTTATTGTTGCCAGCTGCCGCTGGTCTATTCAGAGATGGCCGGAACTTGAGCGCCGGCCACCTGAATAACGGCAGCTGGTTGGCTGTGCGGAAGTGCCTATCAGAGCCAGCGGCTCCCGGATGTCTTATCCTCGGGACGTACGGGAGGTGCGTTCCTTGGATAAGACTGACGGCCGTCTCAGCTAATCAGGTTCCCTGATTCTGGTTATCAGTAACCTGATTGGCTGAAGCGTCACCAAGGCGGGAGACGACATCAAGGGACGTGGAAGGAGTAAGGTAAGTGCATTTTACAGGGTGGAGCGGCAACAATGGGCACAGAGGCGACAAAGGGCACAGTGGCATCAATGGGCACAGTGGTGACAAAGGGCACCGTGGTGACAATGGGCACAGTGGCAACAATTAAAGGGCACAGTGACATGCACACTGGCAACAATGGGCAGAGTGGCGACATATAAAGGGCACAGTGGTGACAATTGGCACAGTGGCGACAATTGAGGGGCACAGTGGCTGCGTTTGATGGCATGGCACAGTGGTGACAATTGATGGCACAGTGGCTGTGTTTGAAGGCATGGCACAGTGGCTGCGTTTGATGGCATGGCACAGTAACTGCATTTGATAGCATGGCACAGTGACTGCGTTTGATGGCTTGGCACAGTGGTGCGAATTGATGGCATAGTGACTGCATTTGATGGCATTGCACAGTGGTGATAATTGACGGCTCAGTGGCTGCGTTTGATGGCATGGCACAGTGGTGTCAATTGATGGCACAGTGGCTGCGTTTGATTGCATGGCACAGTGGTGACAATTGATGGCACAGTGGCTGCATTTGATGGGTACAGTGAGGCTGCAATTTTTTTCTTTTACGTTTGCGCCCCCCCAAAAAATTTTGAGCACCAGCCGCCACTGGAAATGATGTTGGGGAACCAGTCACCCCAAATGTGCTGTTCTGTGCCACTACCAAGAAGTCTGCACATTCACCAGACCCCTGTGACCCTATAAGCAAATAAAGGGTCAGAAAAGCGTATTTAGAAAAGCAACACTGTGATTCAATGCTTTAACCACCAGGGATCTCTTTAATGGTATCCCTCCATGATGCTAAAAGGATGAAAATGCCACAGAAAGAAGAGGAATCTTTGCGTAACACGTTCTTTTAAACTGCATAAAAACAAGACAGATAGCCACTCAAATAATACAGTGCATTGGGGGGCAATCGATCTATTCTCAAGGTTTAGATCCCACCCTTTAATTTCAAGGTAAACTATACTAGATCTGTGAGTGCTTTGTGGGCTTTTAAGAATCAGGCTACTGATTTGCAAGGCTGCCATCTGGTTTTCTGTTCACACATTCCCAAAATGTAAAGACCTTCTGTGCCCTTCAATTGAATATAAGGAAATATAGATTTTTGCACTGTAAAATTATTTTCAGTCCAATGAGGGACACACATCACACTCCTGTATGTTAATAATCATGCAAAATTGAGCTATGCTGGTAGTAGAAGTGGTTATCCTGGGCTGGCCTAAAGTTGTTTGCCAGGATTCAATCTAAAGGTGACAGTATAACCCTAAATTGAAGAATTTCCTGTGTACTTCCACGGACTTCAAGAAAGGGATTTTACATTGAGTACAAAAATTATATTTTTGTGGGTTTAGGGAGGTCCTTAATTGAAAACTCTTTAAGGCTAGAGCACTGTCAGAATTACCACTATAGCCACCCAAGAAGCTACTATGGGGCTTGGGGCAGAAAGGGGGACTGGACAAGACCAGGAGGTGTGTGCATTCTGGGTCCAGCAATTACCTACCCTGGATGCCCAGCAAATATGCTCTACCATTGCTGTTACCAGTTTGCCAGCCAGCAATTCCAACCGTATTGTTTAACTACAGAGTGGTCTTCTCCTGATGGCTGCATTGATGGCCCATGCCGCCACTCGGGAGTAGTAGTGAATGTGCTGGACAGGTGGTTGTGGACATTGTCACGGCATGTCCCTCCAAAATGCAAGTTACGATGAAGGTGTACATTGGGGAACTGAGAGTTAACTGGAGAACAGTTGCAGTGTCAATGTACAGGTCACACATTCATATCTGAGTGTAGAGGTCTGGCTTAAGGTTGAGTATTCCCGCACGGTAGCCTCAGCCTTGTCCCAGGACATTTATGAAGACAACACAGCACAAAGGTACCCCTGTAAAAGGTGCCTAATGTAGCCCAAAAGAACCCATGTGGGGTAGGCCTCACATGTGAGCCAGTACTTGGCGACAAACGAGTCAATGGGAAACATTGAGGATGTGACAAACAGCTGCCGCTACCCCTGTAGGCCCAGGCCCCAGTAGCAGCCTACGCCTACACACATACACACACACTCAAGGATGCATGTGTAAGTGATTTTTTTAAATCATTTGTAAGTGTGACCATTTGAAATGTGCTTATAAGATTTGAACACAAACTGGCACGTCTATTTTTTTTTCCTTTGGAATGCGGCAGGCAAACATAACATGTTTCCAATGCTTCGAGTGGCAATATATATTCTCATTTTATCGCTCAGTGGCAGCAAACAGCCCTGAAGACCAAAGCAACTTTTGCATAGCAGATGTGCATCTTTCTGATCCAATGACTGAGTAAGCTATGGCATGGCCTTGTGCCTATGCTCAGGACAGCAGCTGTAGGCACATGTCAGGCTCCATTCATCTATACATAAGAAGATGTCATTCTGCTCTAGAATGGAGGTCAGCAGTTACAGTTGAAAGCTATGGAACTGGTAGTACATGTCCCCTGTGAGTTAGACACACAGATCATCAGTCACACCCACTGCACGTTTGCTGCTTTTTCATTTAATAATTAAAGACATGGCTAAAAATGCCATACTCTGAAGAATTCCACAGGGCCTGTTTAGTGAACTGTCCCAATCTGAAATGTAGGACAGCATTGAATGAAAGAAGAAAGAAATCTGACGCAGATTCAATAGTTTAATTATAAATCTGTTTCCAAGTCCAGCAGCTCTGGCTGCTGACATATTTTGATAACTTTACCCCAAGGAGAGTAATCGTATTATCCTCCGAAATGTCAAGGTTCGAAAATCTTTCATGTTTGCAGCTCATCTGTTTGTGAAGCCTTGGTTTATTGTGTTCTTGATAGCAATACACAACAAGGTCATCAAGCTGGTTATGGTTGACCCTACTGCATTCTTCCTAACGCAACGCAAGGTTTTAGTTTTTTTAAATCCAAAATATGTAAAGTATCTCTGTTCAATAAAGGTCATAAATAGGTACCTCTTTATTCATAAACATCTTAGATATTATTATACTTGGACACATGGTTATCTAGAAAATATCTATTATTATCTATTACTTGTCAGAAGTAGCTTTGGTAGTCATAATTGTCAAACTGACAGGAATGTTTTTACTGTGATATTCTCATTCAATGTTAGATGCTCAACCCCAAAAAATTGTTTTTTTTACAGAATGTAATAATTTGCATATTTCATAAACTCATATTTTATTCACAATAGAAAAAAAGTATGTTTAAAGTATTTTATGAAAAAAATAAGGCAATTTTTAAAATGTTGGCAACAACACATCTCAAAAAATTTGGGACAGGTCCATGGTTACCACGGTGTCGCAGGCCCCTTTTTTAACAATGCTCTGTAAACGTCCGGCAACTGAGAAGATCAATTGCTGGAGTTTTGAGTAAAGAATGTTACCCCATGCTCTGTGCAACAGTCCTGGGTCTTCTTTGTTGTAATTTTTATTTCACGATGCACCAAATATTTTCAATTGGTGAAGAGTCTGGACTGCAGGCAGGCAAGTTAAGCACCAGACTCTTCTACTACAAAGATATGCTGTTGTCATAGATGCAGTAGGCAGTTTAGCATTTTACTGCTGAGATATAAAAGGGCCTTCACTGAAAAAGATGTATGGATGGGAGTATATCCTGTTTGAAACCCTGGATATATCTCTTAGCATTGATGGTGCCTTTCCAGATGTACAAGCTGCCCATTTCATACGGTCAGGAATGGCAAGCCAGTAAACAAGATGGCAGCTGCAAAAAAATGCCTGTTCTCCACATTCCCATAAAGAAAGTCACATGACACTCCTGCATCTGTTCCTGATTTGCCCGTTTGTGTATGACCCGGCCTGCCTGTACCTGCCAGTGGTCCTACAGAACAACGCTTCGCTGACTGTGTCAATCTTCCAGTCTGTGGCACTTGACTTTCAGCCTGCTCTAGTCTTCAGCCTTCAGCCATTTCTGGTCATCTTCCTTGTTGGTGGTCCTTCACTGTAACATCGAAAGTTCCTACCAGCCCCTTCACCAGCAATTCTGCCAGGCACTTATGCCACTCTGCATTCCCAAACCTCCTGTCTGCTCTTCCAGGGGTTCTCAAGTCAGAGGTGTAAGAGAGGCCTTCCTCTGCATATCAGGCTCTACCATCAGGTATGTGACAGTACCAAACAGCCATGTCTGAGCCCGATTGAGGAACTTCTCCTATGGACAAACTTTGCTAGTACCTTGCTGGACTTAAACAGGCCGCTAAGAATCTGAAAGAGGGATATACCCAACTGGAGGAGTGTGTCCAGGCCCTATCGTCCCCTACTGCTCAGCAATCTGCTCATCCATCTGCCTCTTCAGCCGGCAAATCTCTTGCACCTGCAGTGGTAATGTTACCAGAGAAAGATATGGCTTCTTCTCTACATGATAGAGCTTTATCTTACATTTTTGAATGGCACAGCGAATGGTGTTAACAGACAGTGTTTTTTGGAAGTATTCCTGAGCCCATGCCCTGATGTCCATCACAGAATCAAGTTCAAATTGCGTTTTGGCCTCATCCTTTAAGCACAGAGATGTCTCCAGATTCTCTGGATCTTTTGATGATTTTATGTACTGTAGATGATGAGATATTTAAATTCTTTACATTGGGGAACATTATTTTATTGGGGAAATTGTCTGACAATTTTTAGATGCAGCTTTTCACAGATTGGTGAACCTCTGCCCAGGTTTACACCTGAGACACTGACTCTCTAAGATTTATACCCAGTCATGTTACTGACCTGTTGCCAATTAAGCTAACCAGTTGCAAAATGTTCTTCCAGCTCTTTCTTGTTAGTACTACTTAATTTGCCAGATGTGTGTTGCCCTGTCCCAAATTTTATAAGACAAATTGCTGCCATCAATTTCAAAATGATTTTATTTTTTTCTTAAAATGGTACATTTTCTCAATTTAAACATTTAATTGTTCTCTATTTTCTATTGTGAATAAAATATGGGTTTATGATATTTACAAATCATTGTATTCATGTAGATTTTACACAGTGTCCCTACTTGTTTTGGAATTGGGGTAGTACAATCCATACAATTAAATAGGAATGAAACTTGGCATTAAACTGGCTACACCAGTGAATATGGGGCAAAGGTGAGCCATACTCACCATAAGAATGACCCTGTAAATACCAAAGTACTCTATAGGTACACTGAATCCAATATGCATAGCTGTGGTGATACATATATAATTCAGCAAGAAACATAATAGGTACTTAAATTAGATGTGGCTGAAAAAAATGAAAAACTTTAAACAAAAAAATAATCATAGTGAAATAATGTTTTAGATTAAAATACCAATCCATCGAAAAAGCAATGTTTTAGCTATAGGTGGAGCCTTGTTGGTAAAGTTAGATTTGAATTTCTTGCATACAGCCTTGGATACTGCAACAAAGAGATTCCTCTGCTATAGTTCAAAACTATCTTCCTTTCCCTCTAAGAGTTTTGGGTGTTCCCACCCGCCTCGACATATTCCAACTCCTGTTACTTATAGAATGATAAGAAATAATCCTACAAACAGAGTAGAGCCCTGTCATAATAGCCACAGCAGGCTTACAGATCTGTCAACTCAAGACTATAGATATTACTATGAATTGCCCAAGGATAAAGGAAATTCTCTGAATGCTAGCAACTGCCAAAGCAGAAATATAATTTTTCAGTGAACTGACCCTTTAAATATCAAATGTAGATTTTCCATTTGATTAAATGATTATTCAAAATGGGAACACTCAGACCCGTTGTGCTGCCCATGCCAGCAGCATGAGGGGGACCTAATACATCTCCTGTGGCGATGCCCGAAGCTGCACAGATACTGGAGTGAGGTGGTGGAGACAATTAATTCTGCTTTTCAGACTAAGGTTCCGGTAGATCCTGTGTGTTGCTTATTGGGGGTGCTGGAGGATGTGGTCCCCGAGGAAATGACCAGGGTGGCTGTATCTAGGTCACTGTTCCAAGCTAGGAAATTAATACTTATGGGGTGGAAGTCTGCCTCTCCGCCAACTCATTCCTCATGGATCACACATGTGGGAAAGGCTTTAGTGATGGAAAAACACATTTATCAACATAGAGGGTGTCCCGGCAGGTTTGAGAGAATATGGGGGATGTGGCTGGATACGGCAGGTTTGAGTCCCAGGGAGCTTGTTATGACCAGACTTCTGAGGTGTTTGTAAGCGGGTGCCATTGTGGGATCATGAGGGCTTGTCTGCTGTATTATTGGTATCGAGGTGGGAGGGCATGTATATTTGTGAGAGAGGGAAGAATGATCTTGGAGGGTGGAGTAGGGGACATGTTTCTATTCGTGTATGATGTATGCCTTGAAGGAATTAACTTCTGTCTGTGCACTGGAGAGTTGTACTGTCTGTCTAAATTTGTTTTTGTATCAATAAAAACCTTTCTGATTTAAAAAACAAAATGGGAACACTGACTGGATCCCCCAACCTGTTAGAGAGACGCTTTCCTCTTAGAGCTCTGTACACATACTGATGAAGGTAATAGTGTCCTCATGTCCAGGCTCTCACTTTAAGCAGCACAGCAAGTCCAACATGCTAACTTTTCAGGAGACTCTCCTAATTCTGCTTCATCACTATTCAACTAAAGGTACACCACATCACTGCTGCAGTTCACTCTATTTTTGGCATACAGTCATCACAGCACTTTGTATTTCTCCCTCCTGTCATTACATTAATAAAGTTACATGCAGAGCACAAATATACACATGCAAGAGTTACTATAAGACCCATCAAAGTGTTCTACTACATTATATACTTTCAAGAAACCAGTGTTTAGCAAAGCTGTACAACTAATCTTTGATCAACTTAACTAATGTTACTTTTTATTCAAGTCAGAAGGTTATTCATAATTAAGTTATTGCTTTGGATTACCATAAATATGTGTTCATGCTATCTGTTTTATGTAATGTGGATATTATGTAACTGCATTGTATAATGTGCCATTGAGATATTTAAGGTTGGATGTGTTTTTAAAGCTGAACTTAAGGCAAACATAAAAAACATCCCTGATCCCAGTTATGTTTGACAATTTAATTTAATGGTTTCCTGTAACTCCACAAAGAGTAGGTGCCAGAAAGGGAGATCCAGCACTGTACTCTGCTTTGCACATTGTTAGTTTGACAAAGCTGTTAAGGTAACAATTCTGACCAGGGGAGAGAGCAGAATTAAACAAAGATCTCATCAGGTTGGACATTTTTCATTGGCCAGTCAGAAAGTTGGGGCATGTCAAAGACTAAGCTATTCTGATTACAGTAGGCAGCATGACTAGATCATGAGACTGGCTATACAGATTCACAAATCTGTTGACAGGTAAGACTGATCCCATTTATGTTTTACAACTGTATTTTCAGCTGTTTACCTGGAGGTCTGCTTTAAGTATCACTTGGCTGTTTCCTTTTAATTGAAAAAAGTTTGTTTAAAGACTTTTGGAGATTGCTCAACTCCCCCAATTTTCTACTATTTAATGACCTATTATATCCACAATTTTATAATAAAAGTGTTTATAGGACACATTAACTATGTATTTTTTTGTCATTTGCATAAAGTACCTGCTTTTGTAAAATAATAATAATGTTTAACTAAGATCTTAAATATCTCATTACCACTGCATCTTGTCTGCTCTTTGCATGATTCCTTCCCCTAATCTTGGAAATAAAAGCACATCCCTCATTTAGGAATTCACCTCACTTCCCAGTAAAATAGTATATATTTGCCAAGCTGCTTTATATTTTCAGGGTGTTGCCCCTGCGTAATCCTTTACAGGTTCTATGAGATTTACAGAATCAAGTATTACCATTTATTTAGCAAAATAATAAACCTAGAATCTCTAGATAAACCCTCTTTGGTAATAGGCCTTAAGGTGGATTGAGTGTCCCACACTGACAGAAATATTACCAAGCTGCTTAATCAACATGCCTTACTAGATACCATGTCACCTTTGAAAACCTGATATAGGCATCTTTGGAGACTGTGACTTCCTACAAATACATAATTTACTGTGGCTTCTCCCATGAGAGCTTTCATACAAAATATCAGTATTCCCATTCCCTAAAGATTTGGAGAAAATGCAGATATTTTAAAGGGCTACTGTCCCCCATTTGCCTTTACTGTCTTTTCCCAGAAACCCTTCCTTCAGACCAGTCTTGGAGGAGTCCTTTCTTTTTAAACATTTGACTCAATGCAATATTACAAGCCTATATAACCTAATGATGAAAGATGGTGTAAAATAATTTTGGACCCTGCAATATAAATACTTACAACCTAACAAAATATTCCATCACCTACAGGTAAAACTCTTTGTCTCATCCTTAATCCACTGTCAAAATGATAGAACTACCCTAACACCATTTGAACATCAGAGTAAAGATCTCCCTCATTCCCGGGCTTAATCTTCTTGCTGTATACCTTACTTGCAGGGCCCTCGTTACGCAACATGATTATATACGTAACTGGACGGGGGATCTAAATACCCAAATAGAACTAGAACAATGGTCCAGCAAAAAAAAAACAGATAAATGCTCTTTCTCTAGAGTCCAATTATAGATCATTATATCACTGGTCCCTACTAGAAATCCATGTTAAACTCCAATCCACACAGGGACCTGTTTTTGTTGGTGCCCAGACCCAGGTGGTCCAATAGTACAACAATTGTGGACCCAAGTATATGATATGCTGGCAATTTACATTATAAATGATGTCCTTACGGCAAATAAAAAAGCAATAGCTAAAGCTTGGTTATCTATCATGTTCTCGCTAATGGAAGTGAAAAATAGGATTTTCTTCAACATTCATTAAGAAAAAGCTGACAGCGAAACGGACAGATATGATGGCTGAATTCCACAAGATCTGGGACTCATGGTTTTCTAATTAACTATCTTCAGATTTTCACCATAAGCTGAAAGGCTTGTGAAACAGAAGATGTCTGGTTCTGGCTTTAGAATTAACACAAGGCCCTAGGGGTTCACCCCCTTTAACCCCATACCCCCTTCTCTTCTCATTCTTTTATTTCTTCTTCATCAATGCTTTTTTTTCTCTTTAGTTGCTTTTATATGTCATAAAACGCACACTAAGTTGACCTGTAGCACGCAGCTTACACCTTTGGTATATCAAATGCAATTATGTGCACTCTTGTCTTTGTGTAAAATGTTAGCTTTTTATATCAATGCACTGTTGAATATACAGTATATGACTGACAATGTACCTTTAATGATTTGTGCATCTTGTTTTGTTATTTCATAAAACATATTAAACGGGAAAAAAAAAAAAGAATGTGTAAAATACTATCAATGCTTTTTTTTTTAAGTCTAATTAAAATGTTCTTTTTGGTTTTGGATAGAGTGGGAAAGAGTTAAAATGTCTTTCAAGTTGTCATACCTTCCTTTTACCCCTTTAGAAAGCTGTTCCCTCAATTCCTCTCCCTGTTATACCAGATAACTGTTAAAAATGTTACAGTATTGTCTTTTAAATGCTGGAAGGGTATTACTTTATTAGGGTTTATTTGTGACAGCTGTGTGTGATCCACTAGCAAAATCGTGCTGGGTCCAACAACCCAGGTGGAAATAGGAGACAGTCAATCAGGCCTGAGAGAGACCTAGACTTTTGGTGAATGCCGTAGCATTGAGAAAAGTTGACGTGGTCCCAGGGAGGCCAGGATCCAAAGGAAGAATAAGATGGAGAGCAGGTGGCAGATCTTTATTGGAGAGATTACTCTCCAATTCTGTCCATGTGACAACCTGTAATACTCGGACACACATGGTTTAACAAGGACAGTGAGTGAGGGAAATTCCCAATTGGGGACACAATGCAGTACAAATTTGAGTTGAAGTTCTAACCTTTTTATAGGGGTTACCTTATACAGGCAAAATATGGGGACTCTTGTTAAAGCATGAACAGTAATATTATATGAAAATATGTGGGCCTGGTCAAACCTCAATCATGAGAGCCACAACACCAATATGAATATCAAAAAGATTTATTTTATAAAAAGATTTTCATTGTAAAAAGACATAGAAAAATAAAAAAATAAAAATAAAAAAATTATACATTGAATACTATAGAATGCATACTAGACAAATTCCAGACTAACAAATAAAATGATACTTCAAGTGCATAAAGATGCAGGTGATCTTCATTTCATCCCACATGTAACGGTTCTACTAGTTTCGCCCAAGGGGGCTTCGTCAGGAACCAATGGGGGGCAGTAGTCTGAGCAAACAAAGAGTATATCAATGAACGAAAAAAAAAAAAAAAATTATATATGTAATAATATATACAAATAGTCACATAGATTTATTGTATCAGTACATACAAACGTGTCTGATTGACCGTAGATGTTGATATAATCATAATTTATTATAAGACATAGAGACAATGTATTTTGTTTAAGTAGACGAAAGTCGAGTTAATGCAGTGTCTGTGATAGCTGTGGACTTTGACAGAAATATTTACCTGAAAAAATGGACTGAAAAACCTGAGTGGTTAGCCGTGATTGGCTCAAAATCCCAGATGGAGAATCCCAGATGGAAGGAAGGAGGGATGGGAAAAAGAGGAAATAATCCTCTTATGCATGCAGGTAGGGTCACCATGCACCGCACAGAGCCTGGATGCAAGCCTATAGAGGAGGAGGAGCCGAAGGCAAGCAGGTACTGTGGGTACAGAATAAAAATATTAAAAAAATTAACAAATGAAAAAGAAGAAGAAAGAAATATAATCAGAAAAAGAGAGAAAGTGTGATGAACAGACATCTATAGAAAGATATGTGTAAAAGGATTAATGATTATTACCTGGTTCAAATAATGATAGGAATAATGGGAAGATTGATGATAAGGTAGTCTCAAAAGAGATTGATATGGATCATCCCAAGAGATTTCTGTCAATACTGTACAGCACAAAATAGGAAGTCATTCACTATGTCATAAGATTATATAATGACAGATTAGTTTGAAAGTTAATTATTAAGACTGCAAATGACAGCGGTAATAAAGATAATATTAATATAAGTATAAGTGCCTATATAGGCTGCAGAATATTAAAGGAATCTAAGTTACTAAAGAAATGTAGCATTTCTTGTGTAGTAATTAAACATTATAATTGTTACACCTATCGGAGTAGTAGAGGTAAAACATGAAGAAAGTGACAATAAATACTTGTCTGATTTAAACAAATAATGGTAATAGTATTACCTGATTGGAGTTGCAATAGTAACTGCCGGAAATTAGGCAGATAAATTGCCCAAGAAATCTGTATAGTCCAAATACTGGATAGTGAAAAATAAAATAAAAGAAAAAAGTCACTCCAGGAGAAAATATTTCCTCAGTGTTGACAAATAAATGAATAAAATATAATATATTTTCACAAAGTCTGCAAGTGACAACAAAGTATCACATCCAGATTATTGTGGACACTGAATTAAATTTGAAGAAAAAAAAAAGGGAGATATAGCATCAAATAAAAATAAAAATAATATAAGAAGATGGTAGATGAGAGCATACCTATGACCTGCTGTTGCCTCAGTATACCGAGGAATGATTCCTCTAGCAGAGCTCACGCTGATAGATCAGCTGTGCGGCTCACTAATATGCTGCCCTCAATCAGAGTGAGATGATATACAGCTGAATAGGGGGCAGCTCCTCACTCTGAAATGGGCGTGGTTGTCACGGCAGATGTCATGGGGATTGCCCATGGGAGCCGCAGGGACCGCGTCTGCGCAAGAGAAGGGCATCCCTCTAGGAGATGCTAAGTCAAGCGCGCCGGCGCGGAAAAGAGGAAACTCCTGGGGAAATACACCAGCGTCAGATATGACGCATCAGTGCCTGCCCTATGGGTGCCGTGAAGAAGCGGACACGCACTAACACTCATGCCTCCGCTTGAGTTCAGCTCAGCAACGCTGAACTGGTGCGCGCCCCCTAGCGCCCAAAGTGGCTTGCAGCTCGAAACGGAATGATAGATGTCTGATAATACAGGCAATCTGCTGAAGTGCAGGGGATCAATGCTGATGGTAGGAGAGCATGCAAAGCAAGTTTGAATCCATGTCAGGCAAATAAGAGAAGAAGTAGAGATAGATGTGGGGAAAAAGGGGGAAAAGAGAGAAAAAAAGAAGAAGAAAAAAGAAAGAAAAAACGACAAAAATGAATGTTATTAATTAAAAAAATAATAATAATAGAAAATGAAATTTAATAAAGAATATTAAATAAAATATAATATAAACGGAAGCACGCTGGATATATACACTCAATGCTACTCAGCACCCAGGGTTAAATGAAAATATAAGCTATAAACCCTTCCTTTAATTCAACTTAGTGACCACAAGTCGGATATGCCGGGGTAACTACATCGTTAATTTGAAGCTTTTCCATCCAAGCTGTTCTCCCACTTTTTATGGTTAGGCTTTACCAAATGTTTATCAGCCCTAATCCATCAAGGCCTATCAAGCTGTCTTGCCCCAGTCCCTTGAGCACTAATATTTCCTGTTGATAGAGGGAGGTGGTGCAATGGGTGCCGTGAACTGTGTGTTTTACACTTATACGGGCCCCATTTTTGCGTCATTCCACCACCCGACAATTGGGAGTTTAGAATTTTACTGTGCAGATTATATGACTGCAGGTATGCAACAACACTTTATAATTAACCTGATTTGTTCTAGAATATTATCTTTTTCGGTTATATAGAAGAACATACTCTTATATAGAAGAACATACTCTGATGTGACAATATTAATGTCAAATGTTACTGTAATGGATTTCGAGTGGTTTTGTGCTGTGACCTGTGGACTCTCCCTACGTTTTTTTTTTGTTCTTTCTGGGTCTATTGGGGGCCTTTCCTTTACATATATAACTTTATATTTTCTATTCATCATTTTTTATTATTACTATTATCATTATTTTCCTGTTTAATATTAGTATTATCATTTTCATTCATCTTTTCATTTTTTTCAGTAGTATTTATTATTATATCAATTTTCTTTCATTTTTTTCACAATATTTTTTTTTTTTTTTTTCCTGTTATAATTTATATTATATTTTATTTAATATTCTTTATTAAATTTCATTTTCTATTATTATTATTTTTTTAATTAATAACATTCATTTTTGTCGTTTTTTCTTTCTTTTTTCTTCTTCTTTTTTTCTCTCTTTTCCCCCTTTTTCCCACATCTATCTCTACTTCTTCTCTTATTTGCCTGACATGGATTCAAACTTGCTTTGCATGCTCTCCTACCATCAGCATTGATCCCCTGCACTTCAGCAGATTGCCTGTATTATCAGACATCTATCATTCCGTTTCGAGCTGCAAGCCACTTTGGGCGCTAGGGGGCGCGCACCAGTTCAGCGTTGCTGAGCTGAACTCAAGCGGAGGCATGAGTGTTAGTGCGTGTCCGCTTCTTCACGGCACCCATAGGGCAGGCACTGATGCGTCATATCTGACGCTGGTGTATTTCCCCAGGAGTTTCCTCTTCTCCGCACCGGCGCGCTTGACTTAGCATCTCCTAGAGGGATGCCCTTCTCTTGCGCAGACGCGGTCCCTGCGGCTCCCATGGGCAATCCCCATGACATCTGCCGTGACAACCATGCCCATTTCAGAGTGAGGAGCTGCCCCCTATTCAGCTGTATATCATCTCACTCTGATTGAGGGCAGCATATTAGTGAGCCGCACAGCTGATCTATCAGCGTGAGCTCTGCTAGAGGAATCATTCCTCGGTATACTGAGGCAACAGCAGGTCATAGGTATGCTCTCATCTACCATCTTCTTATATTATTTTTATTTTTATTTGATGCTATATCTCCCTTTTTTTTTTCTTCAAATTTAATTCAGTGTCCACAATAATCTGGATGTGATACTTTGTTGTCACTTGCAGACTTTGTGAAAATATATTATATTTTATTCATTTATTTGTCAACACTGAGGAAATATTTTCTCCTGGAGTGACTTTTTTCTTTTATTTTATTTTTCACTATCCAGTATTTGGACTATACAGATTTCTTGGGCAATTTATCTGCCTAATTTCCGGCAGTTACTATTGCAACTCCAATCAGGTAATACTATTACCATTATTTGTTTAAATCAGACAAGTATTTATTGTCACTTTCTTCATGTTTTACCTCTACTACTCCGATAGGTGTAACAATTATAATGTTTAATTACTACACAAGAAATGCTACATTTCTCTAGTAACTTAGATTCCTTTAATATTCTGCAGCCTATATAGGCGCTTATACTTATATTAATATTATCTTTATTACCGCTGTCATTTGCAGTCTTAATAATTAACTTTCAAACTAATCTGTCATTATATAATCTTATGACATAGTGAATGACTTCCTATTTTGTGCTGTACAGTATTGACAGAAATCTCTTGGGATGATCCATATCAATCTCTTTTGAGACTACCTTATCATCAATCTTCCCATTATTCCTATCATTATTTGAACCAGGTAATAATCCTTAATCCTTTTACACATATCTTTCTATAGATGTCTGTTCATCACACTTTCTCTCTTTTTCTGATTATATTTCTTTCTTCTTCTTTTTCATTTGTTAATTTTTTTAATATTTTTATTCTGTACCCACAGTACCTGCTTGCCTTCGGCTCCTCCTCCTCTATAGGCTTGCATCCAGGCTCTGTGCGGTGCATGGTGACCCTACCTGCATGCATAAGAGGATTATTTCCTCTTTTTCCCATCCCTCCTTCCTTCCATCTGGGATTCTCCATCTGGGATTTTGAGCCAATCACGGCTAACCACTCAGGTTTTTCAGTCCATTTTTTCAGGTAAATATTTCTGTCAAAGTCCACAGCTATCACAGACACTGCATTAACTCGACTTTCGTCTACTTAAACAAAATACATTGTCTCTATGTCTTATAATAAATTATGATTATATCAACATCTACGGTCAATCAGACACGTTTGTATGTACTGATACAATAAATCTATGTGACTATTTGTATATATTATTACATATATAAAAATTTTTTTTTTTTCGTTCATTGATATACTCTTTGTTTGCTCAGACTACTGCCCCCCATTGGTTCCTGACGAAGCCCCCTTGGGCGAAACTAGTAGAACCGTTACATGTGGGATGAAATGAAGATCACCTGCATCTTTATGTACTTGAAGTATCATTTTATTTGTTAGTCTGGAATTTGTCTAGTATGCATTCTATAGTATTCAATGTATAATTTATTTATTTTTCTTTTTTGATTTTTCTATGTCTTTTTACAAAGAAAATCTTTTTATAAAATAAATCTTTTTGATATTCATATTGGTGTTGTGGCTCTCATGATTGAGGTTTGACCAGGCCCACATATTTTCATATAATATTACTGTTCATGCTTTAACAAGAGTCCCCATATTTTGCCTGTATAAGGTAACCCCTATAAATCTTCTTTCTTAGAGGGACTTGAAAGCTGACAGTCAATCCTTTGTAATTAATGTTTATGCTCTGTCAATCCACTTATATCTTGAAGTTCTAACCCTTTACCACTTTGTTCAGGAAAAGCACCTTTACTGTAATTTTATCTCTTTTAGGGAGATTTCTCCCTGACTTTTGTCCTACTGACAAGTGACAGGAACACAGCAAATGAGGGGAAAACTTTCCAATGGGGATACCATAACCATAAAACCGGACAGAAGTTCAAATCCTTGAGTTGGGTGATAATATTAGGCCCTATGCCAGACCTGGGCAAATTGCAGCCTCAGGGCCACATGTCTTTGGCTGTCTTTTTCTGACCCGCAATGCCTTTGCTCTCAGCATGCCTCTGTGAGCCTGCCAGCTTCCTCACTGACAGCTGTCCAAATAGAGAGCTGCAAGAACTGGAAGGAGAGAGCCTGAGGAGTTGATCAGTTACAGTGGAGAGGCTTGGTTCAGGCAAGAGAGTGTTGCCTAGGAAAATCAACGCTTTCATCACTCTGCAACAGGGCCAATTACTTCCTGTATTAGCACCTGCACGCTGCAAGTTCCAAGAGCCGTGCATCTGTTCTTGACTCCAGGTTAGGATCTGCAGAAATTCCTGCTGTACCAATCTCAGACTCTCTCCTTCCAGTCACAGTGCTTGCAGCTGTGCCAGTTATTTCCCTGAGCCCATCAGTCACATATCATCATTCAGAATAGCAGATCAGTTAATGTACCTCTCAGCTCCCTTACTGATTTCACCAGCCTTCCCTACACCAACATTGTGATCAGCAGATCGGCAGAGGACATTTCTTCACTACTACTTCTAATAATCGTGAGTGTGCATACTATTTCATGAGCAGTTGTACCTAATATTTCCAGCACCAGGTGTTTTTATTCTATATGTTTCGATACTTATAGACCTTCCCAGTCTGGTTTTGTTCACCTAAGGCCGCTGGTTTAATCCAAATATTTTTTACTGTAGACTAAACTTTAGTTTAGGCCTTCACAAGAGTCACGAGTTTCTCATATGTAATGAGAATTGAAATTGAAGCACCACACTACTGCTAGGAGGTTCATATACAACTTTATTCCATTAACCCCCCTGGCGGTATTCCCGAGTCTGGCTCAGGGTGGAATTTCAGGACCAAAAGCGGTAACCCCGAGCCAGACGCAGGATCGCCTCGCAGCAGCCACAGGCATGGTTTACTTACCTTGTCCCTGGTTCATGCGATGCCTCTCCGCTGTGTGATCGAGCTGTGTCTCCCTCGCTCGATTCACAGTGTCCCTGTGTCCCGCGAGCTCCGTTCCCTGCGCCGTTACGACGCACGGGACAGAGAACGGCGCCAAATTCAAAAAAGTTAATAAACAATACATACAGTATACTGTAATCTTACAGATTACAGTACTGTATGTAAAAATGACACACCCCCTTTGTCCCTAGTGGTCTGTCCAGTGTCCTACATGCACTTGTATATATTAAAAACTGTTCTTTCTGCCTGCAAACTGTAGATTGTCCATAGCAACCAAAAAGTGTCCCTTTATGTCAAAAGTGATTTTAGACCAGCTAGAAAACCGCGATAATAAATTATAATCACTTGCCGAATTGAGCGATAGCGATTTGTGGGGAAATTCGTCATAAAAATAAAAGTAATGACAGCGACAATTCTGCAACTGAGCACATTTCAGTGATTTTGAGTTGAATACATTATTGAATAATTGTTATTATAATTATATTATTATTTGTTATAATTATTTATAATTATTTATTATATTATAATTTATGATTTTGTTTTTCAAACGTTTTCATACCCGAGATATCTACTAGACTCTTGTTTGGACAGATTTAAGTGAGTTATTCCTAAGAATTACAGGCCTACAATGTAAAATGCCAAATTTCCTTGCAAAATAATGGTAGCGCTTTCAGCACCTAAAATCTGAAATAATCATACCGCCAGGGAGGTTGAAAGTCAAGGGTACAGTCCAAAATAGTATCCTGCACATTTTGGGGGTCCAAGCGCCCCCTTCTTCAGGGCTTGACTGGCAACAATAAGAACAAACCACAAGTGAACTGGACCTACAATTGTATTTTTTCAGTGTAGATTACAAGCACATGCCTTATCAGCAGCTTGATTGGCAACATGCTTTTTTATATGACCCCTTGGGGAAAAAAAGTTGCCCACCCCTGCTCTATGCTTTTAGTGATCTTGATGTAGAGGAAGAGGGGAGCTCACAGATAATGTACAGTGGGGCAAAAAAGTATTTAGTCAGAGAGAGGCCTGTAATTCTTTCCAAATCAAACAATGTGATTGTCTGGATTTGTTTCCACATTTTGTCTCTCATAGTTGAGGTATACCTATGATGACAATTACAGGCCTCTCTCATCTTTTTAAGTGGTAGAACTTGCACGATTGGTGGCTGACTAAATACTTTTTTGCCCCACTGTATATGAGGGCTGCATTCCTGCTTTCAGGTAAGCATTAGGCTGGGTTCACATATGGTATCTCACAAAACTGAGTACACCTCTCACATTTTTGTAAATATTTTATTATATCTTTTCATGTGCCAAAACTGAAGAAATCACACTTTAATACAATGTAAAGTAGTGAGTGTACAGCTTGTATAACAGTGTAAAATTATAAACTAAATTAAGTAAAAGTGTCCAAATTGGGCCCAATTAGTCATTCCCCTCCCCGGTGTCATGTGCCTTGTTCGTGTTACAAGGTCTCAGGTGTGAATGGGGAGCAGGTGTGTTAAATTTGGTGTTATCGCTCTCACTCTCTCATACTGGTCACTGGAAGTTCAACATGGCACCTCATAGCAAAGAACACTCTGAGGATCTGAAAAAAGGGTGAGTCACGTGGAAAGGACCTTACTTTGTAATTTCTATAATGTTACAATGTTGCAGTCTGACCACTAGGGGAGAGGAGACCGAGAAAATGCTTTCCCTTGCCTGCATTAGACTGAAAACATCATCTGAGCCTAGGCAAAGTTATTTGCCTGGAACCCAAGGACAGATTTGTAATTTGGATATTATGCTGTTGCTGTATATAGTGTTAAATCAGGAATATATTCATGCAGATATGTAAAATTACTGAAAGATCCACTTTAACTTGCTGCCTTCTATTGATCTGGGGTTCTTCTTTTGCCATGTATACCTTCAGCCAGACTTTTTAACATATTTATTTACAGAACTGATCGGTCAACAACTATAAGGCCATCGTATAATGAAAATAAGTCATAACTTAGGTTCCTTTATTTATGCCTGTTTTTTTATAATTGGCATAGGTTTTAGCGACCCATATTGCATGCTGGGAATCATGATTGTGCAAAGTGCGAAAGAAACCGAGGAAAAGAAAGAGAGGAAATTTAGCTTCCGAAAGAAGAAAGACAAAATGGAGAAACGTTCAAGTATAAGGGAAGTGCTGCCAGCAAAGTACATCCAGGTCACTGAGGTCAAGAGCAATACCTTGAATCCAATTTGGAATGAAAACTTCCTATTGTAAGTGGAGTGACATTCTGCACCTAAAACTTCTTCTGTTTCATGTAACGTATACATTGAATACACCGTGTTCCCCCGAGAAGTGTTTTAGAAGGTTTCCTAAAATAATATCCTGTGAACAAGACCCTCAGCCATATTTTTGGTTCTATGTCAAAAGCAAGTACTTGCTGTATGGTATAAAACACGGCTGTACTGTACAATGCTAAGAGATTTTTAAAGAAGGGATTTCTGTCTTATTTTTAGGCTTATTGAGTTTTATCTTAAATCCAATTGATAGCTAAAAGTTGGTCAGTATGGGACTTCTATGATGTCACATACCAAGGGTCATGCTATCTAAAATGGTCATTCTCTTTTTGGTAGATGCTATTTTTTAGTACAATTCCTGCAAGTACAAAATTTACTTGGCAATCTTGCCAGAACTCCAGAGTTCCTGTAACATCGCATGCATTGAATTGGAATCTCAAATAATGGTATCAGTGCTCCCAGTTTTCTTCTGTGAACTACAGAACACCCCAATATATGTCATGAGATAAGGAGAGGAAGAGGAATTTGTTGTTCAAATTAGGAGAGCAGTCTAGGGTGACAACACTACTCTTCCACAGACAAAGAACAGTGAGCATGTCCTGTCTCTCTAGGACAGGAAGTGTGTTACTGGCAGGATCAGTAGGTGGAAATAAAAATCAGACGTACAGTAGAATATGGAGATGGGAATTGACAAATAGAGATGAGGATTATGGAAGATCTCATGATCATAGTGTCCATTTAAGGAGCTAGGTTCCAACTTAGCCCACAAAAACTAAAATATCATTTATTTTGGCAGGTTGACTTTTGTATATGTCTCCAACAGTTTTTTTTACTTGCCTGTTGGTTTGGAACCTAAAACAATGGTAAACCCAAAAGTAAATATTTATTACATTGCAACTTACCAATTCTTAGATGTGATGGCTGTGTTACTTTCCTTTATTTTGGTGATGCTGCCAGTAAGTCTATTGTTTTTCAACACAACAAGCTGTCCTGCAGATGTAGCAGTTAGAAGGTTGAGACACATCATTTACCACTGACAGGGGTGCTTACAACGATTAACTTTTTTTTAAGTAAAGCCTTTTTCCCAATGCTGTCCAATGGCGTCTGTGTTGCTCCTTTATCCAGAACATGGGCACGCTAATACAGGAGGTGTGATACCGGCCAGATCACCAGTTAAAAGCAGAGGGGAAAAGCCTATAAAAAGAAAACAAATGCAGCCACCACATCTAATGATTGGTAAGCAGCAATATATAACATTTTTGGTTTTGAGTTTAATACTGGTGAATTAAAGAGCTCTCTACAACTGCTATTAATCAAATTTAGTTTTTACTACAGCTGTGATTTTATGCAAACTGGGACAGAGAAACAACTAATAAATACTATTTAACAACTTTGTAGCTATTAAGTATAATTTATTTTTTATTTTATAGTGAAATTGATGATATTTATTCTGACCAGCTTCACCTGGATATTTGGTATGTATAATTTGCTCCGTTTACCTCTCTCTATATCTCTGCTTTCTCTCGCTTATTCTTTCTCTTTCTTCTCTTGCTCTTTTCTCTCTCTCTCTCTCTCTCTCTCTCACTCTTTCTGTCCCGTTTTATTGCCCTTTCTTATTCTCTCTTTTTGCTTTATTTTTATTTTTTCCTCTCTCTCTTTCTCTTCTCTCTCTCTCTCATTTATGCTCTGTGTGTGTCTCTCGCTCTCTTTCTCGCTTTCTTTTTTTCTTTCTCTGTGATTTTTTACAGACCTTTAGCCTAGGTTCACAATAGTGTAGTTGCATGATGTGTCTTTAGTGCATTTTTACACATGTTTCTGTTTTCATGCTTCATGCATTTTTTTGGGTGGGAGGGGGGGCAGAAAGAGACTATAGGGGGGAGATTCACCAAAACGGAAGCACCCAGAATCTGGTACAGCTGTACATGGTAGCCAATCCACATTTAACTTTAGCTTGTTCGATTTAGCTTTGACATTAAAACCTGGAAGCTGATTGGTTTCTATGCAGAGCTGCACCAGATTTTGCACTCGCCAGTTTTAGTAAATAAACGCCCACATTTTATACACAAAACTCTGCTAAAAACACAATACAAATGCATGTACATATGCTTTACATGGGCTTTCCATTTGTTCCTATTGAAGTCTGGGCCAAAAGAAGTGCCTGCGCTGTTTAAAAAAAAATACACCATGCTGCGCTGCATTGATGTGAAGGGACACCATAGATAATAGTCTGATTTCCATTGTCATGCATGTCAGAGGGACGACAAATGCAGGTGAAAACGCACTAGTGTGAACGAAGGCTTACAGCAATCTCCTTCCAGAGTCACAATAAGGGGCATCAAATCCTCAATAAGCTAAAAAAAAAAAAACACTAGAATTCCACCCTAAATTTTTATTCAGATTTAGTAGCACTTTATATTTGTATTTAGCCTGTAATTTTTTTTTTAAATACAGTATGGTCTTTAGACCCAGGATGGGTTTGAAGTAGGGTTGTCCCGATACCACTTTTTTTAGGACCGAGTACAAGTACCGATACTTTTTTTCATGTACTTGCCGATACCGACTACCGATACTTTTTTTTAATGTCATGTGACCGTTTTCAAACCACAATACAGACTAATGATATGAAGAATGTTCCTTACATTGGTGATCAGTGGGAAGAATGTCCCTTACATTGGTGATCAGTGGGAAGAAAAAGTTATAATAGGCTGAACATGTCGGCATGCTATACATTGGCATGCTGTGAATATCTGGGAAATGCTGCTGCTTCATACAGACCTTGGAAAAAAAGGGTGGTTGTTGTCACTCTATTACAGGAAGTTGGGCTGGAAGTTGTAGAGATCACTGTAGTAGCTGTAGTAGCTGTGCCCACAGATATGGTACATACAGTGTATACTGTATTGCCTAAAACCGGACCATTGTAACACTGTTACACCCGCTCTCCGCCCCCGCCCATAAAGCTCTCCTAAAACAAAAAGCACTCATTTTGAGCCATACTGGATAGTCTGATGTGTTACATTAAAAAAAAAAAACAACATTAATAATGTGATATTTTCCATCAGACTTTAATGAGTAAAACATTTTGCAGGGAAAGTCTGCAGAGAAATGCATTTGCTCTCTCTCTCTTTTTTTTAACCCTATCTCTTTTTTAGGAAACCCAAGGTATTAAAAATATAGATGACAAAATTTGCTACCAAATAAAGCATTCTATGTATAGAAAAAAAATGTATAAAAATGTTAGGCAAGACTAATGATACTGTGTCATTGCCAACAAAATGAAAAAAATAAATATAAAAATAAATGCCAACGCTGAACCTCAGGGGGATTTAGGGCAAAAAAGGCATTGGGACCTTGCAACTGAAAGTAGTTAAGCTGGAAAGCACAAAAAAATCAGTACCAAGCACCCACAAATTTACGTCAAGGTTGGACTCCATCATTGTAAAGCAACTGGTCAGTGGGGTTAGTCAGTAGGGCTGGCCTACAGCTTGTTAGTGTCCAGTTGTACGGACAGAGGGGCGGGGCGGACAGAGGGGCGGAGAGCAGGAGTTCCGCCCGCTCTCCGCCCCGTCCCTCTGTCGCGCAAATGCTTGGTATCGGTCCCGATACCGATACTAGTATCGGTATCGGGACAACCCTAGTTTGAAGTTTAACAGAGTTTTGTTACCACTGTGTTTAACAATATGTTTGGGTAATAAAGATCTGAAAAAGGACACAACTATAATACTATATTTGTATATTTAATATATCAAAGAGAAATACATAGTAGTATGTTGTAGTCTTTTCAAAAAGTCCTTTTGTTTGTCTGCTATACATTCTGTATCAGTAGACCTCAGACTCTTTGAAAAAGCTAGAGACCTCAAAAGTATCATTTTGTAGATTATCGTGGGGCTATAAATCTCTCTACATTTCTTGATAGCCTTGTCTTTTTTTTTAATACATATTATCTTTTTATTTATCAATTTTTCAGTTTAACAAGTTATACAATAGGTGTCTCCACCTTTCATTTTCATATCAAAATAATTCAAGGTATACATTCTCACCCCCCCTCCCCTCCCCTAATAAAAAAAAAAAATATTTATATATAAATGTCCTCTCCCTCTCTCCCTTCCCCCGCCCAGAACAAAAAAATGTTATCCGTCCTGGACTTGATCATTCCTATCTCACCCCCCTCCCTGGTTTCCCCCAGGGCTCTGTCCTCCCGCCTTCTTCCCTTTTCCCTTTAACACTCCGTCATCAACACATATTCTCGTGATTTTTTAAACTCAGCCCACTTCCCCCATGTGTTGTTGTATGTTTCCAGAGAGTCTTCCATTCTATGTATTGTTTCTTCTATTGCGCCCAACCAATCTTTTTTTATTACACATTCCTTTATAGTGGGAGCTTCGGAGGTTCTCCATAATCCTGGGATCAGACTTTTAGCGGCGTTCAGTAGATGGGGGACCAAAGTGCTCCTGTATTGGACTATGTTTTTATCTGTATCATGGAACAAACCTTTCCACTGATCTTTCTGAATCTGTTCCCCTGTTATTTGATAGATATTGTCTATTACTGTCTCTCAATACGCCTGAATCTTCTCGCACTCCCACCATAGTTGTGCAAAAGTCCCAAGAGCACCGCAACCCCTCCAGCAAGTTGGGGGGGGGGGTCTCTATGTTCACTTTATGTGCGCTCTGTGGAGTGATGTACCATCTTGCTATTAATTTGTAGCACATTTCTACTGTTCTAACATCACTGGAAGCACAATAGGCTATCTTCAAAATCTTATTCATATGTTTATCTCCCTGTAAGGGGCCTATTTCCTCCTCCAATTTACCCAAGTACAGGGGGTACTTGGGTCCTGCTTCATCTATCAGTATTTTATAAATTTTAGACACATTCTATCCCAAGCTCCGCGGGGGAAAATAAGTTTCTCCATTGAGTTCATATCGCCCTTTCCCCGCAGTGGTTGAGGGAGGGTCTGTATGAAATGTTGTATTTGTGCGTATCTCCATCTATCTAATGGTTTACTACCCCATTTCTGTGTTAACTCTGTGAATGTGCATATCCTATTTCTTGTCATCACATCATGTAATAATATTTCATCTTTTTTTGCCCATCTAAAAAAATATGTTGTAGTCTTTTTGTTTGTCTGCTATACATTCTGTATCAGTAGACTTTTTGAAAAAGCTAGAGACCTCAAAAGTATAATTTTGTAGATTACCATGGGGCTATAAATCTCTCTAAATTTCTTGTTAGCCTGGTCTAAAGCTGGCCATATACTAGTAGATTTTCGAACAAACATTCTCATCAGTACATTCGCTAGAAACATAGAAATGTGACGGCAGAAAAAGACTGAGTAGTCAGTCCAAGTCTTCTTTTTTTTTTTTTTCAACCTCATTGTCTGACTATAGATTAACCTCCTTAGCGGTAATCCCGAGTCTGGCTCGGGGTAAGATTTCAATACCAAATGCGGTATCCCCGAGCCAGACTCGGGGCCGCCTTGCAGCATCCACAGGCACAAGTTACTTACCTTGTCCCTGGATCCTGCGATGCATCCCCGCTGTGTGAGCGAGCAGCGTCCTCGCTCGATTCACACAGTGCCTGTGTGCCGCCGATCTCCGTTCCCTGCGACGTTACGACGCACGGGGGCGGAGAACGGCGCCAAGTTCAAAAAAGTAAATAAACACAATACATACAGTATACTGTACTCTTACAGATTACAGTACTGTATGTAAAAAATACACACACCCCTTGTCCCTTGTGGTCTGCCCAGTGCCCTACATGTTCTTTTATATAATAAAAACTGTTCTTTCTGCCTGCAAACTGTAGATTGTCCATAGCAACCAAAAGTGTCCCTTTATGTCAAAAGTGATTTTAGAGCAGCTAGAAAACAGCGATAATAAATTATAATCACTTGCAGAATTGAGCGATAGCGATTTGTGGGGAAATTCATCATAAAAAAATAAAAGTAATGACAGCGACAATTCTGCAACTGAGCAAAATTCAGTGTTTTTGATTTGATTACATCAGGGGTGCCCAACCAGTGGCCCGGGGGCCACATGTGGCCCGCGGAGCCCTCTGATGTGGCCCACGACCTCCTGCTCTGGGATGGCTGATATAGGCATGTATGTTCTGCAGGGGTTGCTGGGCTGCTTTTAAACTGATGCGCAGGTGCACCGCCTACCTATCAAATGCGCCTGGGTGGACTGAAGCGAAGGGCCCATTGAGTGGAGTGGGCTATGTCTGTGTCTGCTCTCGATATGCAGAGTGGACACAGACCTGTTATCTGCCTGCTCCACTTATTGTGGCCCGCGCTCGGTTACCAAGTCACTTAAGTGGCCCTCGCTCTTCAAAATGTTGGGCATCCCTGGATTACATTATTGAATAATTTTTATTATAATTACATTATTATTTGTTATAATTATTTATAGTTATTTATTATATTATAATTTATGATTTTGTGTTTCAAACTTTATCATACCCGGGATGTCTACTAGACTCTTGTTTGGAAAGATTAAAGTGAGTTATTGCTAAGAATTACAGGCCTACAATGTAAAACGACAAATTTCCATGCAAAATAATTGTACCGCTTTTGGTACAAAATTCCAGACATAATCATACCGCCAGGGAGGTTAATGTTTATCCCAAGCATGTTTGAAGCCAATTACTGTTGACTATTTCTACCTCTGTTGGTAGTTTACTCCAATCATCAACATCAAATAATACGTTCTAAGATTAGTTTAGAACTTTCCTCCAGTTAGTTTGAGGTCATGTCCCTGTGTTCTTGATTTTGGTTTCATATTGAAAAGACTGCTTTCCTGAACCTTATTTACTCCCTTGATGTATTTAAAGGTTTCAATCATGTCTCCCCATTTCCTTCTTTCCTCCAGACTGTTCATATTAAGTTCCTGAAGTCACTCTCAATATGTTTTATCCCCCAGACCTTTCACCATTTTTGTTAGCAGTCAATGGACTCATTCTATCTTATCAATGTCGTTTTGTAAGTTAGGTCTCCAGAACTGGGCACAGTATTCTAAATGAGGTCTCACTAAAGATTTATATAGGGGAACCAGAACTTCCTTATTCCTGCTGGTGATCCCTCCAGTGATGCATTCTAGAATTCTATTCCTTACCCCATTGCCTGGTCACACTGTTTGCTGTTCAGAGAATATGAATGATAACACAAAACGTTTTCTTTCACTCATGGTTAGTGTTTGGCTGAAGTTATTTATCAACTGTGTTTACTCTTTAAATCATAATGGCAACAGAAACTACCCAAATGACCCTGATCAAAAGTTTAAATACCCTGGTGATTTTGGCCTGATAACATGCACACAAGTTGACACAAAGGCGTTTAAATGGCTATTAAAGTTAACCATCCCCCTCTGTGATCTGTTTGCTTGTAATTAGTGTGTGTGTAAAAGGTCAATGAGTTTTTGGACTCCTGACAGACCCTTGCATCTTTCATCCAGTGCTGCACTTAGGTTTCTGGATTCTGAGTCATGGGGAAAGCAAATGAATTGTCAAAGGATCTGGAAAAGGTAGTTGAACTGTATGAAACAAGAAAGGGATATAAAAAGATATCCAAGGAATTAAAAATGCCAATCAGCAGTGTTCAAACTAATCAAGAAGTGGAAAACTAGGGGTTCTGTTGAAACCAAACTACGGTCAGGTAGACCAACTAAAATTTCAGCCACAACTCTCAGGAAAATTGTTCGGGATGCAAAGAAAAACCCACAAATAACTTCAGTGGAAATACAGGACTCTCTGAAAACATGTAGTGTTTCTGTTTCAAGATGCACAATAAGGAGGCACTTGAAGAAAGATGGGCTGCATTGTCGAGTCGCCAGAAGAAAGCCATTACTACGCAAATGCCACAAAGTACCCAGCTTACAAACAAACAGCACAGAGACAAGCCAAAAACCTTCTGACACAAAGTCATTTGGAGTAATGAGACCAAAATTTAGCTTTTTGGGCACAACCATAAACGCTACATTTGGAGAGGAGTCAACAAGGCCTATGTTGAATGGTACTGAGGTGGATCGCTCTAGTTTTGGGGATGTGTGAGCTACAAAGGCACAGAAAATTTGGTTAAAATAGTTGGCAAGATGAATGCAGTGTGTTATCAAAAAATACTGGAGGAACATTTACATTCATCAGCCAGGAAGCTGCGCATGGGACGTACTTGGATATTCCAACATGACAATGATCCAAAACACAAGGCCAAGTCGACCTATCATTGGCTACAGCAGAATAAAGTGGAAGTTCTGGATTGGCCATCTCAGTCTTCTGACCTCAATATCATTGAGCCACTGTGGGGAGATCTCAAACATGCAGTTCATGCAAGACAGCCCAAGAATTTACAGGAACTGGAGGCTTTTTTCCAAGAGGAAAGGGCAGCTTTACCATCTAAGAAGATAAAGAGCCTCATCCACAAATACCACACAAGATTTCAAACTGTCATTGATGTTATAGAGGGCAATACACGGTATTAAGAACTGGGGTATGTAAACTTTTGATCAGGGTCATTTGGGTAGCTCCTGTTGCCATTATGGTTTAAAAGGAGTAAACACAGTTGATTGTTAATAAATGGCTTCAGCCAAACACTAACCATGAGTGAAAGAAACGTTTTTATATATTTATATTCTCTGGGGAAAAAAAATGGCCAATAAATCATAAAATTCTGCCAGGGTATGTAAACTCATGAGCAAAACTGTATATAGTGAAACATATATCTATAACATTCACTGAGCAGTGTATATACAATAATAACGTGATATACGGTATCTATAAGTTCACTTTGCAACATGATAAAGGGATCCCCAGTAAAACGTTTATGTAAAAAAAATTGCACTGGAATGCATTACAAATGCATTACAAGTGTGTGAAAAATGCATTAAACCTACACATAACTGTGCATGTAAAAATGCACACTAAACGTAGGAGTTAAGGTGTGAACTAGCCTGAAATACTTTCCCTTCTACCTTTTCTGTTCAACCTTAGTAGCCATTTTTATGAAGAGTGGGTTAAAGATAAAAAAAGTTTTAGCTGCCATCTCTTTTACAGTTACAATTTGATTGGTTGCTAAACTACGTAAGGGGGTTCTTTGCTGTCAGAATGGTTAGCATGTGGAAATTCCTTCCACAGTTGGTGATGTCAGCAGGAAATGTATATAAATTCAAAAACACTTTCAGATGCGCAAACACAATATACAGGGATATGGAAAATGGTAGTGACTTAATCACATACACACATACTCACTAACACAGGTTGAACTGAATTTTCTGGTGTTTTAATTTAATCTTACCAACTATGTAACTATGCTATTGACAACAAGAAATGTATGCTTTACCACATTCTTCATATGTTGCACATCTGTGGTTTTAATGCCTAATTTATTTCAGGGATCATGATGATGATGTGTCTGTGGCAGAGGCCTGCACAAAGCTCAATGAAGTCAGTGGTTTTAAAGGTATGGGCAGGTAAGATATTCAGTTCACCTACCGAACATCTTGTGTGTTAACCAACGCTCATATTTTGTGACACATCACCAGTAAAACTGTCATGTTTCTGTTATATGCAGTGAACAAAAAAAATCTTAGCAAAACATTTGCCTACTGTTCTCTGCCTTCAGATGAAGATTGCTATTCCTGGATACATATTTTCAGCATTGCATACAGGGGGTCATGTGTATTGATTCTACAGTGTCATACCATCATTTGATACTGACTAGTATTCAATAATCAAAAACTGTATAATCTGCCAGATAATTGTGCTGTACTTAACATAGGGGAGGAGTTACTCAAATTATTTATTGATTTCAAGTAAAAAAGGTAACTTTTTTACCTTTGGATAGAGTGGGGTATAAATATAAAAGCCTTTGTTGGGAAATTTTGTTTTGCTGTTGAGATTTCCCTTGACTTCCTGTCTTGAACACACACATTTTGGTTTACCATATCTATGTAATATAAGGACCTACCTATCCAATTAATGTTTATCCAATCAGGCAGGCTCTTGTACTACATATCGTTGGCAGATCCAAAGGAGATTGTACAATCAGATTGTAACTTGTGTGGTTAGCATTAGACAGATGTCATCAGAGTAGGCAGCAACATTGAAAGATTTTTTTACGCCCCCAGTTCTAGTAACATACAATAAATCTTGGATTTTTTTCGTTGACAGTGGCCATCAGGACAAATAGGTTTAATCTCCCCTTGGGGTTAAGACAGCAAACTTGAGCTGGGTACATACTAATGCTGCGTACACACGATCGGAATTCCCGACAAGAAAAGTTCAATGTGTGCTTTTGGTTGGAAATTCCGATCGTGTGTAGGCCCTATCAGACTTTTTCTGTTTGAATTTCCAACAGCAAAAATTTGAGCGCTGGTTCTCAAATTTTCCGACGGGAAAAGTTCTTGTCGGAAATTCCGATCGTTTTTATGCAATTCCAATGCACAAAAATCCTATGCATGTTCAGAATCATTGAACTTCATTTTTCTCAGCTCGTTGTAGTGTTGTTGGTCACTGTGTTCTTGATGGACCATATTTGTGTGACCATGTGTATGCAACACAAATTTGAGCCAACATTGTTTTATTGTCGGAATTTCTGACCGTGTGTACGCGGCATTACAGTTTTTTTTCGGATGGCTGCTGACAGACCGACATACACATTTTTTTGTATCCCGACATTTGGCCCGTGTGTACCCGGCATTATAAGAGAGCTAATTAAAGGAGTTCTCTAAGCTAAAACTTTTAACCCCCGCTGTGCCCGGGCTGTAAAACTATACAAAATAAACTTTCACTTACCTGCCTACGATCCCCCGTTGTTCCGATATCGCCGTCCCGTTCTCCGGTCCCGGTCTCTTCCACTTCCTGCGGGTCGGTGACTCACAGTGCGCTCAGCCTATCAGCGGCCGCAGCAATGTCCCGTCGCGGCCGCTGATAGGCTGAGCGCACTGTGAGTCACCGACCCGCAGGAAGTGGAACAGACCGGGACCGGAGAACGGGACGGCGATATCGGAACAACGGGGGATCGTAGGCAGGTAAGTGAAAGTTTATTTTGTATAGTTTTACAGCCCGGGCACAGCGGGGGTTAAAAGTTTTAGCTTAGAGAACTCCTTTAAACTAACTGCTTTCGTTTATTGCCAGCCTGAAGGACCAATAACTTGTATGATAATCTTTGTGAATTGACTTATACAGATGAAATACCTTCAAAATTGCTAAAATAATATATTGTATATGAAGGTTTAGCGCAACTTAATATTGGAAATATAACATACAGTTGCAGAAAATATGCTAATCAGTGCTAATCAATGCAGGTGTGCATGCAATAGACTAAAAATATATTTTTGATTGTTAAAAAAAACAGCTGTGCCATGCTTTGTCAGTGGGTTCTAATGTGCTATATTTTAACAGCAGGGCGTGTCCAGTTGAATTCCTAGCTTCTACCATCACAGGGGATTTTCTCTTTTTGGTTATACAGAGGACCCCCCTACTTCCTTACTATAGGTTTTCTTAAGAGCAAAGCAACAGGTTTACTTTAATCCCTGCATGCCCAGAAGCCTTATACTCCCCCAAAAACTGCTGGGCCACTTTTAGGAAAATGAAGTCATAGTAGTAGTAGTGGAGATGCCTAGCTGGCTTTGTAACAGCTGTAGATTATTTACATATATTTTGGTGGTAGTGGTGGGTTGTAGATTTTTTTCCAGTGAATAACCTAGACATACAAGAAACATGGGGTCATTCAAATTACTGATGTACACCTAACATTTCATCCAGTTTGGCGTAGACCCACCAATAAAAATGTAACCATCTTGAGGAAGACCTGCTTTCCTGTTGTTAAGCCCATCAGAGCCTCTACTGTCCACTAAGGTTATAGTATTTGACTGATGAATGACATAGGGAGGGGTTTAGCAACATGAGTGATGGGGTATAATGTGGATTAATGTAAATCTCACTAATGCGCACCCAACATTTCACCCATTTTTGGGGTGGACTCACCATTAAAAGTGTAATCACCTTAAGAGTCTTGAGGACGATATCTTTTCTTGCTGCTAATCCCTGCCTCCATCTTTCAAGTATTAAAATATCAGAGCCTGTACTGTCCACTAAGGTTCTGGTATTTGACTGATGAATGACATAGAGAGGGGTTTAGCAACATGAGTGATGGGGTATAATGTGGATTAATGTAAAGCTTACTAATGCCCACCCAACATTTCATCCATTTTGGGGTGGACTCACCATTAAAATTGTAACCACCTTAATGCCTCGTACACACGACCGTTTTCCTTCGGCAAAAACCATCAAGAAAAATGCTAGCAGAGCTTTTTTGCCGAGAAAAACGTGTGTCTGTTTTTCGTCGAGAAAACTGTAGTGGATCTCGACGAGAAAAAAAGAGAACATGCTCTCTTTTTTCTCGTCGGGAGTCTCAATTTTCTCGTCGTGGTTCTCGTCGAGCTGGTTTACGACGAGAAACACGTTTGTGTGAATGCTTTAAAAACCTGCGCATGCTCAGAATAAAGTATGAGACAGGAGCGCACCTTCGGCAAAAGTAGCATTCGTAATGGAGATCGCACATTCGTCACGATGTAACAGACTGAAAAGCGCAAATCGTCTCTCACCAAACTTTTACTTAACATGCGGTAACATGAGCTTAGCAAAAGCAGCCCCAAGGGTGGTGCCAGTGGAATCAAACTTCCCCTTTATAGTGCCGTCGTACGTGTTGTACGTCACCACGTTTGAGAACGACAAGATTTTGTCTCAACAGTGTGTATGCAAGGAAAGCTTGACAAGAACCTTGTTGAGGAAAACAATGTTTCTTTTACGACGAGATTCTCGGTCGTGTGTACGAGGTCTAAGAGTCTTTAGGACGACCTCCTTTCTTGTTGTTAAGCCCTGCCTCCATCTTTCAAGTATTAAAATATCAGAGCCTCTTAATGTCATTCATCAGCCAACAACAAGAATCTTAGTGGACAGTAGAGGGGTTTAGCAACACAAGTGATGGGGTTTAATGTGAATTAATGTAAAGCTCACTAATGTCCACCTAACATTTCATCCAGTTTGAATGGATTCGTTGAAAGTGTAACCACTTTACGAGACTTTAGGAAGACCTTCACTTCTGTTGCTAATCCCTGCCCACATCCTTCAAGTAATAAAACACCAGAGCCTCTGCTCTCCACTGAGGTTCTGGTCTTTGACTGATGAATGGCATAGGGCCTTCCCGAGTAAATCTCGCTTAAAGGAAACATTTCCTGAATGGAATGTGGGGATGACCGTCACTGACTCCTTATTCTGCAAGTACTGGTTTCCTGGCTGTCATTTTGACATTCTTGTCAAAATACATTAGGCCACTGGACAGAACAAGAATGTAGAAAAGGACTTCAGACTACTCTAAATTTCTTCTTATATATTTTTGTCTGGAACAAGGTCTAAGAAAAATAAAGCTAAATGGTCTGCAAAACAGGCCAGCAACTAACTTTTTTGTGAAGCTCAGTTATGAAAGCCCTCATAATTGTCATTGGAAAGATTTACTTTAATGATCGATTGGCATCTAAAAAATGATGTTGTTCTTAGTCTTCTGTAAGCAGTTTTAGTGTGATAAAATTGCTACCACAAACTACTGTTTGTTTTTGCCTTCAGTCTAAATAAAGATGAAGACATATTTAGGTATGAAATGTTTGGTTGTATTTAGTGACACGATTAATCTCTGGAAAATGCCCCCTATTCATACAAATCCATAAATACCACGCTAATGCTTCTATTTAGAAGATATTCCAAATTATGTGTTTTATTAAATGTCCCCACTTCCTTTTTATGTATAAGATTTCACAGACGATGTCAGCACGGTGTTCAATGTAGCTCTAGCAATTAGTGGAAAAGCAATTACAGTTTCAGCCTAACCTAGCTATTTTTCAACCTGTTCATTTTTAGACCAGTATGTGACTTGTGATTTCGCATTCTTCAGGTCAGACTGGAAAACACATTATTCGAGGGGAAAAAAAGATCAAGGAGTTTTCTATAACATTGAAGATATTTTTTTCTCTCTTTTTAAAGAAGCTGCCAAAAGTAAATGTTAGATGTTTCATAATGCAGCTTTTAATTAGGCTATCTATTGTTCTGTGGGTTTTCTGAAGGTATCCATAGAGATTAGGTACATGCTATCTGAAGTTGTTGCAATATATTTGATATTGTAAGGATATGGATGTTAACAAAGTGTGCCTATGCATTAAAAGGCTAATTTGGAGCTGAATGGTTTATTTAAAGTATTTATTTTAGTTTTGGATAGAGTATAATTCCTTTTTGTATGCGTGTGTTCATTGGCATCCGCTCCATAGGGCAAGGAGGGGCAATTGACCCACCTGGAAAATCGATTAGGTGTTGAAGAGTCTCGCGGCTGTGGGCTGTCTGAGCAGTCCCGGGCCGGATGTCACACAGACACAGCGAGCAGAGTGAAGCCACCTCCCCCTCCAGTGTTTATGTGTACACAGGGAACCTGCTGTGCCCATGCAGTGCTGATGGCTGATCTGAGGTACTGAATGGGATGGGGGGGTCCATCTGTGCTGAATGGGGGTCCATCTGTGCTGAATGGGGGTCCATCTGTGCTGAAGGGGGGTCCATCCGTGCTGAATGGAGGGGTCTGTGCAGAATGGGGGGTCTGTGCAGAATGGGGGGGTTGTGCTGAATGGAGGGGTCTGTGCTGAAGGGGGAGTCTGTGCTAAAGGGGGTCTGTACATTCTCTAGGCTATATTTATATGTGCATGGAGTGAAGCTGAATTATCTCAAGAGCTATTTCACACTGCCAGCTGGCTGCGTTATCGGTAAAGCGCCGCTTTACCATAATTTTAGCTGCGCTATTTGGCCGATAGCATGGTGCTTTTAACCCCTACTAGCGGTTGAAGAAAGGGTTAAATGCGTATTGCTACTGCGGAAGCGCCCCCCCTGAAAAAAATTCAGCGGATGCCCATGCGTGTGTTGCCATCTGTGTCCCATTAAGAGTTTATTTTCTAAGGGCCTGTTCATACTGCTTGCACGCTAAATGTTCTGCCACAAAACTTGTTGTCAGTTTTTGGCTGCAGTGAGCCGCTGTGAGAGGGCAGCGTGATGCAAATTTGAAAGGGACTTGTTGGAAAATTTTCAAAAAGAAAGCAGTGTATGCGATGCTACAGCCCGTACACACAATACAAAAATCAGAAGTAACATTTCGTCCAACGAACAACCTGCCGATTTTAGGATCATTAGTATGGTGCTTTTGACAGCCAAATCGTTTTTTTTCGTCCGACAAAATCTGGATGCACAGACTATAAAATTTTCATCGGAATATGAAGACAACATCCGATTTTCATATAATTAGTACGGTTTTGGTATACAAAACATCATAAGATGAAGACTACGCATGTTTAGAAACAAAAGAATACATACAAAACTATTCAACACATTACATCACTTCTGAAGTTGTATTCTGTCGTACGAGAATTTTGGTATGGTGAGTAACCTCTTCACTTCGACATGAGACTAGCATGCAACAAAAAACGGACGATTAGTCATCCTAAAATCTGATCGTGTGTACGAGGCTTAAGGCCCTTTTCACATAGAATTCAGCTGTGGATAGATGAAGTATCTACCGCACCTAAACTCAGACAATGCTTTCCCATGGCCCCATTCAACCGTTTAGCGAAGGTTACATGGGGCTTTTTGCGGTTAGAAAAAAATTATTTGACTGCATCCAGGACCGCAGTGTACTATTTCACTTGCGGATAGCAGCGGCAACAAGAAAGGAAAAACAACAGAAAGCACATCAGAAATTACAAGAATGTTGCAGCTAAACACACCCGCATGTAAACGCACGTAATCGCTGCTAATGGCAATGTAAAACTGCAAGTGATCACTGTGCCTGGAGTCTTGGAATTTCAAAACATGCTTTTAACAGTGGTAGAACAACCACCCGTGTGAAAGAGGCCTAACACACTACTCCAAATGTTACACTTCTGGACAAAACATAATCTTGTGCAGCTGTGAATGGTAGCTTATCAGCTTCAAACTTCAGCTTGTTCAAGCAAGTTTTGACAAAAACCTGGAAGCTGACTGGTTTCTGTGCAGAGCTGCACCAGATTTCGAACGCTCCAGTTTTAGTAAATCCCATATTCTCCATTAATCTAAATTGAATGGTTCTTCAAAGTTGGCTGGATGGGTATGATGCAACCGCATTATGACTGTAACTCCTCATAGCCATGACCTCACAGGGCAATCTTCATATAGCCCTCTGCATGTTTAAAATACAAGTTACCAATCATTAAATTTGATGGCTGAATTTTTCTTTTTTAGGCTTTCCTTTATTATCACTTAGTGATCTAGCCTGTAAAACCACTCCCTGTCTTAGGATGTCTCCACTCTATATGGAGGAGCAACAGAGATACCCTTGGACAGCAGCATTGCCAGTCTGATGAGAGGGTAGCATTAGATGCACCAGCACATTTAGATGGCCTAACAAATTAAAGCCAAGCTCCAACTAATACTTTTTATGCAGTTACAGCAACCAGAATTATTTTTTTCTTAAAAAAAAGTCTAAAAATAAAACGATTGCACAGCCACATTTAGGATTGATAATCTGCGTGTAAAAATCTACACTATGAAAATGAATTAGGCAAACAAAACCACGTACAAATCTGTAATTCCATTTGTGGATGAATTGACCCTTTAATACTGCCCATATGCATTTATCGAGATCTACAGTAGATGCTAAAAAAATAACAATTGTTTGTTCAGCAGTAATCAAGACTGAAATTAACAAAATACTACCCACTGCATAAATATCTGGTGTACAGATAACCTAACTGTTTTCTCTGCTGGATTATATTTAAATTAGATTTGAAAGCCATAATGGCCTAGCAATGGTTTCCTGAATAACTCTGGGATTTAGGGACAAACAGAACCTAATCATTAAACAAATAGGATGCAGAGTCAAAGCAGACGTTCTTGTCACCAGTGACAAGACTTTAGAATGTAGCAGAAAGAGGTCACATTTCTGGAACGTAGCAAGCATAAGCATCCCAAGCTCACCAGAAATAGAAGTAATGTGCAACTTTATGCTTCAAAAGCAAGTCATCTTAAAGGAGAACTACAAGTAAAACACAACGGGCCATATTCACATAGAATTGCCCAGGCGCAGCGTATCAGAGATATGCTACGCCGCCGTACCTTACCTGGCGTATTTTGAAATCCTCAAAGATTTTGCGCCGTAAGTTACTTTTTAGTAAGTAAGTTTAGATTTTGCGGCGTAGTGTATTTCTGGCAGCGGAATTCAAATCGGCGGGTAGGGGGCGTGGTTCATTTAAATGAAGCGCGTGCCCGCGCCGATTGAACTGTACATGCTCCGTTTTAAAAATTCCCGCCGTGCTTTGCGCAAAATGACGTCGCATCAACGTCATTTTTTGAACTTAGACGTGAGCTACATCCTTTCCTATTCACGGACGACTTACGCAAAAAAAAAAATTTCGAATTTCGACGCGGGAACGACGGCCATACTTAACATGGCAAGTCTATCTATATGCCGCAAAATAGCAGCTTTAACTATACGCCGGGAAAAGCCGACTAACGACAACGTAAGAGAATGCGACGGCCGCGCGTTCCTTTGTGGATCGACGGAAAAAGCTAATTAGCATACCCGACGCGGAAAACTATGCAAACTCCACCCAGCGGGCGCAGAAGTATTGCACCTACGATCCGAAGGCGTACGAAGCCGTACGCCTGTCGGATCGAAGCCAGAAGCCGTCATATCTTGGTTTGAGGATTCAAACTAAAGCTACGACGCGGCAAATTTGAAAGTACGCCGGAGTATCAGGAGATACACCGGCGTACTCTCACTGTGAATCTGGCCCAACGTTCGTATGGAAAGAGTAAGGAGATTATTAAAAATGCCCTTTACCAATAGTTTACCTACAGGGAGTGCAGAATTATTGGGCAAATGAGTATTTTGACCACATCATCCTCTTAATGCATGTTGTCTTACTCCAAGCTGTATAGGCTCGAAAGCCTACTACCAATTAAGCATATTAGGTGATGTGCATCTCTGTATGGAGAAGGGGTGTGGTCTAATGACATCAACACCCTATATCAGGTGTGCATAATTATTAGTCAACTTCCTTTCCTTTGGCAAAATGGGTCAAAAGAAGGACTTGACAGGCTCAGAAAAGTCAAAAATAGTGAGATATCTTGCAGAGGGATGCAGCACTCTTAAAACTGCAAAGCTTCTGAAGCGTGATCATCGAACAATCAAGCGTTTCATTCAAAATAGTCAACAGGGTCGCAAGAAGCGTGTGGAAAAACCAAGGCGCAAAATAACTGCCCATGAACTGAGAAAAGTCAAGCGTGCAGCTGCCAAGATGCCACCAGTTTGGCCATATTTCAGAGCTGCAACATCACTGGAGTGCCCAAAAGCACAAGGTGTGCAATACTCAGAGACATGGCCAAGGTAAGAAAGGCTGAAAGACGACGACCACTGAACAAGACACACAAGCTGAAACGTCAAGACTGGGCCAAGAAATATCTCAAGACTGATTTTTCTAAGGTTTTATGGACTGATGAAATGAGAGTGAGTCTTGATGGGCCAGATGGATGGGCCCATGGCTGGATTGGTAAAGGGCAGGGAGCTCCAGTCCGACTCAGACGCCAGCAAGGTGGAGGTGGAGTACTGGTTTGGGCTGGTATCATCAAAGATGAGCTTGTGGGGCCTTTTCGGGTTGAGGATGGAGTCAAGCTCAACTCCCAGTCCTTCTGCCAGTTTCTGGAAGACACCTTCTTCAAGCAGTGGTACAGGAAGAAGTCTGCATCCTTCAAGAAAAACATGATTTTCATGCAGGACAATGCTCCATCACACGTGTCCAAGTACTCCACAGCGTGGCTGGCAAGAAAGGGTATAAAAGAAGAAAAACTAATGACATGGCCTCCTTGTTCACCTGATCTGAACCCCATTGAGAACCTGTGGTCTATCATCAAATGTGAGATTTACAAGGAGGGAAAACAGTACACCTCTCTGAACAGTGTCTGGGAGGCTGTGGTTGCTGCTGCACGCAATGTTGATGGTGAACAGATCAAAACACTGACAGAACCCATGGATGACAGGCTTTTGAGTGTCCATGCAAAGAAAGGTGGCTATATTGGTCACTGATTTGTTTTTGTTTTGTTTTTGAATGTCAGAAATGTATATTTGTGAATGTTGAGATGTTATATTGGTTTCAGTGGTAAAAATAAATAATTGAAATGGGTATATATATTTTTTTTGTTAAGTTGCCTAATAATTATGCGCAGTAATAGTCACCTGCACACACAGATATCCCCCTAAAATAGCTAAAACTAAAAACAAACTAAAAACTACTTACTAAAATATTAAGCTTTGATATTAATGAGTTTTTTGGGTTCATTGAGAACATGGTTGTTGTTCAATAATAAAATTAATCCTCAAAAATACAACTTGCCTAATAATTCTGCACTCCCTGTAGACACCTCCTGGAGCTGATCACAGCCTTTCCTTTTCCAGAGTATTAGTGCTGGACATCTTGGGTGGCTGTAAAACCTAAGTGTCTACAATTAGCATATTCTGACTTTTTGAAAAAAGTGATTAATGTGGCTTGTCCCACCATATAACTTAAAGCTGTGCAGAATTTCAGCAACCCACTTACAGTTGCCCTGCATTGTAAGCAGACATTGAGTAGAGGTGAAGGGTAGTGGCGACATTTCCAAAAATTGCTTCTATTAAAAAGTGTCTTTAAGCTTAAAATAATTCATATGTTTCTTCTCCTTTTCCTCCTTTCTTCCTGGATCTTTTCCTATTGCTCAATCTGAAGCTCACCTTTCCTTAGATCCTGTATATATTATTTAGATTGAGATCATTTTGGCACGGATGTCATCGGTGACAGAGCCCCTGACACCCGCTGCTATCCAATCCAATCCTGCCCGTGACATACAGACGGATGGTGACCCAATTTTCCATCCGTCTAGCGGATCGGATGAAAACGGACAGGTGGTCTGTTTTTATCCGATCTCCCCATAGAAGAGAGCAGAGCTTTGACAGGTCCGTCTCAGCGCAGTGAGTGGAGACAGACCTGTCATCTTCCTGCTTAGCAGGGATCAGCGGCTATATCACCCTGAGCAAGCGGAGTCCGCCGAGCGGACAAGCCTGTGTGAAAGGTGCTTTATACTCATTAAGGTCTATCCCTTAGTTACTGACCCACATAGTTTGCAATGCTTGCTATTTTATGGTTTATGCATCATTAGTACGCCATGTAAAGATTTGTAAACCTTTGTTGAAAAGATTTTGACATTGTGAATGCAATGTTTTCTTTGGGAAAAACATATAATGCTCAATAAAAATCTTTTAAACATAAAAAAATAATAGATATGTGAGTGTTTTATAGTAATAATTTATTTGTGGTTGTAATCCTTCAATATTATCTGGTTGATCCTGGTAGTAAACTGACCATGCTAACCATAAGTGTTGAAGGATAGGGGATATTTACATTCTCTGTAACATGAAAAATGCATCGCCCTGGAGGAATAGAAAAGATCAAGAAAAGAACAAAGGTCAGAAAAGTAGGAGAGAATGTGGTCAGTTCTAGTACATCAGTGATCACCAGGAGATGTAACAGTTAGCGTTCCAGACAATGGCTTTCAAACAACATACCCAGTGGTTACAGCTGAAACTCATGTACTGGGGGATCCTGAGCTGGTTCCCATTCCCAACTCTTCATGCTCCATGCTAACATTTAGCCCTGGTTCACGCCAGCTTTGACATTTGCACTACTTCAGTGCAATTTCAAAGCCACAGAAGTCAATGCAAGTCACAATGAAATCGCTGAAAAGTAGTTCAGGAATCTTTTTCAAAGTCGCTGCAACTTGGTTTTGGAATGTTTTGAATGGTTCCATTACCAAATTCATGAACAAGGGCTTACAGTTAAAGCAGACAAATGTAATAAACATTATAATCCTTGCAAGGTCAATATACAATACTACCACAAGTATATAAATTAGGTACTTTATTAGAAACAATGGTTGAAACCCAATAAAAAAAAAATGTACCAACACAAAATATGTACATTTAAAAATATCACTTCTTCGTACTCCGGTACATTTTGCTCCATACAAATATGTAATTGTGATTAGGATGTAAACATCCAAAAACTGAGAAACATCATAGTCTCTACGCATTTCGTAAAACACATTTACCTTTATCAGGAATTTGATGTTACCGGCCAGGTGTCTGAAAATCTAGAAATAAATCCAAAATAGTAATAAAATAATGAAGAGGGAGAAGGTTTACCAGTCATCAAAATATGGGGTCCGTAGTTGCCCATACATATCCAAGGACCTGCACCAAAGAAGTCTAACTGTATGCATAAAACACAAAGGGGGTCACTGGGCAGACAAATATTAACACAGGAAGGGATATAAATCTATTCTATTTCCACTAGGCAAGATTCACCAAGCACATTTTGAAATATTTCAGACTATTAAAATCTGTTTTCTGTAAGCCAAGTTGTGTTTTTGGTTTATTTTAACACATAGGATTGATATACATGTATGGTTTCCTTTGTGACAATACTGTGTCACAGTGTTAGAAGAATTTTGTGTCGCCCTGGGTTCCCACCCATGCAGGTTGATGGGCTTTGGGGTGTGTGCCTCATTAGAAGTGAACTGGCCTTTCATTTTTTTCAAGTATTGGTAAATCCTGGTATGAGTTCTGGAGCTCAGAGCCTCCCCAGGTGACAGCCTTAAGGCATGGAAGCCAATTACATACACACTTAGGCTTCGTACACACGATCGGTTAACCAGAGGACAACGGTCTGATAGACCGTTTTCATCGGTCAAAACCGATCGTGTGTGGGCCCCATAGGTTATTTAACCATCGGTTAAAAAAAAACCAACTTGCTTTAAATTTAACCGATGGATTCCTAACCGATAGGTCAAAACCGATCGTTAGTAGGCACGACCATCGGTTAAAAATCCATGCATGCTCAGAATCAAGTCGACGCATGCTTGGAAGCATTGAACTTCATTTTTTTCAGCATGTTGTTGTGTTTTACATCACCGCGTTCTGACACGATCGGTTATTTAACCTATGGTGTGTAGGTGCGACGGACCATCAGTCAGCTTCATCAGTTAACCGATGACAACGGTCCTTTAGACCGTTCTCATTGGATGGACTGATCGTGTGTAAGAGGCTTTAGAGTGTGTCATTGGCTGCCCAGGCCAACACTTGAGAGATATAATTGTTGCAGAAGCAATGTTCTAGGTATAGAGCCAGTGTAGCCCAAGGTGGGTAAAGAAAGCCCTGAAACGTAGTTCTGTGACTTGACTAAAGTTCATGTAAAGTGGTACCGTTGGGGTGAACCCTCACACTACCTATTTAGTAAAGCTATTGAATTGAACTATAGAGGTTTATATTTAATATGTGCCTTAGCTCATCCACTCTGTAATAAAGTGATTAGAGCAACAGCTTACCCTATTGAGATCTTTACACAGGTACTTCAAGCAGATAGTGAAATCAGCAAGAGCAAACGGAACAGCTGGCTCTGCAGAGGACAATGCGGATGACTTTTTAGGATGCCTTAACATTGTCATTAATGTAAGTAAACAGGAAAGAATTAATTACTGCTGCTCGAACGAGAGCTGTCTGCAATATAAGTAGCATGACTCATACTGCAATATCAGAAATTGATGTGTGTACGCTTGAGTGGAATTTCAAAACATTTCCTACAACAGACTATTACTGCTTTACAGATTATAAAGATTTATTGTAGCTTAGGTTGGCAGCAATAGCTTTACAATGAGGCTTTTTCAAACGTTCGGATGTGTTTACTACCTGAGAGAACATAAATGTATACTTATATTTATTTTTTCCATAAAGGAGATTCCTGTTGGAGGACTGGATAAATGGTTTAAATTGGAACCACGAACAAGTTCTTCAAAGGTTCAAGGCGACTGTCATCTCGTCATAAAACTAATCACAAACCAGGTGAATTCATTGTACCAGCTATAAAGAAAAATATGTTATATATTATGGGGGTTTGTAATGCATAATGGCTTTGTATATATTTTCTTTCTTTCTTTAAAAATATTACTATTTTTAGGCATTTAAATATGAAATATTGCATATCAAACAGTATTCTGTCCTTTCATCAGGTGATTCTCTAGTCTCTGTTTATTAGTTCTGTAATGTGCCACGTTTAGCTATGCTAAAAATGCCCATTGTTTACAGAGCTCAGTGAGCCGTGACTCTACTGGGTGGATCAGTCTGATGTTTCAATCAGATAAAAGGAGCCGCAAAGCAAGCAAGTTGTTTGTCCAAATTGTCCTGCTGTCTCTTTAGCTAACCTAAATGCGCTTGAATCCTTTGTCATTTGTTAAATATATCATTGTAAAACAGTGTAAATGTGTGTATGCAGTTGTGTGTGTGTGTTGTGATATGCGAATTGTTCTGCTCAATGGTAGATACAGTTTTTCTCATGCCTGACTGAACTTGTGATCTAACAGATAAGTTCATCTTTTAAAAAAAATAGTAAATGCACATTTTTTTGAAAGTAGGAGCCTGGAAAGCATTGTACCCATGATCAGCCGATGGCAGGTGCAGAGCAGGGTTCTTTCAGACTTTCAATGTAAGCTGTGTGCTTGTACCTCGTATGAGCAGACAGTTTCACAATGATAGGAAGAACCTACTTACCTAGAGCACTCAACAGCGCCCTGGCCAACAGCTGCATAGTACTTGTAGTTCATTCATTCACATAACTCAACTGTGAATGAATGACAGAGCTGCATGGATGTAACCCCACATGGCACGCTCTTTCAAGTAGTGACAGCGGGTGTGGCATGAAGATCTCCAATCTACTGTCACGGGGGGAAATCGGGGAGCCTTAAAAATGGGTGGAACATGTGATATGTTCCCAAAGGTAAACTTATGCTTTAAGAGCTTACCAGCCCACTTATATTAAGTAAAGGAAAAGTCCACAAAACACAGTTGCCCATGCAGGGGGTTCAGTTTAAAACATTAGCTCTCCTGGCTCTCTGAAATCACTCCGAAATCACTCCAATGAGCCTTTAGTTACAGCTCCCTGCTGTACAGGCCCGCTGATGGCCTCTCAGTAGTGGTTTTCCTGACACCACAGACTCTCTCATTTCTCTAAGGCCGCGTACACACGATCGGTTCAAACCGATGAAAACGGACCGAAGTTCCGTTTCATCGGTCCAAACCATCCGTGTGTACGCCCCATCGGTCTTTTGTCCTTCGGACCCGATCGGATTTTGAACTGATGGTGTGTGCGCACATCAGACCATCAGGCCGCTTCAGCGGTGAACCGATGAAAATGGTCCGTCGGATCATTCTCATCGGATGGACCGGTCGTGTGTACGCGGCCTAAGACGTACAGATTCCCACAGTCCCATTGACTCGCCTAGTTATCCTTGCTTTCTCAGTCTCCCAGACTCTCTCTCAGTCTACCAGACTTGTGTAGCCACCTCCACTTTCTCATCCCAATGAACGTACAATCTATCCAACATGTAGTACACCTCCCTCCAACATGTAGTACACAGCTCTCTCCGAATAGGGCCTTGATCATAGTTACATAATAGATGAGGTTGAAAAAAGTCCAACCTATGTGATCAATGATCTGGTTGTTTATAACTAGGGTTGTCCCGATACCACTTTTTTGAGACGAGTACAAGTACCGATACTTTTCTTCAAGTACTCGCCGATACCGATTACCTATACTTTTTTTTATGTCATGTGACAGCGGCAGTATTTTATTTATTTTTTTACCATTTTTATTTTTTACAATTTATTTTTTTACAGTTATTTTTTTTTTGGGGGGGGGGTGGATTGTCAGTGTGTTTTTTTTTTATTTACATTTCATTTATTTATTTATTTTTAGGGCTATTACTGATCAAAATTTTTGTGTTCGATGAATCGTTTTTTTTTTATCGATTAATTTACTAATTTCTATTAATTATAACACACATACAGATCCAACTACTTTTAGCTGATCTCCTTGCAGGCTGATTCCCAGTGCAGCTACAAACCACTGGAAAAATGGATAGCAGGATACAAAAAAGACACAAAGGCAGCGTTCGATGGGAATATAATTAAAACTTTTATAGTCTTCAAGTAGGTAACAAAAAAATATTGCACTGGAGATAAAGTCGATGTAGCTACATAAACTGTAAAAATGGTGCGAGTAATACCAAACGGTAGCAAAAGCAGTCATAAAAACATGTATGATACTGGTATAAAAATGTGTACAACGATGCCACTGCTGAATCCAGATGAGGAGGGGTTAACATCAGTCCGTCGACATGTAGATGTCCCATGAAGGGAACTATCACAACTCCCAGTGGATGGCTATAGAATCCCAGGTTGATAGAGGGAAGTGCAACAGCCCTTGCGTGTGGCAGATAGTAAGGTCCCGCCGGCATGCAGATATGAAGGTACAGCAAAGGAGCCCTTCAGATGGACACGGCAAGCCCCGCTGGTGTCCATGACGTCACCGGATCTTGTACGAAACTCCCTGAAGGCCCGGAAGCCGGCGGAGAGGTGAGTACCAATCAAAATAATTTTGATCGATCAAAAATAAAATTAAAGATTAATCGATGAATTAATATTTAATTTCCACAGCCCTATTTATTTTAATTATTTATTGCATTTTTTTTCTTTTTTTAATCAGCCCTGTTGGGGGTCTTTGGTGAGATATCAGGGGTCTTAAAAGACCTCTGACATCTCCCCTTTAAGACAGAGAAGGGGACTAAGGACACCGATTCCCCAGTCCCTTTCTCTGCAGCCTCAGCTAAAATTAATGGAGAGAAGCTCCTCTCCATTCATAAACTGAAGCATCGTAAACACAGGTTACGATGCTCAGTTATGTGAATGGACAGAGTCAGTGATCACTGACTCTGTTCATGTGGAAAAGGTAGGAGCCGGATTTAGCTGACAAATTGAGGGGGGAGAGCAGCATGGAAGGGGGAAAGCCAGCTCGGATGGGGGAGAAGACAGCACGGAGGGGGGAGAAGACAGCATGGAGGGGGTGAAGACAGTACAGAGGGGGAAGAAGTAAGCACGCAGGGGGGAGAAGACAGCACGGAGGAGGGGGCAGCACAGAGGGGGGGAGAAGACAGCACGAATGGGGGAGAAGACAGCACGGAGGGGGGAGAAGACAGCACGGAGGGGGGAGAAGACAGCACGGAGGGGGGAGAAGACAGCACGGAGGGGGGAGAAGACAGCACAGAGGGGGGAGAAGACAGCACAGAGGGGGGAGAAGACAGCACTGAGGGGGAGATGCAGTACGGAGGGGGCAGAAGACAGCATGGAGGGGGGGAGAAGACAGCATGGAGGGGGGGAAGACAACACAGAGCACAGAGGGGGGAGAAGATAGCACAGGGGGGGGAGAAGACAGAATGGAGGGGGGGAAGACAGCACAGAGCACAGAGGGGGGAGAAGACAGCACAGGGGGGGAGAAGACAGCACGAAGGGGGGAGAAGACAGCACAGAGCACAAAGGGGGGGAGAAGACAGCACGGAGGGGGGAGATGCAGCACGGTGTGGGCAGAAGACAGTACAGAGGGGGGGAGAAGACAGCACGGAGGGGGGAGAAGACAGCACAGAGGGGGGAGAAGACAGCACAGAGGGGGGAGATGCAGCACGGAGGGTGGAGATGCAGCATGGAGGGGGGAGAAGACAGCACGGAGGGGGGAGAAGACAGCACGGAGGGGGGGAGAAGACAGAACGGAGGGGGGGAGAAGACAGCACGGAGGGGGGGAGAAGACAGCATGGAGGGGGGGAAGACAGCACGGAAAGGGGGGGAGAAGACAGCACGGAGGGGGGGGGACAGCATGAAGGGGGACAGTCAGCGGTGATCGGTGCGGCTTTGGAGGGAGTTACAAGCACCAATCACCGCTGTATAACTTTAACCAAAACAGCTGAAAAGGGGGAAGATCAATGCTTGCAACTCCCCTGCCGCAGCCATTCACCCTGACTGCCCAAGCATCGTGTGAAGCATCGGAGCATTTCCCCCGAGTACAAGTACTCGGGGAAATGCTCGGTATCGATACCGATACTAGTATCAGTATAGGGACATCCATATTTATAATGAGTATGCACACCTACACACTGACACAACCTGCAGGTCAACAAAATAACACATAGAGACGTAAATGGATGGGTGGGTTTGCTGTGCATATTAAAAATGAATAAAATTGCTTTTTTTTCGGGTTGTGTTGCTTAGATACAGTTAAGTTCCACTTTAAGACTTCTCTCATCAGCCACTGCATTCCCTTTCCTCTAAAGCTATTTTAACTAAAATGTCTAGTGGTGACTGGGTGACAGAAGAAATGAAAAAGCATACACAGTTTGAAAATTGTGTGGCTTGTGGCTGCCACTTTTATCCTCTAGCCCTATGTACTTGAAGCATAAGTACATCCAAAGCTCATTTGGCTGGACTTCTCCTGTGGATCACAGGAGTGAAGTTCTTTCTGCACTCCTCTGACCCATTTTTAACAGACAGTGGTTTGAAGCCCGCTGTCAGCTGACGTCACAGAACCGGTACAGGCTTGGGCAAGATCGTGACAATGAAGTCGGGATCTGCCCACATTCTGAGTTAAACTGTTAGAAATAGCTAAATTGATTTATAGAAATAGAATCTGTCTGTTCCTCTGCTGATATTTCGAGGAGGATTGACAAGAGAATAGAACTGTTCAAAACATCATCTTTTTGTGATATCTCAGGGGGATCTAATTAGGCCTCCCCTGCTTCAAAAATAAAAGCCGGGGTATTCCAGCACTGGCAGAGAGAAACTCTGTATATGAGAATATGTTGTGTTTTCAAAACAAAAGCTGCTTGTCACGCCATCATGGAGTACCTCATTTAAGCCCAGTACTCCAACAAGGGAGAACATGTATTAAAGCTGAACTCCAGAAAACAAAAAAGTCCTCCCCTGCAGTGGGGCTGCATCTACACTGCAAGGGTTAACTGCTTGTGTATGCCTAGGGCACCGTGAAAAGCACTTTTACTTACCTGATCCTCCACTTCTGCAGGCCTTCTTTGTTGATAGTTCCTGCAACCTCTTTTCCCCTATGCTCCTGCAGTTTAAGGTCCTCTGACATCATCAAGACTATTGCAGGGACCATAGTCCGGCCTGACAAGGGACACTGCTGGAGCGGGGGGGGGGAGCATTGTTTGTGAGGGGAGAAGAGAATCAGGTAAGTAAATGTGCTTTTCCTGTCCCCTAGACCAGGGGGTCACCAAACTTTCTAAACAAAGGGACAGTTTACTGTCACTCAGACTTCAGGGAGCCAGACTGTGTCCAGTGGGAATATAACATGCCCCACCACCAGGGAGTGAACACTTTTTCAGGCTCAGGGGTCAGTTAGAGTAAGAAAATTAAGTTGCGGCTGTGGTCAGTAGGAGGAGGAATAATGCCCCCTTATTGGCATCAGTGGGAAGAATAGATTGGTATCAGTGGGAAAAATAGTGAACCCATCATTGGTATAAGAAATACTGTAGCTCCATTGTTGGTGTCAGTGGGAGGAGTAGTGCCAGATTGTTTATATCAGTCGATGAAATAGTGCCTCTTTGTTGGTATTAGTGAAAGGAATAGCTCCGTTGTAAGTGTTAGTGGAAGAAATAATGCCAGATTGTTTATATCAGTTATCAGGAGAAATAGTGCTGCATCATTGGTATTAGTGAAAGGAATAATGCCCTATCATTGGTATTATTGAGAGGAAAAGCTCCATCATTGGCATCAGTGGGAGGAATAGTGCCCCATTGTTGGTGTCAGTGGAAGGAAAGGGCCCCCTTGTTGGTATCAGTGGGATTAATAGTGCCCACTGTTGGTGTCAGTGGAAGGAATAGTGCTTCATAGTTGTTGTCAGTGGGAGAAATAGTGCCCACTGTAGGTGTCAGTGGAAGGATAAGTGCCCCCTTGTTGGTATCAGTGGGATGAATAGTGCCCACTGTTGGTGTCAGTGGAAGGAATAGTGCTTCATAGTTGTTGTCAGTGGGAGGAATAGTGCTGTGCATCAGTGGGAGGAATAGTGTATCATATCAGTAGGAGGAAAAGTGCCCCAAGGGCCAGATAAAGGCAAGCAAAGGGCCACATCTGGGCCTCGAGCCACAGTTTAGAGACCACTGCCCTAGACTAAACAAGCTGTTAACTTTTTAGTTTCATAGGGTTCAGCTTCAAGGTCACTGATCTAGTTGATTATGGCTTTGGAAAGTGTATGTTAACAAATAAGGAGAAGCTCTGTTCACTTTGAATACCCAATCTTGTGCAAGGGAAATCAAATAAAAACACAATATAAACACAATATCATAATCATACAGTACAGGACGTAGGATCTGTATACACCAATTATGTGCAAGTTTGACCTTTTTCCCTTATTTATTATTATGTAATTACCAACCCTTTAATTGGCACAATAGCAGTAGCAGACTGGTTACAGATTGCAGAGTTTATGAGTGCATAGTAGTATATACCTTTAAGTGTACATTGCTTTGCTTACTGATTTATGCAACCACAGGTGTCTGTGTGCACACAGGCAGACATTTTTCCCTATAAAGTACCTGTCAAAAAAAGGTGAATACTCACCTTTCTGACAGGTGAAGTGTTAAAATTTCCCACTATTGCTACATTCTGTGCATTGTTGCTATCTAGCACTTTTGGTTGTGTGGGATAGTATGTTCCCCGTGGGCCACTATAGTTCCTTCATCTGACACATTCATTACTAGTAGGGATGAGCCGAACACCCCACGTTCGGTTCGCACCAGAACCTTTGAAAAGACTGACCATTCGCACGAACATTTAGAACCCCATTGACGTCTATGGGACTCGAACGTTCGAATTCAAAAGTGCTCATTTTAAAGCGGTAGTTCACCCTCCTTTCCATCATTAGACCATTAAATTCGGCATCGTAGCGCGAGCTACGGTATGCCGGTCTTAAATTTTTAATCCCCGTACTCACTGTGGTATCGTTGATTGAAGAATCCGACTCCCGCGGGGAATGGGCGTGCCTATGGAGAGGGAGGATGATTGACGGCCGGCTCTGGCACGTCACGCTCCCCGAAGACAGCCGGAGTAGGTCTCGGCTATTCACGACGCCTGCGCACAGGCTATGCGCAGGCGCCGTGAATAGCCAAGCCTATTTCGGCTATTTCCAGAGAAGCGTGACGTGCCAGGGCCGGCCGTCAATCACCTTCTCTCACCATAGGAACGCCCATTCCCCGGATTCTTCAATCAGCGATACCACAGTGAGTACGGGCATAAAAAATGTAAGACCGGCATACCGTAGCTCGCGCTACGATGCCGAATTTAATTGTCTAATAAAAAAAAACTTTTATTTTTTTTTTAACAGGGCGAACCCCCGCTTTAAAGGCTAATATGCAAGTTATTGTCGTAAAACGCCGTTGAGAACCCGGGTCTTGCCCCAGGGAACATGTATCAATGGAAAAAAAGTTTTAAAAACGGTTGTTTTTTCTGGAGCAGTGATTTTAATGATGCTTAAATATTGTACCTGCTGGGTGTCTATAGTATGCCTGTGTGGTGGCACGTGTTTAGAACTGTCCCTGCACAAAATGAGATTACTATAAGAAAAAGGTAATTTAAAACTGCTTGCGGCTTTAATGTAATGTCTGGTCCCTGCAATATGGATGAAAATCATTGAGAAAAATAGCAGACACAGACAGTACACACACCACGTAGCTTTAGGTGCACACTGCAGAGGACACGGGCAGTACACACACCACGTAGCTTTAGGTGCACACTGCAGAGGACACAGGCAGTACACACCACGTAGCTTTAGGTGCACACTGCAGAGGACACAGGCAGTACACCACGTGAGAATACTGCTTACCTGCCTGACAGTAAAGTAGGAAGTGTGGATCTAGCTAAACTATACAGTGTATAAATATATATATACACAACACCTGGGATGCATATATATCCTCTACACACTGTTAGCCAGATTCAGGTAGACGTGCCTAACGTTAGGCAGGTGTAGCGTATCTCATATACGCTACGCCGCCGTAAGTTAGAGAGGCAAGTGCTGTATTCACAAAGCACTTGCGTCCTAAGTTACGGCGGTGTAGCGTAAATGTGCCGTCCGTGGACATAACCCAGTGCGCATGCTCCAAATTACGACGCAAAGACTCATTGCTTTCGGCGTGTACGTAAATTATGGCCAGCCCCATTCACAGACGACTTACGCAAACAACGTAAAAATTCGACTCGGTTCCGACGTCCATACTTAACATTGGCTGGGCCATCTTTTTGGTGGTTTATCTCTACGCCTGAAAACGCCTTACGTAAACGGCATATCTTTACTGCGACGGGCAAGCGTACGTTCGTGAATAGGCGTATCTCGCTGATTTACGCATTCTAAGCGTAAATCAGCGTACACGCCCCTAGCGGCCAGCATAAATAGACAGCTAAGATACGACGGCGCCGGCGGTCGTATCTTAGAAACATTTAAGCGTATCTCAATTTGAGAATACACTTAAATATACCACCCTGGCTTTGGCCAATTATGGCTCTCTGTTTTTTGCAAGCTGTGATTGGCCAAGCATGCGGGTCAATCATCAGCCAGCAATGCACTGCAATGCCGCAGTGAATTATGGGCCGTAAAACGCCATTAGAATTTGGCGCAAACGGCCCAAAACTTTCGTAATTCGCCGAACGATCGATCATACGATGTTCGAGTCGAACATGAGTTCGACTCGAATACGAATCTCATCCCTAATCACCAGTGTGTTCTGTAGTGACATAGAACTGGCGGAAAATATACAGTGGTCAGGACACTCTTTGTTACACAGAGCTCAGCGAGAAATTTAAGTTTCAACATGCATCCTGGCAAATATGGGGTTTTATAATAATTTTTTCCATAAATTATTATTGTTATATAGGAGAAGCTGATAGAGAAAATCAAATTTCAGTAGTTAGGTGGAGGTGGGATATGCTTCTCTAAAGAGACAGGTTTTCAGGGATCGAATAAGGGTGGCTAGAGTAGGAGATAGATAGATTGGATTAGGATGTTCCAGAGGATGGGGGAGGCTCTGGAGAAGTCCTGTACGTGAGCATAGGAGGAGGTGACAAGGGAGCTTGAGAACAAGAGGTCTTTGGAGAAGTGGAGATAACAATTTAGTTGGCATTTTGAGACTAGGTTATTGTAGTAGCTTGGGATAGAGTCGTAAATGACTTTGTAGGTTGTTGTTGGTATTGAGCAGAAGCCAATAAAGGGACTGGCAGAGAGGGGTAGTCGACACTGAATGGTTGGTAAAGCCAGTTACACATTGCAGTTTTTTTTTCCCTGCAACACGATGGGTTGCACGGAAAAAAAAAACGCAGCTGTGGTCAGAGACACTGTACTAATGATCCGACATTAGTGTAGAAATCTCCCCTACTGAGCTCTTGTGTTCTAACAGGGGGACGATACCCCAACAGAACACTCATATTAGTGCTCTCTGCCATTGGCTGAGAGTGCTGATCGGGAGTCGTCAGCTGCTGTTTTTCACATGGCCGATTTTTTTAATCGGCTGATGTCTCCCAACAGTCGTCCCGTGTGTACCCGGCTTTAGGTGGAGGACTCTAGTGACAGCATTCATGATAGACTGAAGGTAGGATAGCCTGTGTAAGGCTGGTTTCACACTAAAGCATGCATCGTCTCACAGCAGAAGTCCGGCACGTCTCCATTCACTGTCAGGTCTGATTTCAGCCTGAATTTTTGAATTGAATTCGGACCTGAAATGGGCCAAAAGATTCACAGGGCTCCTGTGCTATTCACACCAGAGCTGCTGTGGGGATGTGTGAACAAGCTCCATAGAGAGCCGGTCACACTCTCCTGCTATGCGAATAGGATGTGGGGAAACCTACATCCATATCGCATTGGTGTGAACCCAGTCTAAAGGTAGGCCAGTGAGGAGAGAGTTGGAGCAGTCAGGGCGACAGATAACCAGGGCGTGAATTACAAACGTTGTCATGTCATTGGTTAAGAAGGTGTGTATTCTGGAGATGTTACTGAGGTTGCAAGATTTGGACAGTGATTGGTATTAGTATTTTACAGTTACATTACAGTAAGGAAGTGTCAAGATTGCTTTAGGGCATACATGTTAATGCACCAAAGGGCATTGGCATAACCTGAAATGGTCCTACAAGTTTTTGATGGTAAATACAGATATACTTTACTGACTTTTGAAGGAATGTATACATTTCAGAAGGTGTCATTATACTTATTTTCCTGTAGTTGCTCTGCCAGAGCTGTGACACACACCAACCAACCTCTCAGTCTGGGTTTGTTAAATCATTATTTGACAGAAAAATAGATGTGTAGAATGCCTGGCCAATAGATGGAATACAAAAATAAAGCAATATACATATTCTTGAAATAAATACAGATTTATTCAGGGGTAAACCATTAATTAAGTAAAACAAGTGGCCTGTACCAACCACTGTGCCCTTGTCCAATTATGGTTAACTCAATAGAATTTTAAAAATATGTTTTGCAGCTTGATATTGTGAGATGAAGGACAAAGGATTAATAATAGGATGGATTTACAAGAAATTTATGCCTTTGTATGTCACATAAGCAGCACATTCCAGTTTCTTAAAGCTGTTTTTAGTACAGCATTTCAGTATCACACCCATTGTCTGAAAAATGTACTAAATGATTTAATCTACGTGTTAAATGCCCAATCTTCTCATCCACATGCTTTGCCAGGAAACAGGTCTCAGCTGTAATTTGATTCCAGCAGTATTAAAACAAATAGCATGGTGTAAATGTCTGAATTAACTAATGTGTTTCAGAGGGACACAGCGCTAAGCAAGAAGGCATCTGGCTCTGTGATTCATGAAATGCTGCTCACCCAGCTGCTCCAGTATGAACACAAGCAGGCAGAGGTAAGTACATGTCTACCTAACAAGCCCCTGCCTCTGGATTTCTGACACCTCTAGATAAAAGTGACAGATGGTTGCTGAGTGGTATCACTGACAGGTACAATTTCTTCATCAGGGAGGGAGATGTTTTTTCATTAGCTAATTTAGGCAAAAGATGGCAACTGAGTTGTGTCTTTCAACTTAAGGCCAAACTGAATGTAACATTTTTAGTAGCTCAGTCATGCTGCTAAAATCATCTGTAATTAATTGCCAAGAGTACTAGTTGCTCACTGATGGAACAAATGGCTCCCTGGCTCAAACAGTTTATCTATTGGTCAGAAATTCAGGGATTGGGTCCTTGACAGCAGTTATATTTCCCGCTCCCCGACTGCACAGAGAAAGTATAACATATTTAATATTTTTAGAAACAAAATTAAAGCTTTACAGCCACTTTAGGGCAGATGATAAGAGACGTGTTGTGTAGTCAGTGCTTCTCACCCATGCAGGGTGCGGAGTTCCAGGCTAGTTCGCTAGGAGAGGACTGATTGGCATTGGTAAGTTCTAATTTTGGACCCCGAAATCAGAGGCTTGGAGAGACTTTGGGTGGGGTAAAGAAGCTCCAAACCCTGAGTACAGAGATATTGGCCCAAAAGGGTTAACCTGCCTACAAGGAGGGGAACAGTTTAGTGTTGACTGCCTGGCACTTGGTTTGCTAAGCAAAATAAAAGGGGAATGGGAATAGGACCCAAGGTGTCCTTGCCTTCAATGAAGTGAAAGGAACAATGCAGTTTAACTTGATATAATTTTAATAGAACAATTAGTAGAAAACAATGTTTTTCATTGAAAGGAAAGCATAAACAATAGGAAATTTCAAATGGTAAAAACTGACAACGTTGTCACTTAAAAACACACACCCATGAGCTTTTCCCTTACAGCAGTCTGAAATACCCTATGTGGTTAACATGACCATGTCTAGGCAGGAAGTGATGTAACAGGAAGTAATTCCCTGAGTGTCACTCTGAATGCCTATATAAAGGATTCTGTTCAGGCAAACACTTCACCCTGAAGAAATCCACATCAAAAGTGGGTGAAACATGTTGGTGTGTGCGCCTACACATGCCCTTTGCCGATAGCCGACCTAAACTTTTCATCACCTTTTAACCCTCATCCTGTCTCCGCAAAACTGGAAATCCACAAACAACCGAAGACTGAAAGTAGATGGCCAGGCGGTCCCATGCTGGTTTTGAGTGGATGACACCCTGTGCGTGTCACCAGGACTAGGAATACAGAGATTGGCATCCTGCTTACCCATGGACTCCTGCAAAGGACTCTGGATTCATCACCTTGTCACTGAAATTGAGGACCAATTCAATATTGTCCAAACAGTCAAGCCTTGCACACACGTACGGGATTCCCGGCGGTAAAAAGTCAGCCGGGAATCCCAAGGGGAAAACCGAGAACCTGCTCGGTAACTTTTTCCCCCTACACACGACTGGGTTTCCCGACAGGAAAACTGCCATGAGAGCTTTGGTCGGGAATCCCGGCCATGTGTATGCTCCATCGCAATGTTTCCCATAGGAAAACTGCCGGGTTAAAAACCGCCAGGAATCCCGGTGGGAAAAAAAAGAGCTGGTTCTCTTTTTTTTTCCAGCAGTTTTTCTGTTGGGAAAACTATGATGCAGCATACACATGGCCAGTTTTTACCATGTGCAATTTCCTATTGTTTATGCTTTCCTTTCAATGAAAAACATTTTTTCTACTAATTGTTCTAATAAATGTATATCAGGTTAAATCGCAGATTGTTCCTTTTCCTTCATTAGAGGCAAGGACACCTTGGGTCCTATTCCCACTCCACCCTATTACCGACTGAGTCGGTAACCTGCCACCTGAATTGACCAATGATACTGGTCATCGAGACCCCACCAATTGCGTTTTTTATTGCGATTGGTTTGCTAAGCTCCTGCAGCTTTTCTTGGACCCTGAAGCAGATAGGAACTAGGTGTGGGAATGGCACTTTGGTGGTGAGATGTAATATTTCTGTCCATATACCAGAACTGCGGACTGTTTGTATTTTTTTGTTTTGCTAAAGAAAAGCTGTTATATTTTCCTGCTTTTTGAAGAATCAAGACTGTTTCTCTATTACAAAGTGGTTGGTGATCCTGAGCTCACCATATTACAATATATATATCGCAGAACATGGATAAAGATCAGGGGTTCTGACTTCACCCTGATTTTAATGGCTTCATAATTGGTCCAGGTTGCATAATATGGAAGCCAGAGATAGATGAATACATTTTCAGAAAGCAGTCAGTTGTCCGTTTACCACTCATTAGAATTCATCATTATTGTTTATTCATCTAAATGTTTTCAGCCAAAGTCTATGTCTGTTAGAAACTCACAGGTCACCTACAGAAGGTGTTCCTTAGCTTTACTAAAGTAAATTTACAATAAAACATTCTTTTAAATATAGCAATGTCGATTTTTACTTGTTTTTTTTAACCAATGAAATCCAGATGTTTATTGTCAGACCTTTTAATGATATGTTCTGTATAAATGATTACCATACAATTGACATCCAGTATTATTTAGTGATGTGTATTCAGCAGAGGTGCCCCCTGAACTTTTCAGCAGTACGCCTGGGGGTATATGTACCACTGCTTTGCTAAGTGAACAGTCTCCATTCCTTTAGTAAAGCAACCCCACTGACTTGGAACAAGAATGCAGATCAGAAGGGAATCAGATCACCCAATCTGCACATTTGTGTTGAGCCAAGGAATTAGAAATGACAGAAGTCAAATGATCGGTCAATGGCGGCATCCATACTACTAATCAGCATATATGCAGTTCAGGCTTGACAAAGGACATTCCCACAATCGGACTAATATGAAAATACTGATGGCTTTTTTCTTTTAGGTTGAGTACTGGAACTGGAAGGGAGAAATGAGCAAGCATGCATTCACATTTACATCCCACCACAGTATGCAGATGGACCTGTCCAGTTTACAGCAGGCTGTCATGTGAGTATTTACAGTAGTTACAATATTTAAAACTGTGTACAGGCGGTCCCCGAGTTATAAACAAGATAGGGTTTGTAGGTTTGTTCTTAAGTCGAAACAGGTACATTTTTTAAGTGTAGCTCCAGCCAAAGAAAATTTTAAGCTTTTTGGATAGCATAGGGAAGAGTTATCACCCCTGTAATGTTTGTTTTGCTGTCTGTGCCCCTGTTCAGAAGATTTCACCTCACTTACTGTCCCAATGACAATTGGATTTTACACACATGCAAGTGATATTTTTTTTCTGCCTTTAAATGCTCCTGCCTCTAAATGCTTGTCAATACCAATGTGTACATATAGCGGGAGATTTACTAAAACTGAAGCACTTAGAATCTGATGCAGCTGTAAATGGTAGCTAATCCGCTTCAGCTGAACTCGCACAATTTCAAACCTGCATTTCTTTTAGAGGCGATTTGAAAGACATCTGTGCGGGTTCATGTACAGATGTCTGTTGAAATCACCCCCGAAGTCTCAAAAGTAGTGCAGAAACTACTTTTGGAAATTGGTGCGTCGCCGCAAAGTCGGCATCGCACCGATTCGGACAGTATCATTGCTGGCAATAGGGTCCGATTTGGCATGCAATTTGACCTGTCAAATCGCCCCGATGTGAACAGGGGCTCAAATGGAAGCTGATTGGTTTCTGTGCAGAGCTGCACAGATTTTGCATGCTCCAGTTTTACTACCCCCCCCCCCCCTGCACAGGCTAACATAGAGGGGCATTTAGAGGCATAGAAAACAAACGTCAAATGCCTGAAAAAGCAGTGTTTTTGACATCCTGTGGGCATGAAGCTTTATACATAAGGTGTCACACTAGATAGCAGGATTCTGTTACTTAAAGGTAATGTATAATGTTTTTTTAGTGCCCATTTATATATATCTGTGCAGAGCATAATTGCCCATTGCATTAAAATATAAGTTCAGGCATACAAAAAAATAAACGATCATACTCACCTAGATGGCTACAACACCAATCCCAGCTGCAGATGTCTGTCAATGGCTCTACAATGAGAACTGAGCGATCAAAAAATGCTGATCACTTAGTTCTCAGTAATCAGTTTGCAGAGAAGCAGTGACTGCCAATCATTGTCACTCCACTATTCCCCTCCAACGCTCACTAGAGCACCGGTCTGTGAAGGGGCAGGAGCTGCTGGTTAAGTCTGCCAGCGGCTCGCTGCGAGGCTGAGCCAGCTGCCAGTCCAGGCATCTGGGTGAATCCTGACTGTAAAGCTTTGATCTTTCCATAACCTTGACTGGCTGAGTGATGTCAGCTGACAACAGACTTTAGCCTGCTGCCAGCTGAAAATGGGTCAGAGGAATGTAGCTCTTTCATTTGCATGGGAAGGTGCTGTGAGGGGCTATTCAGAATAAATGGCACTGCAATACGCCAACATGCACAAAGTGTGTTTCAGTAATAAGCTGCAATACAATATTGTAAATTAACGTGTTTGAACATGCAACAAAAATAGGTTAGATGTAATAAATCTCATAATTTTGTTAATATTTTAATCAGGGCTTTTTTCTCAGGGTGCAGGTAATCCCCCATTCAAGTCACCCATTGTCCCACCCCACCCACCCCCGCAAGCAACAAACAGTAGATCTGCAAGTAACCAACATCAATAGAACCTCCAGCAGCCAGCAACAATTGACCCCTCGCTCAACATTAGATCCCTACCAGTAATGATTGACCCCCTAGCACCATAAGACCTTTCCCCACCAGCAACAGTATACCTTGCCCGCATCAATAGACCTCCTAGCGTAAATAGATCCCCCAGCAGTCAGCAGCAGTAGACCCTCCAGCACACTCCAGCACTCCATTCAGTACTAGAGATGCCAGAACTGCTTTCCTCCGTGTTCCAGCAACAACAAAAAAATGCCCTTGTTTTTATAATCTTGTATCTTTTGCAATGTACATAGGGAAAAAACTAATTTGTTCATTAAATAGGTTGTTTCTGCTTTCTCCTTTGGAGTGTGACACAATGGTTGTGCTTTACTGACCCTTCTTACAATCCAAGCCTATGAGTTGGCCAACTCATTGAAAAATGCATTCCCTTTATGCCAGTTATCTTCTCTCGACAGCTGTTAAGCAATTACAGTCTTTGTGGTCGCTAATCCACTCTAGTCCTAGTGGGCAATCTACAACTTCTATGTTTATATAATATAAAAAAAGAAGAGCAATCTTGTAAAAATGTGAAAGTCACAAAAAAAATGGCATTCCTTTAAATCGGTTAAAGGCTAGATTCAAGCTTGTAGTTGCATTCAGGCACGCAAGATGCATCCTGACTGTCTTTATTTTTTTTTACAAAGGGACTATTGTGCTGCAAACATGGCACCATTGACTTGAGTGGGTGAAATTGACAGGTAGTGACTGTCAACTTGGCATGCAAAGCATCGCAGCCACAGCATGTGAACAGTCCACTCTGGCTGTATTGAAGACAATTGGTGGACAATTTTGGGGGGATGGTAAAACTGCCCATGTGAAAGAGGCCTTAAACCCAAAACAAGAATGTAATTATATTGCAGCTAACAAATTCTTTAATGTAGTACATAGTTAGTCAGATTGAAAAAAGACACTAGTGCATCTATCAACCAATTTAAAAAATATGGCTGCATTAGTTTCCTTTTTTTTTTTGTTTTTTTCCTGGACTTTCATCTGATGATCCAGCCAGTTTCAACTTCCTTTAAAGTGGTTGTAAAGTCTATGCATGAAGATAAAAAGCCTTCTGTGTGAAAAATGGATGAACGACCTTGGTTTCTATATACCGTATTTATCGGCGTATACTGCGCACTTTTTTGCCCTGAAAATCAGGGCAAAATCGTGGGTGCGCGATATACGCTGTTACCCGCTTTCCCGCGCCGAGTTTGAACACTGCGCCGGCATATACCGAGCGCAGTACACTCGTGTATAGTCGGGCAGGCTGGGCTCCTCTCGCGCTCACGTCCTGGATGTACAGTCGCAACGATTAGAGTCGCAACGACTTGAGTCGCAACGATTAGAACAGTTCCATTGTCGGCAATGGGGTGTGACTTTTCATGGGATTTTGAGCTATAAAATCACATGACAAATCGCACCAGTGTGAACCAGGCCTTAATACGTAAGCCAGGCTCATCTAAATCTGCTAATGCATTTAAAACTACCCTCTCCCTTGATAATGCTGCAGTCTAAGAGTGGCTCTGTTGCTCCTCCTTCCAAAGTGGAGCCACCCTAATGCCCTGTACACATGATCAGAATTTCCGATGAAAAAAGTCAGACGGAATTTTTTCATCGGATATTCCGACCATGTGTGGGCCCCATTGGACTTTAGAAATAGAACATGTTTTATTTTTTTCCGATGGAAAAAAATCCTATCGGAATTTCCGATCGTCTGTATGGAACTCCGACGAAGAAAAAAAACATGCATGCTCAGAATCAAGTCGACGCATGCTCGGAAGCATTGAACTTCATTTTTCTCGGCTCGTTATAGTGTTTTACATCACCGCGTTTTGAATGGTCGGAATTTGGTCTGAGGCCTCGTACACACGACCGAGAAACTCGACAAGCCAATTTTCTCCATTCCCGTCAAGGAAATAGAGAACATGCTTTCTTTTTGGCTCGTCAAGTTTCTCGACAGTTTCCTCGACGAAAATGTACACACGACCGGTTTCCTCGGCATAAAAATATCTCCCAGCAAGTTTCTTGCTGGTTTTTGCCGAGAAACTCGGTCGTGTGTACGAGGCCTGACAGTGTGTATGCAAGACAGCTTGAACGTAATTCCGACGGAAAATTCCATCTGATTTTATCCCATCGGAAATTCCTATGGTGTGTGCAGGGCATAAGATGAGAAGTGTGTTACTGTCCAGATTGGCAGGTGAAAATAAAGGGAAAAAGTTTTTAAAAAGAAAAATAATGCAGACACCACATTGGTAAGATGCAATATGATATTTTTGCTAATACAAGTTAATTACTGCAGTACTAATTTAAAATGCATCCTCACTGGCAACATGCTATACTTTTCTTTAATAAAGTGGGTTAAGAGCTGACCAGTCTCGATACTAATCAATTACCAGAAGAAAGGAGGGATACAAGAGGAAACATTAGGGGAAAGGTACCTCTAAGAAAAACAGTTTTTTTCAAGCAAAATCCCGAGGATGGTCTCCTATAACCATCAAGACATAAACCCATTGTTGGATACAACATTATCCAGGTGCATCTTACTTTTGACATTTATCTTGTCAGAAGCTATATCTTGCCTCAGCTGCTCACACCTCAAATGAACTGCATGGAACTTTTATTAAATCCTCTGAATGACATCTAGAGCTAGTGAGAGAAAATGTCAGATCCCATTGATTCACGTACTACAGTGATATGGAATAAAGCATCGGCACATCCATCTAATCCACTTTAGGGGCATGCTGGATACTTATTGATTCAGCAGCACCTGGAGGGTTCTTGCTATTCTGTTCTAGACACCAGAGGGGTTATATTACTCGCCAAACTATTTTGCCTTATCATCACAAGTTACTTTGATTAAGACATAATAGATTGATTTTATATAGAGTTTTCCCAGAGAGCAACCATTCTTGCGAACAGTTTAATAAGAAAGATGTCTGTCAAATAAATGCATATTTTGAGTAAAGTATAGAAATAAATGATTGGAGCATTCAAACTCAAACTTCTAAGTCTAGTCCCTACAGAGCTCTCAGTGTGGATGCTACAGCTTGGTCAGAAGCTTATTTGTTCAGCCTGTCCGTAGGGGGCGTATGGGTGCCACCCTCCTAATCAACATGCGGGGCCCCCGGATGCATGGATTTCAATGAGGCTCTAATTGGCTTCAAAAAAGGGTGGGCCCCCGAGCCCACCCACTTGTGTGACAATATCCAATGAATATTGGCTGTTGTCTTCCAGATTCTCCTCCCGACCAATCAGGAAGCAGTTCCTGAGACCCATTTGGCCAGGGAGTCTTAGAACTTCTGGCCAATCAGATCTCGGTCAGGACCCACTTCCTGTTCAGCCTTTCAGCCTGGAGGAGAAGCAATGGCCCCAGGGCGAGGAGCTGCAGCCCGGATCTATGTCTGCCTAATCTGCCTCCTTCCAAAGGTAAGGGGGGGTCGCTGCATTCCTGTCTGTCTCCTGCAGGGGGATCTCTGCACTCCTTTCGTTCTCCCACGCGGGGGGGGGGGTTGGTTTGCCGCCCCCCCAACATATTGGGCACCAGCCGCCACTGGGAGTAACAACTTACAACCCTGCAGTTTAGATCTAACAATCCTAATATAGACAAAGTTTGGATACATGTCTATCATCTGTCAAAACTACACACAGGATACATGATTACAAAAAGATATAACAAAGGTTAACAATTGTGACCATATATAGTGTTGTGCGTTTGACAGCAGGAATTACCTGAACGATAATTATATTGAGTAGTTTTCACCAATCAAATTTATTTTTCAAAAACACAGCTCTAGCGATATGAATACAGACTAAATATGGAATATTTATTTACTAGACATGTATTCACAATAAATAGTTATTTGTATGAATGGACATAAAAAAAATCTTACATAAAATGCAAAATCAAAATGCAATAAATCAATAATAGGTATTTTCAAATAGAATCAAGAAAGATCAACGTAACATATTACCCTTCCAAAATGGCTGCTGGCTTACAGTGGTCGTTAACAGAGTCCCCTAAAATGACTGCCTTTCCTAAAATGGTGTCTCCTCAAGGTGGAGCTGTGTTTTGGTGTCCTCAAAGAGTCAAATGATGACGCATGATTATAAGTGTATAAGGTGTGTGTGAAGGGTGATGGATGAAGTAAAGTCCCAGTGTGAATGACGTGTGTCTAGTACACCTAATGGCTTCCTCTCCTGGTCCTATTCTGTTCTGGATAATACTGTACTGTACTGTTACTGGTACTGTTCTGGATAATAAGCTCATAAAAATTTGAATACGCCTAGCCCAGAAGGTGGAACTTATTTTCATTGGTTCATGTGGCTAAATATTCCATTATTTGTTTAGGCATTGCCTTTCTTAGCCACCAAGTGTCAACCTAGGAAAATGGATATATTTGTTTAAAATTTTTCTAAAAATAATTTGTTATAAGAATGTCCATTTTCTCATGGTACAGGCATGACCATATGATATTTCTAATATATATCTGTAATATTTAGGACATTTATAATGCAGCAACATTTCAAACATAAATATATTGATTAGGAAGAGTTGTTTTATATATATATATATTATGATTTTATGATTAATTATACATCTAAGTAAAATAATAAAACTATATGGGGATATATATGGTTATAGTATATATATTTAAACATAATAATTTTTATATTTAAACTATTTCTACATATATAGCTGGATTCAGATAGAGTTAGGCCGGCGTATCAGTAGATACGCCGACCTAACTCGGAATCGGCGCCGACCTAAGTTTAAGTGTATTCTCAAACTGAGATACACTTAAACCTATCTTGCTTGCGCCGTCGTATCTTAGGGTGCAATATTTAGGCTGGCCGCTAGGTCACGCTTCCATTGCGCTCGGCGTAGAATATTTAAATCACTAGATACGCCTATTCACGAATGTACGCACGCCCGTCGCAGTAAACATACGCGGATTATGTAAGGCATTTTCAGGCGTAAAGTTATTACATCAAATAGCTGGACTAGTAATGTTAAGTATGGCCGTCGTTCCCGCGTCAAAATTTGAAGATTTAAGGTCGTTTGCGTAAGTCGTCCGTGAATAGGGCTGGACGTAATTTACGTCCACGTCGAAACCAATACGTCCTTGCGGCGTACTTTGCCGCAATGCACACTGGGATATGTACACGGAAGGCGCATGCGCCGTTCGTAAAAAACGTCAATCACGTCGGTCACAGTTAATCTACATAAAACACGCCCCCCACATCCTCATTTGAATTTGGCGTGCTTACGCCAGCCTATTCACGCTACGCCGCCATAACTTAGCAGGCAAGTACTTTGTGAATACAGTACTTGCCTAGCTAACTTACGGCGGCGTAGTGTAAATACGATACTCTACGCCGCCGCAAAGATGCGGCGGGCTACTTGAATCCACCTAATAGGGTGTTTCTTATCAGAATAAATACATACTACATCACAAAATTATTCTTATGCCAGTAGACAAAAAATGATGACTTGAATCCATTTCATGGTATATAATACGTGAGGTTATAGTCTTATAATCATACACTCTCATATATATGCGGAGATGGTGTGGTTCTTATTAAAATATTATCATAAATACATTAAACAAAAGCTCCAAATTTCCCTCTTAGCATATTATGGAACATGGAGGTTGTACATCAATATTTATTTATGTCAATATTCCTAGGGGGATCTCAGTTGTATAGTGTCCACATTATTTAAATGGTGTCGAGCTGTATTCCTCTTCCAGTGGTGAGGAATTTTAGGTGGGAATTCAGGTTTTTATTAGCCTGAGTCTGTTTAGTAGTGGTTGTCCAGGTGGTAAACTGTAACAGCACTGGTGAACGAAGTGAACCACAACTGTGGTAAGCAAGGAATTCAAATGCGATTCTCTATGCGACAACTCAGTATTGGGCCCCAGGCATCACTCCTCGCAAAAGGAGTTTGGGGGATCTATACATCATCTCTGTGTCACATAAAGAAAGGCGTTGAGCTACTAAGCATGAACGTATTACAACATGCGACCAAAGCTTACCATTTAAAAATATACTTCAAGATCAATATTCCAATTAACCTCAATATGCAAGTGATTATCAGTAAGGTTGTCCCCAGCAACGGCTCCCAGTTGCAATAACTGCAGATGGCACTAAAGGAGTAGTTAAGGCGGAAGCGATCTTCTGGCATGGGGAGCGATGACACCTTTCTCTGTAGCGTGGCCGAGCTATGGCTGACAATAATAGAACGAGGCTTGTGTCTAAGCTGAGTGCCTTTTTAGGCCAGTAACCAGGTGTAGTGCATCGCACTTAGTTTAAAAGAAGCGCAGTGCGCCGGCGCACTTCCACATTGCAGGGTGGAACACACAGGGCGCCGCGCGATGACGTCATTGTGTGGACGCCGTTATGCATTCCAGGCCGGAACCCAAGCAGGAAGTAACAGGTGCGCGGAGCGCCTGTTACATAAACATTCCCCAAGGCCTTGTTATACATTGTTTGAATGTAGTTTTATCACTGGTCCAAGGGTCTTCAAATAAATTCCATTTAGCGACCATAAACTATATTTATCCTTGGCTTTTATAGTCCCAGTTCTGCAAACAGCTTGCTTACAGACCTCCAACAGGGTGATAAAAAAACACAGGGGGCCAGATTCATCAAGGGGATACGACGGCGGATCTCCTGATCCGCCGTCGTATCTCTGAGATCCGACGGTCGGATCTATGCGACTGATTCATAAGAATCAGTTCCGCATAGATCTCCCTTAGATCCGACTGGTGTAAGTGACTTACACCAGTCGGATCTTAGGCTGCAATCTACCACCGGCCGCTAGGTGTCGTCGCAGTTTTTTACGCATCGGATATGCAAATGAGGAGAACCGCCGATTCAAGACCGAACGCCTGCCCGTCGCTTTTTTTTTTACGTCGTTTGCGTTCGGCTTTTTCCAGCGGATAGTTACCCCTGCTATATGAGGGGTAGCTAATGTTAAGTATGGCCGTCGTTCCCGCGCCGAGATTCAAATTTTTACGTCGTTTGCGTAAGTCGATCGGGAATACGGATGGCCGGAATTTACGTAGCCGCCGAAAACATTGACGTCCTAGCGACGTCATTTGGAGCATGCACACTGGCAAATTTTGCCGGCGACGCATGAGCAGTTAAATCGGCGTGGGAACGCGCCTGATTTAAATTGTACACTCACCCTAGCCGCGGAATTTGAATTCCGCCGGGGGAGTTACAATCCGACGGTGCAATTTTCAAGGTAAGTGCTTGGTGAATCATGCACTTGCCTCGCAAAATTGGACCGGCGGATCGTAAATCAGATAGATTACGCGGATCTAAAGATCCGCTAATCTATCTGAATCTGGCCCACGATGTCTATGGTTGAAAAGCCTGAAGCTGACCTGGGGCTTATTTAATCTTAAACATCCACATTGAAATTATGAAAATATGTCTATTTCTTCACCATAGTTCTGACAATAGTATACATGATTACAAAGGGGTATCCCATAAGTTGTCTACGTGTTTCTTGGATCTAGCCCTCTTCTTCAGAAGAGAAACCCACATAATACAACATATTATTTAATAAATTTCATTCCTAAGCCAGCATGTGTACAAACAGATCAAGAAAACTTAGCCGCCTGCCATTATGCATAAACAGAACTTGTTCGCATTTCCTTCCCCTGGCTAACACCCCAAAGTGGGAGATCAGACACCTGTCCCTCTGGATCAATGGCCATAATGAATTTTTTTTATTGCGCATTGCTACACAGTTTAAAGCCTAACTCCTCTAGTTCTCCCCTTCCCCACATTAGGCCTCCCAGCAGTATTTTATAATTACTTTTTTTTAATAATACTTCTTTCAAATGTCTTCACTTGCTGGTGATGGTCAGGGTCCTCTTTCTTGTTTGATCTTCTCTTGCCAGTAGGCAGTCATCAGTGATGCAGAAATCTGCATCAGTGTATGTGAGCACATGACGCTGTGGTAATGCACCCTTTAGTGGGTGGGTTCATAACCCCCCGCACTCATAGGATTTACTCAGTCTTTTGCTTTAAATAATGATGGGTGTCATGATAAATAAGTCCCGTTGTCAGCAGTTAGGGAAAGGTTCCCTTTTAAAAGCATGCACAACCAACTTTACACAGAGAAAAAGTGTTTCAGCACTGATCTTACTAAATATTACCCAGGCCCAACGTGTAAAAACAAAATGATGATATATTATAAAGCACAGTTTCACCCTTTATACCTAATGTCTGCTCAGTTGATGAGTTTTCTGATTTAATTGTATTTGAGCACATTTAAATTAACTTACCCAAAATGAGACTGTAGTTTGAGATGTTGAGTTGTCACTTTTCAGAAGAATTTACCTACTTTCTTGATAATTAATAGAAAATGGCAAGCTTTCAGCAAACACCACCAAGTGCACCCCATGGACTACAGTTATCTGCTAGCACTGCTGAAGACGGTTGAAGAACAGTGGGATCCTTCTATGTGTCCAAAAGAGCTGGTATGTGCTATGAACAAATATACCAAACATATTTTCTTCTAGATTTTTCTAGTCAGCTTTATTTATTTTTTCGTAAAAAATATAATTAATGATATTGTGCAACATTAAAAATGATATGAACCAAGTAAAAATCTGAAATACCCTGGGCAGTCTCTGCCACGCAGCTAAATGTTCAGCTTTTTCATGTGTTTGGCAGAAGCTGTTTACGTGAAAGTCTTTAACATTTCAGACTTGACATGAATGGTTGGCAGTTTCTGTATTACCAGTTAAAGGTCTAATCACAGATGTCATACCATGCTATATTAAATAAAGCGGTAGTAAATCCAAAAGCAAACATTCATTATATTTCAGCTTATCAGTTCTTAGATGTTTTGCCTGCATTCGTTTAATTTATAAGCCTTCGTTCCTTAATTTTAATCTGGTGGTCCAGCCAGTAAGTCTTTTGCTTTTAAACAGAACAAGCTCTCCTGCAAAATGTAGCAGTTAAAGTGTTGAGACAAACCATTTACCACTGACGGGGGTGCTTGCAATGACCAGCTTTTATTTATTATTGTAAAACCTTTACTCCAAATGAAAAAAAAAATGATTGCTGTAACTGCTTGTTACAATGTAAGATGGAGTTCTACTTTACTTTGTTAGTGTATCTAAATCTGCTAGCACATCTAACACTCCCCTCCCCCAGGCTAACAATGCCTCCGTAGCACCCTCGAGTATATGTGCTAGATATATATATATATATATATAGTGCCTTGAAAAAGTATTCATACTCATTGGAATTTTCCACATTTTGTCATGTTACAACCAAGTATGTAAATGTATTTTATTGGGATTTTATTTGATAGACCAACATAAAGTGACACATAATTTGCAAAGTGGAAGGAAAATTATAAATTGTTTCCATTTTTATTTTACAAATAAATATGTGAAAAGTGTGGCGTGCATTTGTATTCAGCCTCTGTGAGTCAATACTTTGTAGAACCACCTTTCACTGAAATTACAGCTGCAAGTCTTTTTGGGGATGTCTCTACCAGCTTTACCCATCTAGAGAGTGACATGTATGCCCATTCTTCTTTGCAAAATGGCTCAAGCTCTGTCAGATTGGACGGAGAGCGTCTGTGAACAGTAGGGATGAGCTTCGTGTTCGAGTCGAACCCATGTTCGACTCGAACATCTTATGTTCGACCGTTCGTCGAATTACGAACGTTACGGGCCGTTCGCGCCAATTTCGATTGGCGTGTCACGGCCCATAATTCACTGCGGCATCGCAGTGCATTGCTGGCTGATGATTGGCCAAGCATGCACTATGACCCGCATGCTTGGCCAATCACAGCGCGCAAAAAACGGAGAGTCATAATTGGCCAAAGCCACCCTGGCTTTGGCCAATTATGGCTCAGGGGGTTTAGAACACGCCCCACACTATAAAAAGCCACCTGCAGGTCGGCCTTGTGTAGTGTGTTGCGGCGGTGGTTAGAGACAGAGAGAGAGAGAGAGAGAGTGTCATTTTTTCTAGGTAGATAGAGCAGGCAGGCTAGTCAGTTAAAGTTACAGTGTGTAGAAGATATATATGCATCCCAGGTGTTGTGTATATATATTTATACACTGTATAGTTTAGCTAGATCTGCTCTTCCTAATTTATTGGCAGGCAGGTGATTGTGCTAGCTGCAGTATTCTTACGTGGTGTACTGCCTGTGTCCTCTGCAGTGTGCACCTAAAGCTACGTGGTGTGTGTACTGCCTTTGTCGTCTGCAGTTTGCACCTAAAGCTACTTGGTGTGTACTGCCTGTGTCCTCTGCAGATTGCACGTAAAGCTATGTAGTGTGTACTGCCTGTGTCCTCTGCAGTGTGCACCTAAAGCTACGTAGTGTGTACTGCCTGTGTCCTCTGCAGTGTACACCTAAAGCTACGTGGTGTGTACTGCCCGTGTCCTCTACAGTTTGCACCTAAAGCTACATAGTGTGTACTGCCTGTGTCCTCTGTAGTGTGCACCTAAAGCTACGTGGTGTGTACTGCCCGTGTCCTCTGCAGTTTGCACCTAAAGCTACTTGGTGTGTACTGCCCATGTCCTCTGCAGTTTGCACCTAAAGCTGCGTGGTGTGTACTGCCTGTGTCCTCTGCAGTGTGCACCTAAAGCTACGTGGTGTGTGTACTGTCTTTGTCCTCTGCAGTTTGCACCTAAAGCTACTTGGTGTGTACTGCCTGTGTCCTCTGCAATGTGCACCTAAAGCTACGTGGTGTGTACTGCCCGTGTCCTCTACAGTTTGCACCTAAAGCTACGTAGTGTGTACTGTCTGTGTCCTCTGCAGTGTGCACTTAAAGCTACGTAGTGTGTACTGCCTGTGTCCTCTGCAGTGTGCACCTAAAGCTACATGGTGTGTACTGCCCGTGTCCTCTGCAGTTTGCACCTAAAGCTATGTGGTGTGTACTGCCCGTGTCCTCTGCAGTTTGCACCTAAAGCTACTTGATGTGTACTGCCCATGTCCTCTGCAGTGTGCACCTAAAGCTACGTGGTGTGTGTACTGCCTTTGTCCTCTGCAGTTTGCACCTAAAGCTGCTTGGTGTGTACTGCCCGTGTCCTCTGCAGTTTGCACCTAAAGCTACGTGGTGTGTGTACTGCCTTTGTCCTCTGCAGTTTGCACCTAAAGCTACGTGGTGTGTACTGCCTGTGTCCTCTGCAGTGTGCACCTAAAGCTATGTGGTGTGTGTACTGCCTTTGTCCTCTGCAGTTTGCACCTAAAGCTACTTGGTGTGTACTGCCCGTGTCCTCTGCAGATTGCACCTAAAGCTACTTGGTGTGTACTGCCCGTGTCCTCTGAAGTTTGCACCTAAAGCTACTTGGTGTGTACTGCCCGTGTCCTCTGCAGTTTGCACCTAAAGCTACGTGGTGTGTACTGCCCATGTCCTCTGCAGTTTGCACCTAAAGCTACATAGTGTGTACTGCCTGTGTCCTCTGCAGTGTGCACCTAAAGCTACGTGGTGTGTGTACTGCCTTTTTCCTCTGCAGACCATTAGTATGTCTGGAAGGACAACAAGGAGAGGCAGAGAGTCATAAGCCGATAAAAGAGGGCAAGCAGGCTCTGCGTCTAGAGGCAACAGTGCTGGTCGTGGACACGGTGCATCCTCATCAGCACGTGGCCATGGGACACGCTCGTCCTTTTTTTCGGCAGCTGGTCGTGTTGAGCCACAACATGCCAAAGACTTGGTAGAGTGGATGACCAAGCCGTCCTCATCCTCCTCATCCTCTCTCACCCAGGCTCAGGGTACCTTGTCTGGCAAAGCAGCTGCCAAGGTGTCCTCTTCCCTCTGCTCAATGGCATCAGTCACTCCTTCCCTAGCCCCACCATGTCCTCCTGAGGAGTCCCCCGAACTGTTTGAACACAGTGTTGGATACATGCTGCATGAGGATGCTCGAAGGCTTCGATGATGGTACACAGATAGAGGAAGGCAGTAACGTGAGCCCAGAGAGAGGGGGTGCCCAAGAAGGACAGCAATCTGGCAGTCATGTTCCCCCAGCTGCAGCATACTGCCAGGTTTTCTACAGTGATGAGGAGGGAGGGGATGATGAGGTCACTGACTCTACGTGGGTGCCTGATAGGAGAGAGGAGGAGGAGGAGGCACAGGCACATCTCCAAAGAGGCAGGATGCCCTCCAGGGACCAGCTTAAGGGCAGCACACCGACTGCATCACAACGCAGAGCTACGCATGTGCAGGGCGCTGCTGTGTGTCAGCGTTATTCCAAAAGTTCTTTGGTGTGGGCCTTTTTTGAGACGAGTGCATCAGATCACATCGCTGCTATTTGCAACATATGTCTCAAGCATATCTCGCGTGGCCAAAACATCACCCGCTTGGGCACCACATGCTTGACCAGACATATGTCGACCTGCCATGCATTTTGTTGGCAAACATACCTCAAAGACCCAAGAACAAAGCGGACCTCCCCTTGCCCCTCATCAGCTGGGATCTCCAACCCCACTATACCCTCAGTCCTCTCTGAAGCCTGCACTGATAGGACTGAAGGTGTAGAATTAGGTGTGTCACAGCCCAGTACATGCGGGCAATCTACTATCGGTACACCGATGGCAGATTGGCAGATTGTACCAGACAAATTTCCCTGCCCCAGCTGCTGCAGCGCCGAAAGAAGTTCTCTCCCAGCCATCCAAATGCCCAGCGGTTGAATGCTAGCTTAGCTAAATTGCTGGGAAGGATGCAGGACAAGGTACAGTAGTGTTGGAAGTTGTTCCGCCACCACGCCTCCAAAATGCTACTACTGGTTGTGACACACCTCTCTCCTCCACCCCCTCCTCTTCTTCTCCCTCTGTGGCCTCTTCCTGTGCTGATGTGTCCTTGGAACCAGCGGTGCTCCGTAGGCGTTCAAGGGGGTACGCAGGCAATGAGATGCCATGCGGTGCTTTAGCTGGTGTGCTTGGGGGACAGGAGCCACACTGGGGCAGAGGTTCTGTCAGCTCTGCAGGGGCAGGCTCAGAGGTGGTTGACGCCACGCCAGCTTAAGCCAGGAATGGTGGTTTGCGACAATGGCACCAACCTCCTCTCCGCCCTGCAACAGGGACAACTGACCCATGTGCCCTGTTTTGCTCATGTCCTTAACTTTGTGGTGCAGCGTTTCTTGGGCAGGTACCCAGGCTTACAGGATGTCCTGAAGCAGGCCAGGAAAGTCAGTGCTCGACTGGCAGACCTCCAAAGGGAATACAACCTGCCCAAGAACCGCCTAATCTGTGACATGCCCACCAGGTGGAACTCTACGTTGGCCATGCTGCAGCGGCTACACACGCAGCAGAGGGCCATCAATGAGTATCTTTGCCAATATGGCAGCAGAACTGAGTCAGGGGAGCTTGTTTTTTTTCCCCACGCCAGTGGGCCATGATCAGGGATGGATGCACTGTCCTGTCACCATTTGAGGAGGCCATGAGGATGGTGAGCAGTGACAGTGCATGCATCAGTGAGACTGTCCCTCTTATTCACATGTTGGAGCACACGCTGCGCACATTCAGTGCTGCTGGAGGCTTTGTAACCAATCACAGGGTGCGCCTCTCCACCGACTCGGTTGATCGACTGACCTTCATAAAAATGATTCAGGCTTGGATCACCACCAGCTACCAAGCACCTGATGTAACTGAATAATTTTTTTGAAATGTCAGATCCCTTCAAGACTGCATATGCTGATGCTGAGTGACTATCCTTTTCCTCAATGATCATGCTGATAGCTTGTAAGAACATGTTTGGTTCTGGGCAACAATTTTTGATGCAATACTTTGCAGCGGGCTCATTCCTGCGCTCCAACTAGAGTATCTGTAAGGGGTTGCAGTGTTGTGGCACCAGCACCAGTGCCTAAGGCCCAATTTTTCTGCCCCTGTTTAACAGGGGCCTGTAATTACAATTTTTGATGCAATATTTTGCAGCAAGCTCATTCCTGCGCTACAACTAGAGTATCTGTGAGGGGTTACAGTGTTGTGGCACCAGCAGCACCACCACCAACAAAGGCACAATTTTTCTGCCCCTGTTCAACAGGGGCATGTAATTACAATTATTGATCTAATATTTCACAGCAGGGTACATTCCTGTGCCCACCAAGAGTTACTGAGAGGGCTTACAGAGTTGTGGCACCAGCACCACCATCACCAACAAAGGCCCAATTTTTCTTTCCTTTTTCAACAGGGGCATGTAATTACAATTCTTGATCTAATGTTTCACATTCCTGCACCCACCAAGAGTAATTGTGAGGACTTACAGTGTTGTGGCACCAGCGCCAGCACTAAAGGCCCATTTTTTCTACCACTGTTCAACAATAGCATGTAATTAGAGTTCTTAATATAATAGTTCACACAGCAGGGCGTTCCAGCGCCCGCCGCCCACCAAGACTACCTGTGAGGGCTTACAGTGTTATGGCAACAGCAACACCTAGGGCCCAAATTTCTGCAGAGTATATACGGCAGTCCCCTACTTTCAATCATCTAACTTACAAACGACTCCTACTTGCAAACGGAAGGAGACAACAGGAAGTGAGAGGAAATCTACCCCTAGGAAGGGAAATTATAAGAGGTGTCTCCTGTCCACTGATGCTTTATCACCAATCCTTGTTTCAGTAAAAAACCCACATTTTCAAAAGATCATTCTTCATTGGGACAGAAAGTGAATTGCAACCTTCTGAACAGATGCACACAAACAGCAAAACAAATGTTACAAGGGTGATAACCCTTCTCTATGTTTTCAGAAAAGCTTAAAAATAGATTTTATGGCTGGAGCTACACTTTAAAAAAGTACCAGTTCACAATTACAAACAGATTCTACTTAACAACAAACCTACAGTCCCTGTCTTGTTTGCACTGCCTGTATACTGCTGTTCAAAGTATATAGGGCTAAAGGGGCTTGTAATGACCTGGGGGGAGGGGGGGAAACCCATGCTATTTTTGTCAATGATTTTCATCCATATTGCAGGGACCAGACATTACATTAAAGCCGCAAGCAGTTTTTTATTTATTTTTTCTTATAGTAATCTCCTTTTGTGTAGGGACAGTTCTAAACACGTGCCACTTCACAGGCATACTATCGACACCCAGCAGGTACGATATTTTTAAGGAATTTTTCTTCTTTTTTTTTTCACTTTAAGCATCATTAAAATCACTGTTCCAGAAAAACGACAGTTTTTAAAACTTTTTTTTCCATTGATACATGTTCCCTGGGGCAAGACCCGGGTTCTCAAACCCGTTTTCCGACAATAACTTGCATATTAGGCTTTAAAATTAGCACTTTTGAATTCAAACATTTGAGACCCATTGACGTCAATGGGGTTCTAAATGTTCGCGCGAACGTTCGGTCCATTCGAAGGTTCTGGTGCGAACTGAATTGGGGGGTGTTTGGCTCATCCCAAGTGAACAGCAATTTTCAAGTCTTGTCACAGGTTTTTAATTGGATTTAGGTCTGAACTTTGACTGGGCCATTCTAACACACGAATATTCTTGGATCTAAACCATTTCATTGTATCTCTGGCTGTATGTTTAGGGTCGTTGTCCTTCTGGAAGGTGAACCTCTACCCCAGTCTCAAGTCTTTTGCAGACTCTAACAGGTTTTCTTCTAAGATTGCCCTGTATTTGGCTCCAACCATCTTCCCATCAACAGGCACGCGTCCTTACAAACCATGACTCATCTTCTGTCAGCAGGATTCCCTGCTGAAAGCACAATGTAAACAAAACAATTGCTGGCATTTTTTATTTTTTTTAATCCATACCATACTCTTATCCAAGCATGCAGAAAAAGGGGGGTATGAGCGAGTGCACCCTCCCCCTGATTTATACCCTTCGAGTCTGTTATGGATTTTGAGGGGAACCCTATGCCAAAATGTGTTAAAAACCTTGTGCCTCCCAAATCCTTACCAGGCCCTTAGGTCTGGTAAAGATTTTAAGGGGATTATAGGAATTTAGGGGATTTTGGGGGAACCCCCAAAATCCATACCCTTATCCGAGCATGCAGCCCGGCAGGTCAGGAAGGGGGGGAAACGAGAGCTCCCCCCTCCTGAACTTCACCAGGGCACATGTCCTCAACATGGGGGTTGCTTTGGGACAGGGCCCCCCCAATAACACCTTGTCCCTATGTTGTGGTTTTGGGGGTCTGCAGGTGGGGGGCTTAATGGAATCTTTTTTTTGGGTGAATCTTCTCATTCATGAAATAAGTGTCAAAAATAAATAAAAACTCGAGCATAGTTCATGGAAACGAGCACACACTGCTTGATCAACACCAACCCCCAGGACAGGACTCTCGGCTGTCAGATAACACTGATCAGTAGCTGCAGCTGCCCAATCGACAAAAGTTTTCCAACATTCTTGTTTATCAAAAGTCAATCTAATGATGGACTTCTGTGGAATAGGGGCGGATAGCCACACATGGATCAAAATTTGACTGGCCCCTGCTAAACCAGCTGAATTTCAATCTATCTATGGTCAGCCTAAGGAAGATAAACAATGTATGGCCTGAAATGCTTGTTATGAGGGTAAAATTCGCTTTTTTTTTTATTGGGTCGGGGGGGTTGGTAGAACATTGATAAACTTTATATACAATGTTACAACCCCTTCCCTCTCAATCTGCCGCATATCATCCTCTGCAAACCAGAAACAATCCAATCTAGATATGTAAGAGGTTGGTCTCAGATAAGGGCCTAAAATTATAAGGAAAAGGAGTTGCGCTTCTGATCTTATTTTAAAACTTGTCGTTTCTTACTGAATGTACTGATAGTTTGGGAACATACTATATCATTGCTTCCATATTATTAACACTATCAAAACTGGCTGAAATTGTTAGTACCAGAGGTGACATCAACACTTTTGACTAAAGCGTGAACGATAGACAACCTCATAAGTTTAAATAGTCAAGTGAAATATTTCAATTTTGAGGTTGTGAATGATATCTAAAGTCTAGCAGTGGACATTTTTCTCTTGGTTTAATTACCCAGAAATAAAAATGGTGAACAATTTATGCAATTTGCCATCTCTCTTTCATGAAACTGTTGCCAAACCATTCTTTGGCTAGTGGCACTGCCAGGGAGATATCAGTACAACAAATTTGATTTGTGACTTGTTTGCAAGTTTACAGCCAAATCAGTCATGGATCTGAAGCATCACGTATTTAGTACACAGCCATGAAATGCATGACTGGAATGCCAATATATTGATTTATAGCACAGTAAATCTATATATGTTTCTATTTAGTTTGTTTTTCTTGCCTTGCTTAACTGCTTGGGCAGAAAAAAGAGCAGCTCTGTAAGTCTGTTATGTTTTCAACTTTCTTTAACAGACCAAGCTGCCCAGCATAGTGACAGTTAGATGTTTTAGACAAAACATTTGTCACTGACAGGAGGTCTTACAATGGACAGCTTTTATTTATTTGTGTAAAACCTTTATCCCAAATGGTTTAAAAAAAAATATTGCTGTAACTGCTTTAGGTTCCATGCACACTAGCTTAAAGTGGAGTTTCCGTCTAAAACATTTTTGGGCTTTATAGTGTAGATTAGACCTAAAAAAGAAATACAATTTTACTCACCTGGAAATAAATGCCTCCCACGAAATCTGCCTTCCTATTCACCTAAGATCCTGACGTCAGCTCCCTCGGCTCCTCACATCGCTAATGCTCCTGGGAAATGTGTGTCATCATTTCCCAGGATGCTGTGCGCTTCCCCTGTGCAAGATTCACATTACTACGATACCGGAAGTGACGTGTTTCTCTGAATAATTCAGCGCCATTTTCAAAACTGGCATAGCCCTTTGTTTTTATCTTCAGTACACACAGAGACTCACAGCAGCCTGCACCGGAGAACGAAAAAAGACAAAATGGTAATCCTGTTTTCTAATGAGATTCTACTGCTGTATGACTCTCCCGGCTTGTTGTTGATGATGGGTTGCCATCACAACGGCGTGCACTTCCGCCGTTGTGATGGCAACCCAAGTGGTTGATGGCGCGGCGCTGCAGCAGTCTTGCGCATGCGCGATAATGGGGCGGGACGAGTGGCTCTTTCAGACGCGTCATCCCCAGTATTCCCAGAAGTAATTGCTTGTGAGCTTCACAATACCCACAAGCAAAATGAGAACGATCTGCACACAATAATATAAAGTGTGCGTTTGGAATAACTTGGCGGAACGGCGGCACTTTTAAAAATAGTAAGTGATACATATAGAAAGAGAGATGAAAGGACATAGTTTGAAAAATTTAAAAATGTGATTGGAACCCCACTTTAATAAATGCTCCTAGCAGCAGCTTTTGAATGTTTTTTTCTCTGCTTCTTTAACCACTTCAGCCCCGGAGGATTTTGCTGCCCAATGACCAGGCCATTTTTTGCGATTCGACACTGCGTCGCTTTAACTGACAACTGCGCAGTTGTGTGACGTTGCACCCACACAAAATTGACATCCTTTTTTTTCCCACAAATTCTTTTGGTGGTATTTGATCGCCTCTGCGGTTTTTATTTTTTGCGCTATAAACAACAAAAAAGTTATAATCAGTTACATTTTTCCATTTGAGTTAGTTTGTCTGCACCTTCCACTTTTTTTAAATGATGCTGGTTGCTATAATGATGCCTTTAGCCTAGGTTCTCACTGCTGCGAATTCAAAATCGCGGTAAAATGCGCGATTTTACCGCGATTTCGCGGCTGCAATTTTGCCGCGATTTCGGCCGCAATTTAATGTAAATCGCGGCCCGAAATCGCAAAAAGTAGTACAGGAACTACTTTTTGAAATCGCAGATGCGGCGTCGCACTGATTAGGACAGTGCCATTGCCGACAATTGCCGCCGATTTGAGATGCGATTTGACATGTGAAATCGCATCTCAAATCGTTCCAAATCGTACCCAGTGTGAACCAGGGCTAACACAGATTTACAGCAGTGCAAACAGAAAACCACACTCATCTGACTGTCATTGCTGGTTGAGCAATGTACAGCTTTACAAAAGCAATGCTTGAAGGGAAGTATAGAGACCAACAATAAATAGTGCCAAATCTGAAAAGATACAAGGTTGATTTACGAAATAAGTTTAGAATCTTCAAACAAAGAATTGTGTGAATATTCACTTTGGTTATCCAGTGAAAAGCAAATTTTCTGTTTACTTATTTAATTTACGTATGACTTAATAATTAGATGAATATTAACACAAGTAAGTGTGAAATCCTCAACTACTTTAGTAATTCAGGCCAAATACATTTAGCTGTTTCATCCAAAAATATAACTTTTAGGAGCAAAATTTTGATTTTTTTATTAAAAGAAATCTTAAAGCCCCTCTGTCAAATAAATGTCAAAACTAAGCTTTGGGAGCCGTGTAAAATAAGTATGTAGCCCCCTCGTAAAATAAGCATGTATCCCACTTGTATTGTAGGGTGCTAGGTAAATTTAGATTATGGCTTCTTCTGTAATCAAAGCAGCAGTGATTGTTTGTCCTGACCTGTTTAGGGCTTCACAGGCTGGGAGTTAGATTGTTCCCCTCTGCCTCTGAAAGAAGCTTCTGGAGCTTAGGGCAGGAGAGACAAATAACCAGCCTGAACATTTATCATGCTCCAGCCACTTCCTGTGGCCAGGTGAGGAGTGTCCAGAAGAGGGCTGGAGTGATATAAAATGCCTGAGATACTAGAGAGCAGGGTTCCTTCTCCCCAGGAGGGTTCCAGAACCTTAGGGGGCTACTGCTTCCAGGCACCCCATGGGTGGTGTAGCTGTTTTAGATGTCTCAGAAGTGTCAGAGCTAAGAGCCTGAATGGACTTTGCTAGAAACTGATTGCAGGACCTCACAAAAAGGGACCTGGTCTTGGGAGGTACCATGCCAACAGGAAGCTGGAAGGTGGCAGATGCCCTGGGGACTTATGGGTAAAGACCCTAAACTGATCTCTGTGACTATGTGGTGTTCTGGAAACTGCACTGGGTATAAGCAGTTGTGCACCAAGCTAACCAGGTGCCAAAGAGACTTGCCCCATGGTTTTCAGCTATGGGACCTTAGACTGTTCAGAAATTTGCCTTGTATTCCCTGACTGTGAGGGCATAGACTGATCTCTATTCTCAGTTACCTAAGGAAAAATTTGTCCTTAAATGGCTGTTTGCTAATCGTTTCTGAGTCTCCCGTACCCTAATCCCTCTCCCTAAGCAATTAATCTTAAAAGACATCACCTAGACTGCTTTATTGGAACTGGAAAAAGTAGACTTGGGTGGACAGGTAGCATCTACACTTTTGGGGAAGAACCAGTTAATACCAGTGGCCCATTCGGGTGGTAGTGCTACAAGCAGATAAATGCTTTTCTCTCTATGGTTGGAAGGCAAATTTTTATTTTCAGCAAGAGTTGCAGGCATTACCACTATCTTACACTTTAGAGTGTGTCAGATAACATGTTCTCCACTGGCTGCAATGTCTTGTAACCTGGGCAAAGTGTGTTGGCTACTCAGGCTCCATAGGGAGGGGGTATGTAGACAGTGCATCCGCAGCTGCTACTAGAGTGCTGACAGGGGGTGGAGCCTGCCCTGGCTCCTGCAGAGATACAAGAAAGGAAGGGTGACCCCTGGAATTCACACATATATGGTGTCCTGCTGCAGTGAATGAATGGAGTGGCAACCTCAGCCTGTGGATCATGACTAAGCTGCTGGGTGGCAGAGTGAAAGGCGTTGAGGGCATGGCCTTGACAGAGTTCAGGCTGAGGTTGCCACTCTGTTCATTCACTGCAGTAGGACACCATAGATGTGTGACTGCCAAAGGTCACCTTTCCTTTCTTGTGCTATGTTTTGTAGCAGCCAGCAGCAAGGCCCATGGCACCTAACAGGCGACACGTCATCTGATACATGAAAAGTGTCACAGCGTTTCCCATGCAGTGAGTTTTGTTACAAAGGTTAGGAGATAGATAAATAGATTTATTTTAACATCCCCAAAAAATATATTAAAAAAAATATTTTTTTTACTCAGTTTAGGCTAAGTATTCTTCTACATATTTTTGGTACAAAAAATTGCAATAAGCGTTTATTGATTGGTGTGCGCAAAAGTTATAACGTCTACAAAATAGGGGATAGTTTTATGGCATTTTTATTAATAATTGTTTTTTTACTTGTAATGGAGGCGATCAACGTTTTTTATCGTGACTGCGACATTATGGTGGACACTTTTGACACATTTTTGGGACCATTGTAATTTTTACAGCAATCAGTGCTATAAAAATGCACTGATTACTGTGAAAATGACACTGGCAGTGAAGGGGTTAACCACTAGGTGGCACTGTAGGGGTTTAAGTGTGCCCTAGTGAGTGTTTCCTACTGTAGGGGGGATGGGCTGTGTGAGACACGTCACTGATCTCTGCTCAAGTTACACAGAGCGGAGATCAGTGTCATTGTCACCAGGCAGAGCGGGGAGATGCTTGTTTACATTAGCATCTACCCGCTCTATCTCTCCATGAGACGATCGCGGGTATCCCCGCGGCAATCGAGTCCGCGGGACCTGCAGTCGGGTTCACGGAGCTCGCGGCGTGCACAATAGCGCTTCCTTAAATGGGAACTTATATAGACATCCTTCTGCCCAGGAGTGCCATTGTGTCGATGTATATGTGCGTGCGGCGGTCGGGAATCGGTTAACATAAAACATCTAAACTATTGAATTCTATTTTAAAAGTCTGCATTGTATAGTATATATCAGTTCTTGTGATCTGAGTACAGTTTCTGACAAGGTCTCTGCATTAACCTTAGATCTATTTCTTTTTAATATTCCAGGTAGAAAGTTTAGCTGAAAGCTTCACGTTCTTCACTGAATATTGTCTCTTACTGCTGAAGAAGCTGAGGGACAATTTCCCTGTCCTTAACACAACGGTCATCAGTCGCCTGGAATTCATGCTAAGGTAACTCTCGGCTACATAAATATTCTGCTGCAGAAATGTGTCAGAAGTGTTGTGCTCACACATTGTTCTCGCCTGCTGCAGGTGTCTCAGCCTAATCCAAAATATGCAAGCGTTTAAGACGGTCTGCCCCTTTCATAATGAACTGCACCTGGAAATAGCAACTGTCTTAAAGGTATTATTCTAGCACGGGAACACACAAAAATGTTTATGCATGCAAGTTCCGACAAAGAAACACCTATATTCATGTCATTGGTGGGTTGATAGTTAGTACTTTACATTACATACACTGTATATATATATATATATATATATATATATATATATATATATATATATATATATACACAGCTATATACAATACGCATAGTTTATCATCATGTATATTGTATTTACACACATGAAAGTGAGTTGGTTAAAGTGATACTAAACACTCTGGCCCAGATTCTCGTAGGGCGGCGTAAATCTAAGCGGGCGTAGCGTATCGTAGTTACGCTACGCCGCCGCAACTTAGAGAGGCAAGTGCTGTATTCACAAAGCACTTGCGTCTAAAGTTACGGTGGCGTAGCGTAAATGTGCCAGCGTAGACGCGCCTAAATCAAATGAGGAACAGGGGGGCGTGTTTTATGTAAACTAATCATGACCGCACGTAAATGGCGCTTTTTTCGAACGGCGCATGCGCGCGCATGCTCAGTATCACATCTAATTTTCAAATTAAATTACGCCCGCTCAATGCCTAGTCGACGTGAACGTAACTTACGTCCAGCCCCATTCACGGATGACTTACGCAATCGACGTAAAACACGATGCTGTTCGTACGTTTCCGACGTCCATACCTAACATGACTTACCCCTGCTTTATGAGGGGTAACTTTACGCTGGCGTATGTCTTACGTAAACGACGTATCTTGCTACGCTGGGCGCACGTACGTTTGTGAATCGGCGTATCTAGCTCATTAGCATAAATCTACGGAAGCGCCACCTAGCGGCCAGCGTAAATATGCACCCTAAGATACGACGGTGTAAGAGACTTACGCCGCTCGTATCTTAGCCGAATTTATGCGTAACTGATTCTAAGAATCCGCCTGCATAGATACGACGGCTCTCATTCGGACTTACGACGGCGTACATGGCGCTACGCCGTCGTAAGTCCTTTGAGAATCTGGACCAGACTGTTTAATTCACATTATCCCTTCTATTTCTGTATGTGATCGATGACACTGTAGCTATTTTAATTTAAAAAAACATCAAGTACAAGTACCTTTTGACTAATATATATACAGCTGTCACATGACCCAGCTCTTTCCCAGCCTGTTTGCAGGGCCACATAATCAGGAGGAGCTTCTCAGTACTCTGCTGCTGGTCAGATGTTCAAAGAAAAGCTATTGGAAAACAGAGTAAAAAAAAAAAAACATTTTATCAATAAACTGTGTTAAATTGCCATACAAATATATATTTGAAATGTCACACCCCTCCAGCCTGTATCTTAGAATAAGAGGGAGGTGAAGCCTCCATTTATCTACATGTAATATCCCACCCGCATTGTGTTAAGAAGGTTAGTGGGCATGGAGGAGGAGGGAGGGAGTGGGCTGTGATTTTCCACTGTGTATACATCCACATATGTGACTCTACAGTCACATGCGCTGCTCAGATGTAATATAGAGGAAATGTTCAGCATAGAAACTCACTGAAAACTGAGCATGTGCAGTGTTGCCACCACAGCTGAAAAATCTCTAGCTGAATTGGGGCCATGGACAGAAGGTGGAGATAGAAAGCAGAAGTAAATGAATCACCTAGTGACTGAGGGACTAGCATATAATACAGCATTTATTGATAGTTGTTTATGATGTGGGTTTAGTGACACTTTTTGCCTCCGAAATATGTTGAACTGGACATTCAACCATACATCTGGCACTCTCTTCATTCTACCAAAATTACTACTTACTGGCAGTGAGGTAATAGACAGAATTTTAAGCCTTTCCAACTCCAAATAAAATTTTGATTTTCTTAGATTTTTTTTACTGCAGTCAAGATGTATTGCTCTCTCCATTCTATATTTTTCTTTCTGCAGTTATATTTGAACTTATTTCCTCTATTGGGAAAAAATAAAAACACTATTGTGTGTCCTAACTGACTCAAGAGCTGAGTCAGAACTGCCAGTTTAACTTCTAAAAGGCTCTGCATGCTCTCTTCTAAATCTGGTACGCAGGAGCACAATTGGACTGATTGTGGGGAAATTTAACACCACAAAGGAGTGCTGTGAAAGAAGGAAAACATATCATAAAGCAATACATTTTGACTGTCTCCCTAATTGTGTTCCAGCATGCTCACATAAGTCTGCAATGGGCACTTAATAAAAGGCAAACAGGCTATAAGGAGGAGGGAAGAAAGCCCTGATTCCAGCCTTCATCCAGAACATCCATTGGAAACAATACCTTCTTTTATTTCGGGATTTGCTAGATAAAGCATTTGTGTTAACAAAAATTTAATCTTTAAAAAAGAACAATTTAAGTGTTAAATGTGTTATGCGTAAAACAATCATATGTACTGTAACCAAGTGTAATGTTGTCCAATCTGGGTGACCCTGTTTCCCCCAGCCTCTCACCTGAATAGCAGTACACCTTTTAACCATGGACAAACGGCTCCTAGCTGGCTTCTATTCAAGCCTCTCACTGTCCACACTAGCAGCAGCTCCTGACAATGCACCTTTACCATGGACGGATGGCTTTCTACATACAAGGTTCCCCAGCCACAGCTAGAAGAAGACAAAGACATTGAAGCCAGCAGTGGGACAGCTTCAGCCGTTCGTCCATGGTTAAAGGGTGTACTGCTATTCAGGAGCTGCTGCCAGTGTGGATTTAAAGAGGCTTGTTTGCAAGCCAGCCAAGGTGAGAGGCTGGGGGAAACAGGGTCACCCTTATTGGAGCACATTACACTTGGGATTTGCTGGATTGGAGCACCATACACGTAGCAATTGATGATCGAATTCTTTGCACAATATTGGACTTTTCTTTGAATTTGCACAGAGATTCACAATAGCACTGTATATATATATTTTTGAATGAAGGATTAGTATGTGCATGAAGAATTTGGACACTTATTTTGTTCACTTTCATTTTAGCCTTTATGAATTTTTGTATTTTATATTTTATTATTTATTTGTTCACATGATTTGCATTAGAAATGTATGTTATCAGCGCACTGCAGGCATCAATTAGTGTTGGTATATAGGCACTTCTTTGGGATTGCACTGATTGATATTGCACTCTTTATTGCACTTAGCATGTTATTAATTTAAGTTCTAGTAGTAAGCGCCTCAACACCCCCCATTCTCCAATATTGATTAGTGTGTGAACACTTTTATGGTTGGGGCAGCTGCTGTTTATATTATTCACTTTAGATTATTTAGTCCCTTGAGTGTGGTTTGCGCATTAGTCCCCCCCCCTTTTTCATTGGTTGGACATATACTGTACTTAAAACTGCTCACTTTAACATACATACCATATACATACAGTACATATTTGCAAAATGCGTTATATATTCCTAGTAATCCTAGCTTACCCTTTTCAGTTAACAAAAGATTTATACTTACCTGCTCTGTGCAGTGGTATTGCATACTATGGACCATATTTGGTATGAATGTCATATGGTGAGAAAATATTGGAAAACAATATATGAGATATATAAAAAAAATAGAATAAAGAGGAATCTAAATATAGATGTCTCATTGTTATCCCTGATGCCAGAATCAATAAAGAGTATTAAGAAGGATTTTTTTCATCATATGATATCAGCAGCTAGAACAATAATAGCCGTAATGGGAGAGAAATTAAAAGCCCAAACATAGCAGACTGGGTATGTGAAGTGAATGAAATACAATATATCGAAAGACAGATAAGAGAAAAAGGATACATAAATAGTCAAATGCCAGAACTATGGCAAAAATGGGATGAATTTTGGCTCTCAAATAGAATGAAAGAATATTTATAAATGGAAAATCAGGAAGAACTTGAAGGGTCATTGTAAAGGGATTATAAAATGAGTATATGGAAAGGGAAAGGGAAAGGGAAAGAATAAAGGGGTTATGGGGTGTTTTTAAAGTTAAAGCTGTTATAACTGCAAAGGGTTGGCTAACTCAATATTGAACCCTACAGACTAAGACTGGGATGTCATTAAAGTTCATGCGTGTATAAAAAGGCAGGCGTCCCAATATTTTTGGTAATATAGTGTACATTTGCTACATACAATGCATTTGTGATGCACAGTATTATGTGAAAGAGCCCTGAGCAGGGGATATCTCTAATGATCACATTGTATGGAGCTTCAAGACATGGCCCTGGTATGAATTTTTATTTGTCACTAAAATGTTATTAAAATACATTAAAGGGGTTGTAAAGGTAAATGTTTTTTCACCTTATGCCCCCATTTTACTTACCTCACCCCTCGAAAGTCCCACGCGTGTCCCCGTCATCCTGTTCGGTTCCAAGCCTGGGCGTTGATTGGCTAGGTTGGATGGATTGATAGCTGCGCAGCCATTGGCTGGAGTTGCTGTCAATCACATCCAATGACGCGGCGCGCCGGGGGGCGGGGCCGAGTGATACAGTCAGTGGCTATGGCCGCCACTGTATCACAGGAGCGCGCTCGCAAGAGCTTTCCACCATGTGAGGGAGCTCGCAAAAGGAAGTTGGAAAGGTCTCGCAAGGAGGAGCCAAGACAGCCGCCGAGGGACCCCAGAAGACCTGGTTCGGGGACACCCTGTGCAAAACGAGCTGCACAGTGGAGGTAAGTATAACATGTTTGTTATTTTACAAAAAAAAAAAATTCTGCCTTTAGTGTTCCTAAGGATGATGGATGTTGGGAGCTGGAAACTGCTATCCCGGTACAGTTAGTTCCCATATGGGGTACCGGAGGACAGGGGGTTCCATCACCTGACTGGCTGAGAATTTTCCTAGTGCCTAAGTCACGCCATGGTATTCTTATCTCAGGTGATCCAATATTGAACCTGTTTATGTGTACTAGTCGTTTTTCAATCTGCATGGTTTAAGTGATTTTCTACCTTTGCTTTACACATGTTGTTGTTTTCAAATGTATATCTCTGTATATGTTTCTGTTATATTATAGCCCTGATAAAGTGGGATTTGTGCTAATACTGAAACACTTCGGGCCAGATTCACGTAGATGGGCGTATTTTTGGGCGGGCGAAACGTATTTGATTTACGTTACGCCGCCGCAAGTTTTTCAGGCAAGTGCTTTATTCACAAAGCACTTGCCTGTAAAGTTGGGGCGGCGTATCGTAAATCACCCGGCGGAATTCAAATTCGGCAGGTAGGGGGCGTGTTTCATTTAACGAACTGCACATGCGCCGTCCCTAAAATATCCCGGCGTGCATTGCTCTAAATTACGTCGCAAGGACGTCATTGGTTTTGACGTGGACGGAAATGGCGTCCAGTCCCATTCACGGACGAGTTACGCAAACAGCGTAATATTTTCAAATTGCGATGCGGGAACGACGGCCATACTTAACATTGGATACGCCACCTAGGGGGCATGTTTATCTTTATGCGGCGTATCTCTTACGGAAACGGTGTATCTTTACTGCGACGGGCAAGCGTACGTTCGTCAATCGGCGTAACGACTCATTTGCATATTCTACGCCAAACTCAATGGAAGCGCCACCTAGTGGCCAGCGTAAATATTGCACCCTAAGATATGACGGCGCAGGCCGTCGTATCTTAGGCATGTTTAAGTGTATCTCAGTTTGAGCATACACTTAAACATACGACGGGCTTAGATTCGGAGTTACGTCGGCGTATCTACTGATACGCCGGCATAACTCTTTGTGAATCCGGCCCATAGGCTGCTAGCTTTTGATTGACCCTTTTATTCTGGGAAAACTACAATTCATATCTGGACCAATCCTTATATCCTGTAACTGGACATACAGGGCCGGATTCAGATACATTGGCGTATCTGTCCAGCCCGCGTAACGTATCTCCGATACGTTACGCCGCTCTAACTTTGGGCGCAAGTTCTTTATTCACAAAGAACTAAAGAACTTGCGCTCTTAGTTAGAGCGGCGTAGCGTATGTGTTGCGGCGTAAGGCTGCGTAATTCAAATTTGGATTGTAGGGGGCGTGTTTTATTTAAATTTCCCTTGACCCCGCATTTTTTTTACGTTTTACTTGAACGGCACAT